>NW_021680408.1:1641355-1680728 GCF_001412515.2 Diachasma alloeum | reverse complement strand
GGGGGGGGGGGGATTGAGGGACTTGGGTGTCACGGTAAATTCCAATGGTTTGTGTATGCACTTCTAGGAGTCGATTGACCCGACCTCGCTCCCTAACTATAACTCCCATGCCTCCCTCTCACCCCTATCCCCTTTACTTGACACATAGTCACGATTCTAAATACAATCGACCGAATTTGCGATACTCCGAGTTGTGAATTATTACGTGTGTGTGTGCGCTTGGCTGATAGGATTTTTTTTATGGAGGAGTTTGGGTTGAAAGTTCACGTGAAAAGTGCTCGCAGAAAAGTTGGGCTCGTTCAATAGTTTTTATATGGGTGATTCTTTGTGGTGAATTTCATGGCCTTTGTTCCGGTGAATGTGCGACAATGACGATAGTAATTACCCGCTGGCCATTTGGGCTCATTCAAGGCTTTTTATTTTATCGTGGGAGGAGTGATTGAGTGGGAGAAGATTGCAAACCCACACTGGAAAAAATGGCTTGAGAAATATATTTTAAAAAGAGAGACAATACATTTGATTTGATGTGCGGTTTGGGGAGAATTTTAAAAATTGAGTGTTTGTTATTATTTCTGATTGTGATCGAGGATTTTTGGTAGGAGTTAGAGAGTTTTCGAGTTTATTTCAATTAGTCTAGTGACAGATAGTTGGAGTGGTTGACGCAGACTGTAACGACTAGTGGCTTCAAGACTTTTTAATTTAAGACATTAGGATTTTTTTAGAACTATTGCTCATTTTGGAACTTATCCGTTGCGGTCCTTGGTCATGCTATTCCTGTGTGATGCCTGTCGTTTGTATTCATCTAATTAATCACTTCGATGAGTGTAAGATGTTCCGTTAGAATCTCCGTCGCCCTCCATACGACAAAAAATTATAATTTGTACATAATTTTATACTTGAAACGTGAAATTTTGGTAAGAAATCACAAGGGGGGCTACTGAAGAATTGAATCCTCACCAGCTCTTGGCGTGACGCCGGACTCACGACGAAGACGTCGCTGGTGAAGAGTCCCAACAAGTGGGAAATTGCCTTCGTCACACCGTAGTCAATATATTTTTGCTAATAAATTAGCAATTTGTTTCTGAATAGAATTTCTATGACGATGTATTTTAAATTGAATTCAATGATTCATTGAATGCAACATTGATCTAACGTTGGTCGTTAACATTACCCCAACGTTGGTAGCCAGCATTGCGCCAACGTTGGTAGCCAGGATTGTTCTAATGTTGGCAGCCGAAATTTCTTCAATATTGACAGCCAACATTAGGGCATTGTTGGCAATGCTGAAGCATAGTTGGCGGCTAATATTCTCTTAATTATCGTTGTCCCAAAGTTGGCAGTCAAAGCAGTCGGCAATGTTGGCTTCCAACATTGGTACAATGTTGGAATGTTTTTGCTTCCAACATTGGTACAATGTTGGACTGCCAACATTGCCGCTACGATGGAAGTCAACATGGACGACATTGCCGTAATGTTGGCAGTCCAACATTGTTCCAAAGTTGGCAACCAATATGGGTAGCCAACATTGCCCCAACGTTGGCCGCCAGCGTTGCTCTAATATTGGCAGCCAAAATTTCTTCGTGTTGGCAATGTTGAGGCAATGTTGGCTGCCAATATTCTCTTAATTATTCTCGTCCCAAAGATGGCAGTCAACATTGTACCAATGTTGGAAGCCAACATTGCCGCTACGTTGGCAGCCAACATGGGTAGCCGACATTGCCGTAATGTTGGCAGCCAACATGGGTAGCTGACATTGCCGTAATCCAACGTTATAATTTTTCACCTTTTTCTGAATATTGATTTCAAAATAAATTTTTTCAACAACAGATGATGCAATCAATCAAGATGGTGTTGAGAAGAATATTTCAAATCACAATTGGATTACATATATTCGGACATGATGGTCTAAAAATATCATATTTGGACACCTGAGGCCAAAATCAGTTATCCTAACACAAAAAATTGGAAATTTCGAATTCGACGAATACAATGCTTCCATTCGGAATCAAAAAGCCCCAAATATATACGCTGTATTATATGTTAGGTTAGGTTAGGTGTTCAACATTTTTTAAATCAATTTCCAATCTTAAATTTCCGGACATTTTGCTCTTAATTTAAGACCGATAGTTGTCAGAGTGTATACCTTTTCCACCAGCTCCTCTACTTTGTCAGGCAATTTGTATTTTCTTTTCAACTCCCTCTATTCGCGAAACTTGATAACGAGCTCTAGTTGAAAGGTAGTAGCACAGAGGCCAAGTGCATTGCGCCCGAATGGGGGGGGGGGGGGCGATGGGGGCANGGGGGGGGGGGGGGGGGGGGGCGATGGGGGCAGGGGATGTTATACCCATAAAAGTGAACACATTGCGCGCGATATCGGTATCAAAGCTTATGACTGCTATCTCTGAGCATATTAGCCGTGAGCGCGCACTCGTGACCCAACGGTAATATGTATCTTGTCCTACATCCGCAATTTTCGCTCAGTTTTTATCCGGTATTGAGGAGCATCGGATATTTTTTTAGTCCATTCTTTTCACAAGTATTTCCCCGAGGAAAGGGCATACGTGAAAAGCAGCGGGAAAATATATTTCGTTATAGTTGCACCGATGAGTGGGTGCCAAGGGGCTTGGGGGGGGGGGATTTTCAATGGAAAAATGCTGGGATGATAACGGAGCGAGGCAATTGGTCATTATATGAGCCCTTCGGGAGCTGTTTCGACTCTGTCACTGGTCTCATTTCCTTCTTGTCCTGGCTTTCACCAGTTTTATTTTTATGGGCTTGCTTTTTGTTATTGGCCATCTCTGTGTTGTTCTTGTTATTATGGATTTGGTGTTGTACACTGTTAGGTTTTTTTGAAATTTCATGGGAGATATTATAGCAAATCTTATGAGAGTGACATTGAATTGGATTTAGAGAAAAATGGTTATGGAATTTCAAGTTTTATGTAAAATTCACGGAAATTCATGAGTTTTCAGTGGGAGTGAGACGGAAATTTCACATCTTGATTGAATTTTCAGTGGCACATAAATATTCAGAAATAAAATGACAGGAATTTTCAATTTTTCTCTGAATTTTCCTGATTTTTATAAATTTTCACAGAATAATTGAACTGAAAAATCAAGTATTTTATTGATTTCCCGATAATTTGAACAGAAAATCAATGGAATATTTGATTTTTTCAATGACAAGATTTCCTGAAATTTCCGGAATTTGGTACGGAAAATTCAGACGAAAATTTTCAATAGGGTATGATGATTGTTTGGTTTTTTGAGATGTAGAGAATTTAGAGGTTTTGAGAAAATGTCTTTAGGCATTTGCCTCTGGAATTATTCGTTCACAAGATGAATGAGCAATTAAGGAAAGTAATAAAAATATTGAGATGAAGTTATCAATGATTGAATCTTCACATTCTGTTGATTGTCAAATTATCTCAACAGAACAAGTGGATTCTGTACGTTTTGCTGGATGTTGAATTATCTTGGTAATGACTGGATTGGTAATGGTGGATTTGGGGGAAAATATTGGAGGACATTTCTTGAAAAGGATTTTATGCCTTTCAAAAGATGTCTTTCGATATTTTCCTCTGAATTCACTCGTTAATAAGATAAATAAACAACTGATAAAATTATTGAGACGAAGTTTTCAATAGTTGAATCTTCACATCTTGTTAAATGCTCAATTATCTTGGTAATGAGCAGTTCCAGGGGGAAATGTTGAGGGAGCTTTATTATAGCAACATAATCCAATAAGGTTTAATTCAATTCTGTTTGAATTGAATTAAACTTTATCATCACGAGATTAATTTAATTCATTTTGCTCTAATTATCAAGGGACATACTTCGCGGCAAAATTGATTCTTCATGCAGTTAATGTCAACTGCACGCACGTTCAAGGGAACTTCTTCCTTTATATTAATATCTCGATTTTAAATCATTAATTGGATTAATGTTTGACATTTATTCCACTGATTTTTCTCGTTGTATATTTCTCTCATACAAATGGTTTTCAACACTTAGAAGAAACATGAAATTTCATTGACAGTTGACTACTAATTTCGAGGGCAGTGACACTGAATGTGATTTAGGGGAAAATAAGTACGAGATACGAGATAAGTACGAGAAGTACGAGATTTTTCAATTGTAGTTATCATTGGCTTCATTTTCATAAAATTACTTTTTGTCATTGGGTATCTCTGTGTGGTTCTTGCAATTCTGAATTTACTGTTCCATAATAATTGTCTGGGTTCATGATGCGTGAGCATTTACGGAATTTTAGATAAACGGCGGTGGAATCGAGGGGAATATTGTATCATTATTGTTAGCATTATTAACAGAAATGACGTAGAGAGGTATTTTAATATATTTGGAGAACAGCCACCGGATAATTTTGACCTAATTTGGATATCAACGTTTGGTTTTCGATGGTTTCGGCATTTTGGAGAGGTGAATTGCAGGTTTTAACTACAGGATTATTTTGTGGCTTCGTTTCAGGCGGGAGAGGATCTAATATTTATTCTCTCTGTTTGCATTTCTACTCTGATTGGTGGATAATTGTGCACTCTCGATAATTGTTAGTATCGATAATTTTTATTAGTTTTTTTTTGTTCTTCAACGAATGTTATTATCACATAATAAATAGAATTGGGGCGTGTTCTGTAATAATATTAAATCGATTATATTGTTCTGGTCTTGCTGGTAGCTTACATTTTCTTTTTCATGTTGTTTAGTTTATGATCTGTTGGAGTGGAACAGATTTACTTGAGGGAAATTAACCAACTTGATAGAAGGAAATTTAACCCTTTGATACTCGCGTGAAACTGCCCGATGGAGTTTCTCGCATCGCAGCGCCGCGCCGTAACGTAAATCTGAGCACGCTGTTGCCAGAGTTCATTCGGAGACTGGACTCGCGGATCTCCCGGCAGCGCTGGCAGCCACAAGTTAGGCAACACCGTATGAAATATTTTCGTGACACGATCAGTCGCGTCGCGGCACGACGCCATATTTTTTTTTCTTTCCAGTTAGAATAAGAGTGAATTTTCTCTAATCAGGGACTTTGGCCGTGGTTATAAATGGCAGAATATGCTTTTAGATAAAACCAGTGAGGCATACAATTTATTGCATATTTTTTAACGAGTTTTTTTCGGAAGTTATACTAAAAAATAGAATTCCACCGGCGCGGTGCTGTGGATGCGAGTGACGAAGGGTTAGTATTTTTCACAAAAATTAAATATTTGTCGTGATCATCAGAAATATCCCTAGACGAATTCAAACTGCTGGCAGGAAATAGTATTTTTCCGGGCTGCTGCGATGGGGTTTTTACTCGTGCGGCGTTGGCGTCCGAGCCGAAGGCGAGGACTGACCAACCACACGAGTAAAAAAACCCCATCGTAGCAGCCCGGGACAAGATTTTTTTGTAGTGATTTTCAAGTTTTCGAGTTTGGGAAGTATGCAATATCAATTCCCAGACGAGAAATCGTGAGAAGCAGTACAGAAAAAAAGTTTTGACATTATCATTTTTTTATTATAAAGAAGAAATAATTCGCCGAGTTTTACCGCGAATCAAAACATTATTTGACATAAATAATCGAATAGGGAAGATAAAAATTGATTGATTGAACATAATTGCACCTTCTCATTATTTATGAAATTTTTATACGCGAGTGCACAATATTATAATTCAAATTAAAACTCGCCTCTGTTATAAATAGTTGCACAGTTTTGATTAACGCTGTTAACGCTCAAGTTACAAAATAGCCGGTTGAATGGTTACTCACCCGAACGTTTTGTCCAGTATCAACGAAGTGCACCTCAGGAGTTTGTATTATATGGGTAAACCCCTTACTCGGGATAAGTGGAGGAGTTATACAGCCGGGGGAAAACTTAAACTTGAAAAGCTTGAACTTGGTATGAGCGCATGAAAATACATTGAAACTTGAACGACTCTGTGAAATGAGATAATGCAGGAAAATTAGGGAGTGAAGAAGTTTGTGTATTGTGGTGGCGAAAATTTTACTATTTTTTTTCGGAATGGAGTTTGGGGAGTTGCGGAAGTGGAGCGTAGACGTGAACTTTGTTGACTTGATTTTCATTTTCTGGTGAATCTTGAACAGTTGTGAATTAATTAATTAAGGAATTTTGATGAGATGAGGGGAATGATGAATGCCGTTGTGAAGTGGTGAAATGTAACAATAGAACGTGTGCATTTTGCATGTTTCGTTAGATGTTGAATTATCTTGGTAATTAGTGGATTTTGGAGAAAATGTTAGAAAACATTTATTGTAGAGGATTTTGTGCTTTTCAAAAAATGTTTTTTGACATTTTTCTATGAAGTTACTCGTTAACAAGATAAATGAGCAATTAATAACATTATTGAGACAAAGTTTTCAATAATTGAATTTTCACGTCTTGTTGAATGTTGAATGATCTCGATAGTGAGGATATTGAGAATATTGAGTGAGGATATTGAGGATATTATTACAATTGGTATGAGCGTATAAAAATACACTCGAACGACTGGAAAATTAGGGAGTGAAGAAGTTTGTGTATTGTGGAGTCGAAAATTTAATTATTTTTTGGCGAGTTACGTGAGTAGAGCGTAGAAGTGAACTTTGTTGACTTGATTTTCATTTTCTGGTGAATCTTGAACAGTTGTAAATTAATTAATTAATTAATTAATTAAGGAATTTTGATGAGTTGAGGAGGGCAGATGAATGTCGTTGTGAAGTGCTGAAATATAACAACAGAACAAGTGGATTCTGTACGTTTTGTTAGATGATGAATTATCTTGGTAATGAGTGGAGTTGGGGGGAAAGGTTGAAAGACATTTATTGTGAAGGATTTTATGCTTTTCAAAAGATGTCTCTTGACATTTTGCTCTGAAATCAGTCGTTAGCAAGATAAATAAATAATTGGCAAAAATATCGTGATGAAATTTCCACTAATTGATTTTTCACATCTAGTTAAATGTTCAATCATCTCGGTAATGAGTAGTTCCAGAGGGAAATGTTAATGGGAATTTGTTGTAGCTAAATCCGATGGTTCGATTTCAACTGAATTTAACCTCAGCACGAAATTAATTGAAGTTATTATTTTTCTAATGATCAGAGGACAAACTTCATGGTAAATTGATTTTTCATGCAGTTGATGTTGTTCAACTGCACGTTCGAGAGAACTCGTTCGATTATAAAACTCGGTTTTAACTCATGAATTGGATTAATGTTTGAGATTTATTCCACTGGTTTATCTCACTTTATTTTATTCGTACGAATGCTCTTTAATTAGAATTTTTCACCTGCAGAGGGGACATAAAGTTTTATTTTCTCGTTGGACATTCAAAGTTTCTTTGATTTTAATTACTGGATCTCCACAGTTTGCGTGTTGTCACTGGATTTTACTAAGTCACTGTACGTATCTGGACATCATTCATTAATTCATGTTTTTCGTCTCAATGAGGGGAATTTAATTTCTAGAATTTTCAGTTGTGATTTCAGCGAATTATTTTCTCTCATATGTTCCGTGTCTCTTTTTGCAAATGACTAATAACAATTTTAGTATATGGACATATTAAACATTTTGTGCATATTTCAAAAATTTGTGGTGCGCAATAGAAAAGAAAAATGCATCTACAGAACATTTTATAGTTTTTTTTTCTATACTTGATTTAGACCTGTCCAATAGGCCACTTGTTGAATTTATATTAGTATTGGTAAGCCTAGCACTCGAATGCAGGGAGACAAATTTTTTAGAAAAATTCTAGTGCTAGTACGGGGAAAGAGGCGCAAAGTGACGGCCAGGAAAAAATTCCACTGTCGGCACTAGAAATTTTATTGGGGAAATTTACCAGAAATTTTACCAGAAATACCAAGAAAGTTTACCTTAACAACACTAGCTATTCCTTAACAGCATTAACTATTTTTCACAGCCGGTGGATTGTAATTTTTCCAATACTCGCACTAGAATTTTTCTAGAAAATTTCTCTTCGTGTGCTCTATCTATCGGACGGGATAGGAACCCGTGTAAGTAGGTTGCAAGCCCTATCTCTTCCAAGGAGCTACTGTCGAGTGGCGAAACTATGAACCCGTGTAAGTAGGTCCACGAGTTCCCAATATTTAAACCTTGATCGATGTAAGTCGGAAATTCTTCTAATATTAACGAATCGGAAGATTGATGGCCACCCCTGGAAAATTCTGTCTCACTCGTATCGAAATCTACTATTCCTCAATATATTCTTTCTGCAGTATAATCCTATGGGGTTCTCTCACATAAATATTTCGGAACTTTTTGTTCCCTCAGTGGTAACTTTACCCCCCAAGTCCTCCCAATTCCTCAACTTTCTCCCCAATCCCAAAAACTAATTCCGCAGAATCGTTTAATGACCCACAAATCCACCCCTCGAACCATAAAAATTTATCATCCCCCAAGGGCATTAAACCTCTCCCTCAATTTTAATTACTGTATCCTCTGACATTTATACGCGTTAAAAGTCTGCGTGTACCACCATGTGCCGAGTCAGCGTGTTAGCGATGAGTGAAGTCGACACCAAGAAGTGGACGCGAGGACAGTGTGGTTTTTCAGTAGCTTGCGTAGATGAGACGAAGTCAAGTGCTGTGGGGGGAGGAGAAGGGATAAAAATGGGTGAGGTAAAGAGGGAGAGCCAAGCCCATTACTCGAGAAATAAAAAAAATAGCTAGCGTTGGTCGACTGGATTGTACAGTCGACTCAAGAAAATCTCTCTTCCACTCTACAGTTCGTTCTTTATACCGAATGACGCCCCGGGGCTACTCGTCCTTCAACGTGCACTCCCCTCTCTCCGCTCATCGCGTATATACTCACCTTCCAATGTGGTTTTTTTCCGCACCCCCTCGCCGGCTTGCTCTCTCATTTTTTTTTGTTATTCTTATTTCTCTTTTTTTTAGATTTACCCAACCTCTATTTATACGTCGCCTCACTCTTTGTGTTTCAATTCCCTTTTCGTTTTGTCCTGGGGACTTTAAAGGCAACAAAAAACCATGATGGAGAATCCATTATTGTTCATCATCGTGAAATTATTTTGATGAGATTTTTTGTTTCTTGGGAAGAATGGATGTTAATTGCCTGTGTTGATGTTATTTTTTTTTCAATTTTAGCTTTCGAAGGAAAGCATTGTGCAGTTGGCGAAAGAACATATTTCTGGAAGACAAAAATAATCACACGAGCCTTTCTCTGCGAACTCAAAATGTTTGTGTAAACATGATATTCTTGAGTGATATTCTACTTCAATTTCATTGTGCGTTGACCCTGCTCTTGCCTGTTCCTTACTTTCATCTCTTGTTCCTTATATTTTTCCCTGTTTATGTCAGGGTCAACGCGATTACTGACATCATACGGGCGCCCGAGCAATTGAGTCGCGCAGTTTTGGCCCCTCTAGGTGGTTACAAAATTTAGACTATGATTTCTATGGACTTACTCAGTGTCCAGGCGATAAGATGGTTACACGTAAAAAATTTTAACATCAAGTTTTTCTTGATGTATTTTTTTGTCAATTCTTATTTCTCGTTTTTTTAGATTCACCCAAATGCTTTTGACGTTTATACGTCGCCTCACTCTTTGTTTCAATTCCCTTTTCCTTTTGTCCTGGGACTTTAAAAGCAACAAAACACCATGATGGAGAATCCATTATTGTTCATCATCGTGAAATTGTTTTGATGAGATTTTTTCTTTCTTGGGACGAATGGATGTTAATTGCCTGTGTTGATGTTTTTTTTCCAATTGATTTTTCGAAAGAATAAGAAAATAATCCCACGAGCCTTGTTATACGACCTCGAAATTTTTGTGTAAACATGTCATTGTCGCAGTATGTGTCCATAGGTTATGATATTTTGAGGGAGAGGAATCGTATGAGGATTCATGTAATTAGAAGTTTCATTTCAAGAATGATATTTTTGACATTAGAGATTCAACTATTTTCAACCATCAAATTTATCAATAATTGAATTGGGTGAGAAATTAAAAAAAAAAATCATAAATAGTCAGCATCAGTCAAATTACATTTTCCACAGAATTATTATTTTTTTAAACATTCGTCGTTTGTAAACCAATAATTGAAATTGTTTAAACTTTCGGATAAACTTTCTTTTATTCATGAAATCGATTTCTGGTAAAATTATGAATATTAATAAATTTGTTATGATTCCGAACAATGATTTTTATACTGGAAAATTGATTGTTTATAAATTATTTATAGAAAATGCTCGTCATTTTCAAAAATTGCACTTTTTAAATTATTACATCAATCTTTCTTCAGTAAATTGCCTAATTTTTGTTCAGATTTTAAAAATGGCTTTCAATGGTTGGATATCGAAATTCTTATTCAGACCTGCAAAGTTTAAATAATAAAGTCATTGTTATATGTGCGGAAATATAGGGTCAAATGGGGCTCAAATGAAAGGTCTGATGTTCAACTACAAAGATAGAAAAGCATTTCACATAAGAAAAAATATCCAAAGTACTTCCTTAAACGATTTGTAGAAGTATATTTATTATATTACGATAGGATTAGTTCTTATTTTGAAGCTAAAAAAACGTCTGTTTTACCCTACTCTTCCCCAAGTCAATTTATGTCGTTGTGTCTCACGTTTTCACCGTCCTGAACCATAAAAATGTAATTCGAAAATGCTTGTATGAAATTTTGCAAACAGCATGTTAATTATATTAGTTCTGATTCACAATCATAAATTAAAGCGGAAAATTTATAGAGTTAAGGATGATGAAGTTAGTTGTGAAACCGTGAGTAACGACGGAATTTTTTAACGTTCCACGAGGTTATTGTGTAATTCGGGGTGAGAGAAGGATTGAAATCCCGTGTTTTACGGCGACAGTTTTGTAATTAATGCGCCCAGGGGATTTATGAAACTTGTTTATTCGCGTTTTTATGGATTTGGGATTCGATTAAGTGGTATTGAGCTTGAATTACATGAATAACGGGGATACGGTAGCGGCGATTTTGAGCAAGAGTGCTTCATTATGTAATCGGGGAGAACGGAAATTTGCTAGTTTGTATTAATGACAAACGTCAAATGAATCATGAATTTCATAACATTTCATCTTTGCGGCTTCATCGTAAAAGGAAGCGGTTCTGCGAGAAAATTTAATTGAACCTTTTCTGGAGCCTAGAAAGTAGTCTACAAAGAATGTTTCAAGATTTTGTCATGAAATTTATTATTTTTTCTTTTCGGAACTCCCGTTATCATAAACTTTCATGAATATCATGAATTTAACTGATTTAGTTTTTTCTATTCACAATTCATTTGTTATAATTTATGTTCATCAGTCTCGTGATATGCAATGTATTCCATTTTTTCATTATTTCAACTCTCGATTACCGCGCTCGGTTAGCGCCTTCATCCGTCGCACGGTTAGCGCTGCGCCGCTGGGTTAAGGATTTTTAACCTATCAAGGGGACAACTCAGTTGAAAAAAATTAAATTGGCTAAATAAATCATTCCCGTTACAATTATTCCTCTCATCAAATTAGAAGTGTCGTGGCGTACTTTTCCGGTCTCAAAAACAATAATTAAAGAAAATTTTCACAAATAATGGAGGACTTGTGACTGCGGTAGTAACAATCGAATTTTGATCGTACAACATTGCACGCTTCGGCTCGTAATGGGGTTGTAACAGTGAGATGAATGTTTCTGTGTGTTATGCGTGTCCATATGCTTCCAGCACTGAATTATCGTCACCGACTTTACCGATCTCGATCAGCTGTTGTGCGATGTTATCGCGTTGCTCGACTCGCAATGGCGGTCAATTTTTTTAGAGGAATTCGAAAATAAATCGAAGATATCACGCCTATATGACCCGATCCCCTACTTGGTCTCGCCGGCGATAGATTCTCCATAGTCGAAAGTAAATGGTTTGTGGTTTTTTCAATATCTCGAGTGTCTAACCCATGCAATATCTCGATCAAAGTTCACACGGTCACGCTTCTTCCCTGAGCGTAATGTTACAAGAAGTGATTTTCAGAAATTAATTTCTCACTGCGATGCCTCGATATAGAAAGATTAAGATTATTACTAACGTGTGGCTCAAATATGAACCTGGTATATGAAGCAATATAAAAATTATGGTGAATACTGTGGGTTTTGGCTAAACATCCTTAAACCGAGCGCTCTGTTGCCGCGTGGGTACTCACCGCTACGCGCACATTTCAAGTGGCACCGGAAAAACCGGACAACGCCAACGCTTCATAAAAGGATTGAACTCATAACTCTAGTTTTTTCAGAATTTTTAAGCGTCGACAAACACGCTAAAATATAAAAAAAAGAAAACGGGCGGCGCCACGCTCCTTGAGCGTGTGAGCGAGGGTTAATGAAAAAAAAAATTCTTAAATGAATAAAATGAAAGATCACCTCTGGTAGAATTTAACCCTTAGGATGTTATTCTTCTATAATTCTTGCGTCATAATTTCCATAATTCATTTCAATAATTTTGATATAAAAACAATAATTTTTAGATTTTTTTTTTTTTGAAAAAACTCAATGACTCAAGCGGAAAATACTTGGAATTAACTTCTAAGAAATTCGACCCACTAAAACCATTTAAACCACTCCCAAAAAGGGACAAAAACTCGCAAGAAAGGAAAAAATCGATAACATGTCTGTTAATAAATATGTTGCAGCAATTCTAATCCTTTTTAGGATTAATCGATAGTATTGGGTATTGTATGGCGCAATTGTGGTTGGTTATAAAGTTTTCCTTGGTCCTTTGTCCCCCCTCGCTCCTCGTGCACATTCCAACAGGTGTGAAAAGCCTTTGGCGCCTCTTCACTTGTACGTACAAGTGCCCGCCGAATGTGGGTATTCACACAGGATTTTATCTCTGAATAAAAAAAATGCTGAAGCGGTAGGCCGTGAACAATAAAAAATAATCTGCAGATAACACATCAGCTCGACTAAAAATCGACTGAATGGGCTCTTTCAAACGTAACAGAAAAACTAAGAATATTTGAATATTAATACATAAACAAATAGAAAAATAAGTTCAGGATTTCTCAAATCTGAAATGCAAATTCAATGTTATGAGGGGAAACATTGAATTGCTGCACGGAATCGACTTAAATTTTTTTCCATTCAATCATGAATAATTCCATTTTTTTTTCTAGCGAAATAATCAATATATAAATCAATCAATTATTTTTTTTTGAATATACTACAAGACGAGATAAATTCCAGGAAATCATTATTTTAGCCCCGGAATTTCCCCTAAAACCTGCTCATCCTCAGGACATGAATGAAAACAGTGAAACGCAATTTCAATTAGAATTTTGTTTAACAACAGTTAAAAAAAATCAAATTATCAACCATTTGAGTTTTTCCTCCAAAAAATCTTTAAAAAATGCAGTAAAACAAGATAAATTCCCAAATCACCCCATAAACAGACTCTTAGACGATAAGATCATAGAAAAATCTCAGAAGATCGTTATTTTATTCTTGAAATTGCCCCTAAAACCTCTTCATCCTCAAGCCACTTACAAAATCATTTGAAACAAATTTCACATTTCTGACAATTCTCCGTTAATTTTCTGTTTGAAATCGATTTCAAATGAATTTTTCAATAAAGTCATCAACAATCCAATATTTTTTCTGGCGAACGACCGTTTTGAAACTGCAATAAAATAACATGAATCACAACATCATCCTTAAATCACAGATCATCGTTATTTTATTCCGGAAATTTCCTTCAAATTCCACTCATGCATGTTCACAAAATCATTTAAAAATTGCAGTAAAACAAGATGACTTTCAAAATCATCCTCAAATCACCCCGTAAACAGCTTTTCGACGATAAGATCAAAGAAAAATACCAGCCGATTGTTATTTTACCCTTGAAATTCTCCCCAAAACCTACTCCTCCCCAAGACATTTACAAAATCATTTGAACATTTTCTGAGAACTCTCCTCAATTTTCCGTTTGAAATCGCCTTCAAATAATTTTTTTTAATGAAATCATCAATTTGTTTTTTTGGCGGAAGAACGTTTTGAAGCTACAATAAAATAACATTAATCACAAAATCATTCTCAAATCACAGACGATCGTTATGTTATTCCCGAAATTTCCTTCAAAACCTACTCATTCATGTCCACAAAATCTTTTAAACATAGGGGGTGGGGGGGCAAAATGGACCAAGGGGGCAAAACGGACCCCTGGGGGCAAAATGGAACCCTAAAAAAAAGTTTTTTTTTTTCTCACGAATAAAATTTTCCCAAATTCATCACTGAATAGGAGGGGTGAGAATGATGGAGGAGGAGGTGGTGGTCGGTGGGTGATGGAGTTAGACGCCAGATACTATTTTTGAACCAGTTAAACCCCGCAGGAAAGTTTTTTCTTTCAATAATGACACCTTTTTCACTTCGTAATTGACTTTTATAATTTATTATTAGAGGTGAACGTGAAAAGTATACTGCCATTAATGAAAATTGAGAACAACATCATGGTAAGATAACTTCATTCTAATGAATACGAAAATGTCCACGTTCTAATCAAAAGTCTTGGTGAAATTGGATGGAATGATGATGAATAAGAACAATGATGATTAATAACAATAATAAATAACTTCCATATCCCGGGAAGTTAATAATAACAGTGATGATTAATAAAAATAATAAATAATAACAGTGATGATTAATAACAAAAATAAATAATAACAATGATGATGAATAACAATAATGAATAATAACAAATATAAAATATGAGGTTAGTAATAAATAATAAAGTTTTAGTCTGATTCTTTGCACTCGTCACAAAAAAAGTACGTGGGTCCTGCATTTTCATCAATGTTAGCACAGGTACAATGAGCCCAACCGTTGCAACTCTGGCACTGAATCCACTCCCCACCACTGTCATAAAAACGTTTTTCACAATAAATGCATGGAACATTGTCTGCATCATTGGATTTCTTTCTGATTCCCCTCAAACTTGCCCCCC
Source organism: Diachasma alloeum (assembly GCF_001412515.2). Lineage (NCBI taxonomy): Eukaryota > Metazoa > Arthropoda > Insecta > Hymenoptera > Braconidae > Diachasma > Diachasma alloeum. The sequence continues at coordinate 1,665,769 of NW_021680408.1, read as the reverse complement.
GGCCCGTTTTGCCCCGTTGGTCCGTTTTGCCCCATTGATCCGTTTTGCCCCCCTCTCCCCTACAGTAAAACAAGATGAATTCCCAAATCATCTTCAAATTACCCGATAAACAGCTTTTCGACGATAAGATCAAAGAAAAATACCAGGCGATCGTTATTTTATCTCCAAAATTTCCCCCAAAACCAACTCATCCTTAAGACATTTACAAAATCATTTGAACATTTTCTGAGAACTCTCCTCAATTGCCCGTTGGGAATCGCCTGTAAATGATTTTTTAAAAATGAAATCAACAATTAGATATTTTTTCTGCCGAAAGAACATTTTGAAAGTGCAATAAAATCATCTGAATCTCAAAATCACCCTCAAATTACTTCATACCTCTTAGATGATGAATTCAAAGAAAAATCCTCGGCAATGGTTATTTTATCCTCGGAATTTTCTCCAAAATCTACTTATCCCTACGACATTTACGAAATCATTTGAACACTATTTTAATTTGTGAGAACTCTCCATTAAGTTTTTGGGTGAAATCGCCTTCAAATGAATTTTTTATGGAGTAATCAACAATTCGATATTTTCCCTAGCGAAAGAACATTTTAAAACTGCAATAAAACAACATGAATCCCAAAAACATCCTCTAATCACTCCATAAACCTCTCTTAGAAGATAAGATCAAAGAAAAATCCCAGGCGATCGTTATTTTATCCCCATAATTTCCCCCAACACCAACTCATCCTCAAGACATTTACAAAATCATTTAAACATAATTTTCCCCTTATCGCTCCCTCACTTCCTGATCTAAATGAACCAAAATCTCCCCAAATGTAAAAGAAAATGCCCCCGTCAAACGTCATAAAATGTCCCATTAGGGACAATGACCCTGTTCTTAAAAAAATCCATTTTCGAAATTAAATTCCCAGCACTTTCTGATGAATCAAAATGATAAATTTTCGAAATATTTGACTGACAGTTTTATGATTTCAACATAGTAAAAGAAGAAATGAATTATGTGAAGGAGGTGCACGTTTATAATTCATGGGGACCGGCCAACCTGTCGGAAAATTTAATACCCACCAGCCATCGGACGTGCGGGTGCATGAGCGTTTGGTCTTTGGCTCTAGGATCCCCCACGTACATTGAACGAAAAAGGAAAAGGTAATGGAGAAAGAGAGAGAGCGAGAGAGAGAAGGAGAGGGACTTCCCATCACAGTGCGGCCTGAGTTGGGATGCGACAGTGGCGCCTGCTCCGGTAGCGTCTACTCACCATTCCCACAATTCTACCCTCGCGCACTCTTTGCCGTCTAAGATAATTTTCCAAGTCCCTTTGTCAAGCACGTTCGCACGAATTCCGTGGATTCTCGGGTAAATGCCAACGGTAGTGGATGGGCTGGTCAAGATATTGCCTCGCAACATGAGGAAAATTTATGATAGTATTGAAGGTCTTTTGAGATTGCTTTTCGGAAAGCTTCGTCTGAGGTCTTGACCTCCAAATTTTGGGGTTGTGGACCTTATTTTTTTTCGTATTTTGTTACATATTCGGCTGACAGTGGATTCAAACGGTATTTGTGGACTCAGGATAATTTTTATTTGTTTGAAATTTTAATGGAATTTGTAGGAAGTGAAAAACAATTTCGCTCTTTTTTTTTATGGGTTATTTACAAAAGCGATTATTGTTATGTAGTTTGTTAGCTTTGAATAAGTTTTTACAGTGTTTGAAGTTGTATCTTGTTGGTTTTAATAAATTCATGTATAATTTTAATAGGTTCAAGTCTTTTTAAAACACGGAATGTTTTGTATAGAGTTATTTATTCAGGATTGATTAATGAGGGATTAATTGGGGGTAATTTGAGGCAAATAATAAGCGAGCCAAGACATTTAAACGTTTTTTATGAGTGTTTTCCATAAAAGATTCGTTTGAGATCTTGACGTGGAAATTTTTGGATGGAGACCTTTCTTTTTATTCATTTTTTTACATATACTGCTGGTGGTGGATTCAAACGGTATTTATTGTCTCAGAAAATTTTTTGTTCGTTTGAAATTTTGATGGGATTCGTAGGAAGTAGAAGATAAATTCGGTCGTTAATTAAACTGGAGTATTCTTCAAAGATGATTAACATGTTTCGTTTTTTTTAAATGTTAAGTATAAATTCGTGATGGGTTATTTACAAAAAGCGAGTATTGTTATGTAGTTTGTTAGCTCTATATAGGTTTTGGTAGAGTATTTAAAGTCGTACCTTGCTGGTTTTTTTTAAACAAATTCATGTATAATTTTAATAGGTTCAAATCTTTTTAAAACACGGAACATATTTTGTGTAGAGTTATTCATTTAGAATTCATTAATGAGGGATTAATTAGGGGTAATTTGAGGTAAATAATTGGTTAGCGAAGACATTTACACGTTTTTTATGATTATTTTCCATAAAGGAAAATTTTTATTCTTTTGAAATTTTAATGAAATTCGTAGGAAGTGAAGGACAAATTCTCCCTTTATTTAAATTGGGATATTTCTTCAGAGATGATTGACATATTTCGTGTTGGAGCGTTTATTCAAAATTGATCAATTACAGTTTGGAAATTCGATTTAATAATTTGATCGAGACAAAGTCGTGAATTCGGTTTTATAAATGATGATTGAATAATGCGCGAGTTGAAAGTCGATATTTCAGGCCGCAAGACCCCACCTAATCCGGAATTTTCTCCTTCTCTTTTTATTTCGACGAGGAAACGTTGATTTTTCGTTTAGGAGGAGGGAAACTCGGGGATTATTCGAAGTCAGGTATTTCTTCACGAGTAATTGACACGTTAAGCGTTGAGTGATTAATTGAAAATTGATCAATTAGGGTTTTGGAATCTGTCGTGGATTAGTTTCTACAAATGATCATTTGTAGAGATAATTAGGGACCGGATGAAAGTAAATACTTCGAGCGATGAATAATGATTCAACGATTTAATTATACATATTCCATATTTTTCATTTTATTTAGCTAATCAATTTTCCATTTAACTAGTTTAACGATAATTTGAGGAAATCTCAAATGGAAATGTCGAATAAATTAACAAAGATATTCATCTAATCTTGGAATAATAAAGAACTGGCGGAACTTATGTGTATATTCTAACATTTAAATGATTAATAACATGAGATTCCTCATTATGATATCAATAATACCGTAAATACATTAGATGTAGGTCATAGATCACAATCTGACAATCAGAACCTTAACGAATCGTAAATAGAGCTGTCTTTTCTAAAAAAAACTTGAAGTCCGAGTCGAATATTTTGGTCTGGTTTAACCTTTGAAAGACTTTCAAAACCTTCTTTGGCCTTTGACCATTTTTTTTAAAGACCACTTTGTTCTACCCTATGAAGAGCTGTAACAATCTGAAGACCTGTAAAAACCTAAAAAAAATTAGTCATTCTCTTCTAGCCTATACCCTTGTAATAAATAAGAGCACGGAGAGAAATATTCAGTACAAATTACGTATCTTTTCCTTAATTTCGGAGCGAAATGTGGTTGTAGGAAATTTTCCGGAACTGTCACGTAATTTTTACCTAAATTCACGGAATTTTTCGAGAGCATTCTGTAATTTTTACCTAAATCTCTTGTGAAAAATTACGATACCGTCACTTAAATTTTCTGAGTCGATTCCATAATCGGTGAGCGAACGTTGAGTTCCGTAATTTTTACTGAACATTTCTCTCTGTGAGGGATGTCTTGCGCGCTTCGCGGGCTGTAAATACACGGAGAGAAAAATTCAATACAAATTATCACAAAAAAAAACGTAAAAATTACGTTTCGAAACGTAATCCGCGAGCGAAGTAAAATTCAATAAAAAGTATGAGTCGGAACTGAAATTGTACGAATCGCCACGTAAATTCTACGATTTGTTCCGTAAAAATTAACCGCGCCCGTCTGATGACTCACCGCTGTGGGGAACGCGCTGTCGTTCCGTAATTTTTCCCCAGCGATTGAGAAATTTTACGGAACGGAACGTAGAAATAACTCACCAGCTTCATAAAAATTGTTGAACGTTCAAGAATTTTTCATTTTGGCGACATAATAATTCGGAAAGTTTTTGTAAAATTTTACTTCTTCGGGAAAAATTAGGTGACAATTTCGTACTTTGTTCGGTGATGAACCTGAAAATTCACAGAACGTTTCAGATTTCTTGTCTTTCATTCCTATAAAAATTTCTGGAAAACGATTCCCATTGCGGATTACGTGAGTTGTTCCATAATTTTTACTGAATATTTTTCTCCGTGTATGCCCAGGCTGAGAGAAAAATGAACAAGTTCTCAAACAAGTCTTGTTTGAGCCAACAAAATCGTTAATTGAAAATGATCAAAAAAATAATTGCTTAGTTCGAATTTATGAATTATGAGAGAAAAAAATTTGTATTCATCAGGCATAATTTTTCATTTACTTACATCAAATCATTGGAAAACCTGAAACTTACTAAACGGGATCCAACTACAGTAATTCAGCTCTCGCCTCCCGTACTTTTCAGGTCTAAATATTCGACTCGGGAGGTTTTCTTCCTCTCAAACTCCTTTTTTATCCCATTTTTTTTCTTCTTCAAAAAACGATAAAAACATTGAAAGCATTACTTAGCTCCATTTACGAGTTGAGTGAAAGTGGCCTACTTAGGCCCTTAGCAGGATAAGTCCAGTAAATATGAGTTGCAAGAGAGGAGCGAGAGGAGGAGTGGTTGAACGAGCAATCTCAGCAGACTTTTATTCTTCTTCACCATTTTCTTTTTAACTTCAATCTCTTGGAAAAACTCGTCAGTATTTACGCGGCGATTTATTGAAAGTGCTCTCCTTCGGATTCCTCCCGATTTTTCAACTTTTTTTTTTCAACCCGTTTTGTTAATAATAAATTTTTTAAAAACCCGTTTTGTGAACTCTTCAGTGAAAAATATTCAAGGCAAAATATTCGAGGTTATGTACTTCACTCGTTGTTTTGTCGTCACGTGGAGCATTTAAAATGTATTAATGTGTGTGTGTGTGTGTGTCCTTGCGTGATAACTCGTGAAATTACAGTGAACGCCCTCACGTACTTATTTTTTTCTCCTTGCTCCTCTGGTCTCTGACTCGTGGAAAATAATAGCACTGGGCGGCAAAGTGTGGAGCAAAAAATAAAGAGGAAAATTGTTGCTCGAGTGTGCGTTGTATGCTAAATAAAAGGAATGTGATAATCATAATGGTTTGAGAGTCAAGGACTTTCCTGTGTTTATTTTTCTTGGTGAATGGGAGGGGGAGGGGCGAGTGGAGTGGATTAGAATCGAGTGTGTAATGGGTGTATTGGGTCCGTTAGTTTAGAATTGAGGTGTTTTTTATCGATCAATCATTCTGAGGTTTTTATTGTTGATAATAAGAGTGAAGCAGGCAAGTGGTACAGTATAACGGGACAAGTCGACTTCTCACATTTTGTTAAATATGTCGGGAGGTCGTTTTTGTGGGAAATTTCAAGGACTGGATTGAGAGAATATTTCTGGCTTTCAGCAAAAATCGGGGAATTTCAGATTTCAGGTAAAGTTTCACTTTTTCTGAGGGGTTTTTTTTTGTAATTCTCTGTTATTTCCGATTGAAATTGACATATGTAATTGTGAGAGAATCAAACCCACATTTTCTAAAAATTTCAAATTTTTATCCATCACTTTAGTCTTTTTTTGTTAAAATTTATTTTAAAAATTCACAGAATTTTGTACGCATATACGGACGTACAGACAGACTTGCTCTAAAAACATCACGTGTCGACGTTTCATGACATTCTAAGTAATTTCCAAGCAAAATTAAAGAGTCAAAAAATCGACCGATTTCAAAGCTTCCATTCGGACGCACAAAATGAAAGAAAATCATACAAGTGCCCTATTCAGCCTAAATTTTTCAGGTCAAAGGATTCGACTCGAGATATTTTTCCAATTTTTACCTCCGAGAGTGTAATCGAAGAATTAAATTATGTAAGAAAGGCAAAAGCTGAATACTAGAAAAGTGAAAATTGAAAACCCTTGACGAAAAAGTTGGCAACTGACTCATTTAAAAACTGAAAAACAAAAAAACTGAGAAACTAAAAAATTGAAAATTTAAAATCCCTGGCGGAAAAGTTTTCAATTGACCTATTTCAAAACTGGAAAAGGGGTAATTAAAAAAAATTAAAACCAGAAAATTAAAAAACCCCAGCGAAAAAGTTGTCAATTGACTTATTTAAAAACTGAAAGAAAAAAACAGAAAAACTGAGAACCTAAAAAATTGAAAATGAAAAATCTTCGACGGAAAAGTTTTCAATAGACTTACTTCAAAACTGGAAAAGGGGTAAATAAAAAAATTGAAAACTAAAAACCCCCGGCGAAAAAGTTGTCAATTGACTTATTTAAAAACTGAAAAACGAAAAAACTGAAACACTGAAAAGAAGAAAATTAAAAACCTGACGAAAAAGTTATCCTTGAGTAGTCTAAAAAGATGGGGGAAAAAAAAATTCCTCTAATTAAAATTTTGATTTTTTCCCCTCTTTTTAGACTACTCAGGGCTAACTTTTTCCTCGGGGATTTTTAATTTTCAATTTTTCAGTTTCTCAGTTTTTTATTTCAACGATGTTTCAATTTTTTCCTCAATACGCATGCGTGAATTAAGGTGACGAGTGAACAGATGAGTCAGCCCATGCGTGATACACGAAACACGTCGTACGTGAGTGTAAAAATTATGTTGAATAATGTTTGTACTTGCCTTCGGCGCTTGCGTGTTGCAGTGGTGATTCGCGCTTTATTTGAATCACGTATGTGATTAATAAACCCACCAGGTTGTTGTTTTCGTTGACGTACGTACGTGGTGGTGTTAGAAAGTGTCTCAAGTCCCCTCGTTTTGTCTAGTCGAGTGTCCCTTGGTGGGTTGTAACAATGAATTGTCAAAAATGTGGTTCGAGGGCGGTCTCACTGATTTCGCTTGTGGTTGTTTTTTTTTAGTTCGACCTTTTCGGTGGTATTTAACCTCTCCTCCTTGACATTTAAGTTTTCTTACCGCTGGGGGAGGCGGTGCAGTGATTACGGGGGCGGAATACATTTCCGGTTTTGCGACTGTTCGCAATTTCTTATTTTTAAATCATCGATTTTGGGGTGTTGCATTTGCGAATAAATATGAAGCGATGAATGAACGTCGATTGTGTATCGTTGGAGTCATTTTGGGATGAAGGAGAAGGAGTGAGGTGATTTTTTAACGCATTTTTCCCCTCATTCTGAGGGTTTTTTGAGTCGAAAAGAGGAGTTGAAAATTTTCAAGAAATTTTCAGAAAATTTACCTGTAACTGATTGAATTTTAAGGCAAATAATAGGTCTTGATAGATATTTTTTGGTATTCGGTATTAAGAGAAGTTAATGCATTTGCAAAATATGAAAATGACTACACGGAGAAACATGTATGAGAAAAATTACCGTGCTCGCACAGTAAAGTGGGTTCAGACGCAAAGAGTAAGAAAAAGTACTGTTGAACGAGTCATTTTTCGGATAAATGCGGGGAAAAATTCTTGTGCAGCACGGTAAAATCGAAGCGACAGTGAATTTTTAAGAGAAATACGAGAAAAATTATGACAATGGCTGACAAATTTTTCCGGTGCTCTACCAGAATCCTAGGACCCAATCGCGCATTCGTAAGATTTCGGCATTCTTCGTCCCCCCTCCGCAACCACGAACATCAACTCAACGTGACCAGATGATTTATTCCGTCGCCTCCTCTAGCCTCCTCTCTCACATATCTCCTTACTGAAACCCCAGGTTAATGTTTTTCATAATATCAATTCAGTGAAATATTAATTAGTGTTGTGATAAAACGGTTAAGAAATAAAATAAGTGCCCTTTATTTTCTCTTCATGAGGTGCATAACGCTGTAGAGATACATTGGCCTGTCGAACGTTCCACATACGTTTGCCGCGCATTCCGCTTATAATAGAGGAGAGAGGATATGGAGGAGAGGTTAAAATAAAATTAATAGGATGATATGCTGAATGACAATGTTTACTCATTTTTAACTATTGAATGTAATTTATCATGTAATAGAAAACAGTCAGGGATCAAGCTTTTATTGTGCGGTACCGGAATTTTTACTATGCAGCACTGGAATTTTTCTGGTGCTAGACAATTGAACCTCCTTTACCAGACGGCACGGTAATTGTTGCCTGAATTTCTCCTGAAAAATTCTGGAATTTTTTTCTCCGTGTATTTTTAAATTTAAAAAGTTCTTCTCATTCTGAGCTTTTCCGAATCAAAAAAAGGAATTGAATTTGATTATGGAGAAATTTTAAGAAAACTTTTCTATAACTGATTGAATTTTATAACAAACAATGGGCCTTGACATATATTTTGTTGTTATTCGATATTAAGAAAATTGAATACATTTCAAAAATATAAAATTGACTATTTTTGAATTGAGAAAAATTTTGAGATTCCGCAAGCACACACTACCAAGTAATTCTTTGACATTCTCTTGAAATTCGGTTTGAAATTATTGATCCTGAAAATGAATTTGTTCGAAGAAAAAGAAAAAATTGACTTGCGTTGAACTGAAAAATCGTCTACAACCCCCACATTAAAATAAATTATCAATGCATTAAGAATATATTTTGACCTGAGTTTTATGCTTTACCTAAAACTCATTATCATTAAATACTCATTAAAATTGAATTATTTTCTACTTCAGAACAAGATTATCAGTGAAACATCTCTATTAATTACACGTTTATCCCTATACCAAGGGTTCGGGGAAAAAAATCTGAAGAATTTTTATTCGTAGAAAAATAAATTTTGAATGAAAATTTTTTCCTCAAGTTCCGTCCTAAAATCGCCCGTTTTCAAAATGAATCCATTCAACTAATTGTAAAAAATCGACTTGTTTTATTAAACTAAAATTTCCTTTCAATTCCATCTTCTTTATTGAACATGACCATGAACTTCACGGAAAACACATCTTGAATTAAAATGTATGGTCGCCTTAGAAAAATAGGGGATGTCTTAGTATTTTTTCTAGATCGCAGCCTCATGAAACAAAATAATGAAATTTGGATATTTTTGTAACCTCTCTAGCTATAAACCGAGGTTACCTCACTCTCAATCAGGGAAATTTTCTTATTTCTCAAAAAAATAATGATTTTTTCAGTAGTAATACCCCAAGAGCTTCGACATTATCGGGTATTTTTCGATAGCTTCGTTGCAAACAAATGAGGGTGTCAAGTTTTGCGGGTTAAAAAATCCCGAGCGCTTGCGCGAGGGATTTTTCTGCAAAACTTGGCACAATGGTTCGTTTGCAGGGGAGCTTGAGAGAAATACCCGATTAATTTTGAATCTCGAGGGGTATTTGTCGGATTATTTTTCCCAATCGGATTTTGGCCAAGCAGAGTGCAGTGGACAACATCAGGGGTTGAATTGGGGAAGATTTGAACAAATTATGTTAATAGAATAACCCGATTTCCATAGACTATCAAATATAAGATTCTATCTGAAATGAGCCGAAAAAATGAAGAGCTACTGCGAAATATTTAGGTAAAAAAAATAAAGAGCTACTGCAAAATATTCCAAAGCTAGGAGGAAATATCCGAAATAAAACTGCCGGGTAGCCTCAAATACTGCCCTCTGATTGGTCGAAATCCAATTGGGTAAAATAATCAGGAAAATTTTTTACACTCGTAAGTGACTGGGAAAAAAATCAATCAATTTCACAAAAATAATAATATCCAAGAAATGTTCGAATGCACACTGGAATAGTCCTTGAAAATTGCAAATTTTTGTGTTCAGGGATTGCGTCATGGCTTGAGAACAATGAGACTCCCCTTCCATTTCGCCCCTCGGAGATACCAGTTTTTCCATCGATGAAAAATCAATTCCATTCCAGTGATGTTTTTCCATGAATCTCCCCACTCGTATGGCCGAAGTGGATGGGGACTTGGCGAGTCCTTGAATGAGAAGATCGAATGCGTGACGTGATCGATTGAGCGTGAAATACCAGTGCGATTTCGTTCCAGTCCACCGCATGTGACAAATATCCCATTTGATGAATCTATAATTAAAAAAAAAGCCTCTTTTCCTCCACTTTTGTTGTCCAATTTTTTTCTCCCCCGTTCGTTACGCTGTAATGAGAACACGCTTGGTTGACGTGTGTTATGGGTGATGGGGGATACACGGGGAACGTTTAACCGTTAACATTTGTTTGGAGGAATGAGTTGAGCCGCACAACCGCATTGATGCATTGCTCTCTGGTGGCAGGTACCCTGTGTGCGCTCATCCTGGAAAATTACCGTGGTAATTTTACCCCAGGTGTATATAAAGAACAGATCCATGCCCACAATCCACATCATTACGAGTTAACGAGGCTTCTACGTTGAATAGGTTTTTTTTTCGACTCAGGATTCATTTATATTGTGTCAGTGTTTTTAACGTCAGCTTCGCGTTTGAAACAATTTAGGGTCATATGTTTCCTGGGGATTATTATTTTCACGAGATTGTAGATATATTTGGGGGTGAGATTGAATGTTTTTTGGAACAGGTGGGAGTGCAGATAGAGCATGTTTCTATTTTTCAAAATTAAATTACAATTGATTTGAAGTAAACTTTAGTTTTATTTGCGTTTTTATTTACGTGGATTTTTTTTATATAAACAAAGGTTTTTGTGCACTGAGAGGAAAAATTAGCTCTGCTGGAAAAGTATATGTTCTATGTGAGAATATTTTATGGAGTGGAACAGATTTACTGGAGGAAAATTAATCTTTCACAAAAATTAAATTTTTGTCGTGATTGTCAGAAATATCCCTAGAAGAATTCGTACTGTTGACAGGAAAAAATATAGTCTATTGTACGACAATCATTTAATTTGAGAGTACTCCATAGGTTTACACCATAAAAAAATACATTGACGAGGAAAGAATTTTTTCCCAAAAAAATTGTCCCCCGAAATTATTTAGTTTTGCTAATAACACAGTTTTTGGAAAGAAAATTGTAGTTGCCTCTTGAAATTAGCGCTTATTCCATGGAAATTATAAGTATTTATTGGATACAGATATGCACTACTCAATAACATTCACTTGATAAAACCGGAGTCTCGTAATTCTCTGTAGAACGAATGTATTTTTTGGTGGAAACTTTCTTTTTTGTCCACAAGCAAATTTATTGAACACGCCAAAAGATCTCCTCAAGGAAACATTTTTCGATAGAACAAATTTATTCTCTTAGTGTCCAAAGGAAGAGTTGATTAGTTAAATGACGAAAAGTGTGAATTATTCATTTGATATAAATGCAATATTTTCATTAAAGTAAACACATGAGTTTATTCAATTCCGATAAAAATATTGTGGAAATGAACAGAGAAATTTTGAATAAACTTTTTACTTCATTAAAATGCTGTATTTCTCTGCAATGCATTTTTGTCAAAAGTATGATAATCAAATGCCATTAATTAATTAATTAATTATTTATTTCATCAGTAGTAGAGTAGAATAATTTGTCATGACGTTGATTGCTTCATTATTCTCATGACATATGGAAAAGCCTTTGTGTTCTACTAACGTTATTATTAAAACGTCCGCGTGAAAAAATCGTTTGTCCACACTTCAATCAGCCTCACACTCCCCATTGTCAGAAACAAATTTCCCACCACTTTTTTTCATTTTCGAAACGTGAAATTGCATTGATTTCAATTCGTCCCAGTCGCCTGGGAGAATTTAATTAAAAACAACGGACTTTCGAGGGGAAAAAAAACGAAAATTCTATCAACTTTTTCACTCCAACATTTTTCTCAGTCAACAGTTCCATTTCCATTGGATTCAGGAAGTTGAATGGAGAATTCTTCAATAAAGTCTTGAATAATTTTTCCCACTAGTTTTTGATAGTGAAAAGTCGAGTAATTCACAAGTTTGACAGCTAATTTTATTTATCTGAGTGAAATTTTATTGGTTCACCCCAGTTGCAATGACGTAGTGCTATTATTTTCTACTTATCCTCCACAATGGGGTGAATTTGCTCTCTCACACGTTGTACCAAGCTGTGCCAAACAAACTTTCCGTCTGGCAGCTCGGGTAGACGAGGCGACAATATCGTGTGGGCTATGGAGGTGGATTTTAACCCTTCCCTAGGTTATTAACACAAGCTGCTCAACGGCTCGGTTAATTGCGATACGCTGTACATCTGTATAGCAGGGAGCATGACGTATCTTCAATCTATCCTCCAATTACGTTTTATGATTTATGGAGTTGAGACTATTTTAGGGAGTAATTGGAATTTTCAGAGGGGTGGGGGAGATTGGGATATGATACTTCATTTTTAGGGGAGAATGACACACCTTGGGGAAGGATTCATTTGAATTAATTGTTGGGGCGATGAAGCTTTTACTCAAACTTGAACTTGCGTTTTATTTGCGTTTTTATTTACATCAAGCGAATTTTAAAAAAATATGAATGAATGTTTCTTTGATCGAAATTAAATTTTATCTATTTATTTATTTACTATTATTGTATTTATTCATTTACTATTAGATTAGTTTATACTATATTATTTTATTTTATTTTTTCGCCGTTTCCGTCTTCAAGATTAGATTAAGGATAATCGGGCGAGGAGGAAATGGAGGAGGTGAGGCAGAGGGGTTTCTATGGTTTTCCTGCTGAAAACCAATCACTGAACAAAAAAATTTTTCCCATTCGGATTCAAAATTCAGGCAATATTAGGGAGTATCTCCGGTTAAAAATTATTTTTGAAGCTAATCAAATTTATTTGTATCTGTTCCACGCATTGAATGGTTTTCAGATTGTTTTTTTTTTTAATAAATGAAAAAATATTAATCCATGCGAAAAAGTGGCAACATCGTCAGTAGTGTTTTTTTTTTCACCAGGAGCTGGTACCACTGGCTCGAGGGAGCTCCTCCAATCACAACGCTTCATCGGTCCCTCTCAAGAGACGTTTAAATTGACCGCGCTACCCCCACCTGATCGGTACTTGAGACGTTGCTGCTCGTTTGGGCTGCGTGCGCAGAAATGTCATTTTTCAGTACTTTTTTCGCTATTGTTAATAAACAATGCTCCTAGGCGACAATCTTTTTCACTCAAAAAATCATTGATCACATGTTCTAAATGTGTTTAAAGTTTCATGACTTTGGCTGCTTTTTTTCCTTGGGTTTTGCAGTTTTTTTTGTGATTTCCATAAGATCACGGGTTGAATGACCACTTTTTCAAAAATTCATAATAAATTAACCATGTTCCCCCGCAGTCTGAGACGTTACACACGCCTTTTCCATCATTTAAAGAATACGTAAAAAATAAAAGAGAAAAATGGCTGCTTTTTTCTAACCCTCCGAGCTCGCCCGATTATCCTTAAGCTACTTCGATTCATTCTTATTCTTGATACATATATTTTTGGCAACTGTAAAACTGCACCTTTTACGGGCCTACCGAAGAACAACCCCATCAAATATCTTTTTGAATAATGAAAGAATATTCATCAATTCGATTTCTATCCTCGTCTTTTGATAGAATGATGAATGTAATGAATGGCATTGAATAGCAAAAATCACAAATTGGAGACTGAAAATTTTTAAAAAGGGATATTCGTCTAAAAAATGGAAAAATTTGTTTTTCTTCATTTGTGTCGGTGGAAACTTGAAATTACAGTTTTTTCTTCAAGTATCGAAAGGATATGAACATTTTCAAGTTTTATGATCTCATTTTAACGAGAAGAAATGAAAGAATGCCCATAAATTCGATTTCTATCCCTGTCTTTGGATCGAATAAATAGAATAAATGACAAAAATTGGGAATTGGGGACTAAAAATTTTATGCGATTATTATTATGTAATAATAATAATAATTGAAACACGCATCCAGCAGCCGAAGCCAATAATAGAATTCGAAACATACAGAGATATATATCGATGTAAAAATATTCACATAAGGGGTCAGCAGATTCAACATGGCATACAGTGAACATAGTCAAAACACACATTTAACGTTATTAATTAATTACAGAATTAATTAATAACTCTAAATTATTAATTTTGAGAATTTAGCTTTCACATGGTCATGGGTCTCATGAGCAATCACAGTCGTCGATTCATTCATTATGTGAATATCAATATATTTAATTTTAATACAGAATTTATTTGAAATGAGAAAATTATTTACACCGTTATTTTACAATAATTTGGAGTGTTATTGAATTTTCAGTAAAATCTTGAATTTTATGATTTTTCGAACAGTGTATTTCGTATTATTTTCAACATTTTCTCTGTAATAAATATACAAATTTATTCACTTGAGACAAAAATATTGTTGAAATAAATAGAAAAATTTAAATAGAAAAAATCAACCGTACAAAAAAGTAGTGAGTTTGGGACATAATATTTTATTTTTAGGAGAAAATAGTAAATAATACTTTTACTTCAGGCAAAATGACATGCCTACAGAAAGGGTTTATTAGAATTGACTATAAGTGTGATGAAGCTTCTACTCACATTTGAATTTGAAATTTATTCGCGTTTTAATTTACATCAATTGAATTTTTTTTATGAATAATTGTTTTTTTGATTCACATGAACTTTATTTTCAATTCATTTGATTTTAATACAGCATTTATTGGGGATGGATAAATTATTCACAATGTCAGAATTTTTTGGCTAAAATTTCAAGAAATTTTTTCATCGAAAACTCAACTTTCATGGAAAAATCAATAGAAATTGGATTCTAGTTCAATTATTCCATAAAAATGAATAGACATCAGGAAAATCCGGCGTAATTTGGTTCTGAAAATTCATGATTGAATTCATTCATTTTTTCAATCAAATTGATGAAAATTTGAGTGAAAAATCAAGTAATCAAGTTTAAATTCCATTCAGTTTTCAGTTAAATCTCTAATTTCGTGATTTCCTTCCACCCAAATCGAATTCCGGATAACTCTCCGGACAATTTTCAAATTTTTCTTTAAGTACACATTCTAATTTATCAATTTTCAATAAAAATAGTGTTGAAATAAATAAATAAAATGAAATAAAACCGACAAGAAAACATGCCGAGCTGTTCAGAAAATAATTTGCATAGAATTGACAGAAGTAACAACCACATATCACCATTTCTCCGATATCGAAAAACTAAAAATGATAAATTTAATAGTTCCCCAACGGTTCTATTCACACATAAACTACGGAAATGGTCCATCTGACACTCTCCAGTCCAACTTATTCCCCTCAATTCATATAATTCCCGGAGTGAAGTGAATTGAAACGTCACAATCAGAAATACCTTTACTTCAACTTCATGAACTATTAAAGCCATAACAGGTGGTCGTGCACTTGGTGGTGTCGGAAATATTCCTCTCCTCTACAGTGGAGCATTCATTATTCACGCTTAACTTGTTGTCACTGTGATAATCACGATTTTCCTGCGTAAAAACTTTTCATTCTCCAAGCGAGGGTTTCAGTTATGGGAGTTAATCATAAAAAGTGTTTTATCATCGTGCGATTCAATGTATTGATAGGGGATTCACAATAATGTTACTCGGCTGGAAATTTTCCGGGCTGCTCTCTTTCATCTCAATGGAAGTGAAATTCAGGTGATAAATTGACATTCGTGGATGGGGGCCTTTATGAGTAAAAGGTAACGTCATTTTGATTTGATGATTTAGTTGAATTATGGAGTAATGTTGAGTATGGAAAATGCTGATTAGATAATATTTATTTGAATGATAAGAAACATGTGGTAAATTGCTTTTGTCTTCATGTAGAATGGCTGCTTTTGATAATAAATTAGTAATATGCTTCTGAATGGTCATTTTGCACATAATTTTTATCTACGGTATATCATTTATCGTTTGGTATTGTGTGTTCTATTGAATTATAGTTTTTCTTCAATCAATTGTCTCAGATTCATTGTGAAACTTCTTGTATAAATCAAATGAAAGAATGAAAAAGTGCTTGAAAAAGCTTGAAAAATGCTTAAAAAAGCATTTGTCATGCATAATTTAATGAATTTGAAACATCATATTTGAAGAAACCGTTGGAAAATTCATTTTTAAGAAAATTTTTAAAAAATCAGACATTTCCAAAGAGTAGGTTTTAATTAATTTCGAATTCTCTTTTTCGAAAATTATTCAATAAATCACAACAACGATTATTACTATCGCCTTTATTTTCGACCTCGCTCAAAGGGACATGAAAACAATTGTTTAAGCCATTGTTCAATTAATGGTTTGACTATTTTCTAAAGTTATCGTGGGACAACTGATTTTAAAAAAAATAGAAAAAAAAATAAAAAAAAAATAAAAAAATGAAAAATTATATATGAATTAAATTGAATGGATAATTTGAAATCAATACTCGTTATTAATGTAATATCAGTCATTTTCAGATAATTTGAAGTCATTAGTCACATCTCGTTTAAAATTGATATCAGGAGAAAATCTGACAAACACTCCAAACCGAAATCACGGCAAAAGGTTAGAAGAGCTTTTCCAAATCGAACAGAATTTCTCGCTCGAAATGAGTTCAAACAATTTATTTTCAAAGAATTATTTGTGAACTTGCGCTCATTCTGTCATTCCTCGATTGCATTGATTGACATAAGAATTAAACGTACGTGCCCTAAACTTTCTGGGAATAAAACTGAAAAAGCTATCCTTTGCCTCATTCTTTATTCGTTTTCAGATTAAAGTAGTATAAATAATTCTCCAATGTTGAAGATTAAAATCTGAAATCAATTCCAAACGGAAGTTAATATAAATAGAAACATTCTGGTTAAGTTTGTGCCTAATCAATAGTCTAATATCACAGATAATAATTGATTTAGAAGTGCCAAAGTAACACCAAGAGATGTTATTTTTTAATAACATCGAAAATTTAACAAAAAAATGGGAAATAAGAAATAAACGAAAACAAATTTCATGCTCATTATAAAAATTATTTTCAGTGGAAATCTATTGTAATCAATAATTTATGTTTCTGGGCGCCCCGAATTGGCGGATTATGTAAAAGCGCCTAAACCTAAAAAACAGGTTATATTGTTTAAAAAAATTATTGAAGTATGAATTTGATGGTTTGATTTCTCACATTTATGAAATTAGAATTCATACAAAAAATTTTAAGCCCGGTGGCCTGGCGTAGTGGTTAAGGCCGTTGCCTCACAACGGATAGGTTCCAGGTTCGATTCCTGGCCGGGTAGAATGGTGAGATCTAACCATTTTTAAAGTCTTGATCAATCGCCATATAGTCTCATCAGACTCGAAGCGATATAAAATAAGCATAAAAAAAAAAAAAAAATTTCAACAACGAATAATTTTTATTCCGGTCATTTAAAATTTATTTCGCCTAGTTGTACTCAACAACTCGACTAAAGTTTATTCATTTTACTTTAAAAACTTTGGTGATTTAGTGGCGCAAATGACCTCTCGAGGATTCCGCTGAATATTTTATCAATTGTAGAAGAGCTGTTGTTAATCTTGTAAACTCCTGATCCTCGACGTAACCCAAAGTTGATGAAATTCAATTTTAATGTGTACATTGTTACTGAATTTCCAAAGTCGGTTTACCATTTTCCATGTTAAACAAGTTGTTGAATCCTGCTAACTTCGTCGCTGACTTTGCATTAGGGTATTTCGTGTGCGTTTTTACGCATTTTCAAGATAAATGCTGAATAAAACAAGATGTCCATTGATTTTCACCACTATTTCCACGACTTTTTCCTTCATTCCATTGAGCATATTTCAATTTCAACTTCATGAATTTAAAAAATGCACTAGAAATTAACCAATAGTGAAATTAAACTCGTTCCCACGTTTCTTCAATTTCTCAATCAAAAAGAACCCCTATCCATTGTTTCAAAAACCTCAGTATAATGACCTCCACCCCCTTAAAGTAGCTCTACCCTTCGGCCAGGCTACTCTGTACTTTTGGATATTTTTAGTTTTTAAATTTTTCAACTAAATTGCATGGAAAAAATTTGAAAAAATTCATACCTAGTCAGTATTATCAAAATTAAATTTCGCAAAATATTAATATTTTTTCAAACATTTCCCTCTTATACATAAATAATAAAAGTTGTTTGCAAAACAGTGGATTATTTTTCATGAGGTGTCAAAAAAATTCTTGATTTTTCCACATCTAATGAAAAAAAATTCAGATTTTAATCTTTGATTACAATGGAAATGTTGATTTTCACATAAGACACTGGGTTAAATCCTGATTTTTAAACATTTCTTCTTTGGAAAACCAAAACGATGATTAAATTGAGAAAAAAATTAGAATCCCTAATCTAATCGAGTTTTCTGCAATTATTTTGCAGTTTTCAATAATCTTTGAATTTACCGTAAGGGTAGAACTCCTTTAATCATCCTGAAAATCCTCCTCTACATAAACCCAAAATGTCCCAGAAACGCCGACTTAAACCAGAGATAAATCCTCCTTGAAGAACAACGAAAAAAAATTATTCAGTACTCATTTCCGCGATAAATACTGAATAAAACCAGACGTCCATTGATTGATTGATTTTCAATACTGTTTTCACGACTTTTTCATTTATTTCATTAGGCATATTTCAATTTCAACTTCATGAATATCAAAAATGCACTAAAAATTATCCAATAGTAAAATTAAACTCATTTCCACATTTCTTCAATTTCTCAATTGAAAAGAATCTCTGTTCTTTTCAAACGCCCCAGTATAATGATCTCCACCCCCTTAATCATCCTAAAAATCCTCCCCCCATAAACCCCAAAATTGAATGAAGTAGGCGGGGAACCGGGATTATTCTCAATATGAATAATCAGAAAATTTTTACTGAAAAAAAAAATGGATCGACCAGAGACGATTTCTACGACCTTTTGCTTTATCTCATCGAGCATATTTCACTTTCAACTTCATGAATTTAACTAACAGCCAACGAATTGAACACATAAACTCACTAAACTCATTTTCACATTTTCTCAACTTCTCAATTAAAAAGAACCTCAATCTTTTACAAAACCTTCTCACAATTACTTCCGCCCTCTTAATCACCCCAAAAATCCTCCCCCCATAAACCCAAAATGTCCCAGAAACGCCGACTTAAACCAGAGATAAATCCTCCTTAAATAACAACGAAAAAGGAAAACCATCCCAAAAAAAAGCCAAAAATTACCATTTCAACGGTTTCATTTGAAAGCAGACGCGAGAGATTTAAGGGGATTTAGTAAAATCGCGCAGCAGTTTTACAGCATCTCCCCGTGGAGGTAAAGAGATGCACCAGAGAGAAAAAATAATAATGAAGGGAAGGAGAAAGGGAACAAAAAAAGAGAAATTCCCTATTCATATGCGCTACAGTCTGAAGTGCCAGTCCCGCAACGATAAAGTCCTTTTTACGGGTAAGCTTTTACCTCGACGCCGCTTTATTACGTGGGTCCAACCTCCGGGGACAAACTTTGTTTAACACGACAACTCTACATTTCCTCCCACACTTGATCTTGTGTGTGTGTGTGTGTGTGCGATGCACCAAGCGCCGAGATACAAGGCACCGTAAACCTGTGCATAGAGGTATCTGGACGTTAGGAGTGAGGTTGGCGTTCTGCATATTCACCGGACAGGCTCGTATGAGGGGGGTATACTTTCAGTCTTTCGAGACCCTTTCATCTGCCTGCGTGACTTCTTACGGACAGTGGATATTCTTCACTGGCGAGTTGATATTCTTGGGTCTCAATTTGCATTCGTACTTTATTTTTTGGTAGGTTGGGGGCGGGAATGGAGTCTCGAGGGGATTGATGTCTTTATGAAGAGTCGAGTAAAGAAATAATTTTGTAGAGTTCAGTTTTTTTTTATTGTCGCTTTCAAACCTTTAGTAAGGTTTATTCAGCGTAGAAAAAAAATCATACAACAAAATTTTACATATGTACATGTACACTGTTATTATTATTATCATTGTTTTTCTCTCGGACGTATGCATTGTAAATTTATTAAAATTGAAGTCCTCGATCCATCACCACTTGTTTTGTTTGCTTGGTTGTAGAGTTCATTTTCTCACAAATTTATTGATTTAATCGAAGCTGGCTTTTTCGTTCATTTGTGTTATTTTTTATTCAATTTAATTTGAGGTTCTGCTCGGTGTGTTTGATTGTGAGGGAGATAGCAGTCATTTTTTAAAGGCAAAGGTCGAGAAATTTTTTGTAAATATTTGTCACTAGCGAGTTGATATTCTTAGGTTTTAATTTGCATTCGTACTTTATTTTTTGGTAGGTTGGGGGCCGGAATGAAGTCTCGAGGCGATTGATGTCTTTATGAAGAGTCGAGTGAAGATATAATTTTATAGAGTTCATTTTTCTGACAAATTTGTTGATTTAACTAAAGCTGACTTTTTGGTTAATTTGTTTTAATTTTGATTCAATTTAATTGGAGAGAGATACATTGAATGGGAAGGAAATTTTCTTTGGAGTGGAATGGGAACCAAAAGACAGGTCTTCAGGAAAATGTCGGTCTCTTTCTTGAATTTTAGAAAAATTTATGAATATTTTTATTTAAGTTTGCAATTTTTTACTGGAATTCTAGGAAAACAATACCATCTGTTGTAAAAAATTTATCAGTTACACCCAGAAAAATTTTATTCTATCAAATAAATGGGTTTTATTCACAAATAAACTTGTATTTTACTTGTGTTTTAATGAACGTCAACTAGATATTTTTTTAAAAAATATAAACAAACCTTTCCTTGATCCAAAGGAGGACTTGATTAGTTAGGAATGGAATTATGGAAAGACATATGTAGGTTTGTTAATTAATATCAGTAAATAGAAAAATTTCAAATGAAGAGCTTTATCTGATTCAAATGTTTTCTAACATTTTCACGAGTGCTAAAAGTCCCCCATCCAGATACCAAACCAACTCTCATCTTTCTCTAATGAATCAATCCGATCAATAACTTGAAAAAACTATTTCCCTTAGTTGAAATAGTAAAAAAAAAACAATTTCAATTGATAAAAGCTGAAAAAATCATCACCCCAAACCAATGCGCACGAAACTCAATGCCCACATTTTTTCCATTAGGGGTGAAAGAGGTGCGATAATCAACTCTAAAGACATCCGGAAAATTTCGGTATTTCTCTTGAATTTCATAAAAACTTACGAATATTTTTATTTGAATTTGGAATTTTTACTGAAATTCTAAAAAAAGCATATTGAAATGAATATATTCATTTCAACATATATGCGAATTCGCTGATTTACCACAAAAATATTGTTGCAGTAAATAGAAAACTTTCAAATAAAGAGTTTTATTTCAGTAGCAAAGTGGTAAACCGGTATAAGTCGATTTTGACTATTGGCCATTTTTCAATAAATATCTCGGAATCTAAGGGGAATAGCGAAATTGATGTAATTTCCTCTTTTGTAGCTTTCAATTTGCTCTACAAAAAAGGTTATGACAAAAATTTTGCTATTTCCTTTAGATTTTGACATATCTATTGAAAACTGGGCAATGGTCAAAAATCGAATTATACCGGTCTACCACTTCACTACTGATTTGATTCAACTGTCTTTTGGAATTTCCACGAATGTTAAAAGTTTAATAATAAAAAAAAAATGTTAAAAATCTTCCATCCAGATCCAAAAACAATCATCTCTCCCTCATGAATCAATCGGACCAATAACTCAAAAACAAACTATTCTCTCACAATTGAAAGACTAACAAAAACAATTCCAATCGATAAAACCTGAAAAAATCATCACCCCAAGCAATTGGCACGAAAGTCAATGCCCACATTTTTTCCATTAGCGGTGAAAGAGGCGCGATAATCGGCACAACTCCAAAGGCATCCGCATTCACGAGTTGCACATAGAGTACAATCGACATCACGAAAACCCTTTACCCTCTATACTCGTGTCGTTGCACAGATCGTTCGCCTTCCGGCGCTCGGGTACTTTTTCCCCCGCACTCGCTCTCTCCTCTCTCTATTCTCAAAGTATTACTGAAGGTACGAAACAAAAGAGACGGTGAGGAGGTGGAGGAGAGTTTAAAAAATAAAGTAAAGAGTGAAGGGAGAGAACAGATAGACGAGAGTTCCGACGTTTTTACGTTTTCGACTTTTACGTTATTGCACTCTTGTGGAGCAAATGGTGCTCGAGAAATATAAGCGCATGTACATACCCACAAGTCGACCGCGGACTGTCTGAATCCCTCTCTACCGCCCTCTCCACCCCCTTTTTATGCTTTATTCTTCTCCTCTTCCCTTTTTATTTTCGTCGGGGATGTACAGTGCATTATGGGATGTGTGTGGTGGGTTTAAAAAAAATACAGACGTTTGTGATGTACACGTGCAATACGCGTGTCTGCGGGAGAATGGAATGGTGGAGGAGAGAATGAAACGGGGGAAATGGAAAAATTGCCAGTTGCCGTTTTAGAGATGCACACAAGCGACACACGGTAATGGAGACAGCACGTGGGGATTTCTCTTCTTTGCGTCTTGACGGGTTCCATCCTCTGAGTGTTGCTCCTTTGATGGTGCTCTTTTAGTCATTTCTCGGCTTTTGATTTTTTTTTTGTCGCGGGAGACAAAGGATGAATGGGTTTCATGTTTTCTAGGGCGAAATGTAGGGGTTTTTGGGAGGGGTGAGGAGAGATTGCGGATTTTATAGATGATTTTTTTTTCTTCACTACACGGAGAGAAAAATTCAATAAAAATTATCAGAGCACAAATGTAAAAATTATGTTTCGAAACGTAATCCGTGAGCGACGTAAAATTCAATAAAAAGTGTAAGTCGGAATGAATAAAAATAGTGAGTCGGAAGTGAAACTGTACGAATCGCCACGTAAATTTTACGATTTGTTCCGTAAAAATTAACCACCCGTCTGATCACTCGCCGCTGTGGGGACAAGTCGTTCCGTAATTTTTCTCCAACGATTGAGAAATTTTACAGAACGAAACGTAGAAATAACTCATCAGCTTCATGAAAATTGTTGAACGTTCAAGAATTTTTGATTTTGGAGGCATTATAAGTCGGGAAGTTGCTGTAAGATTTTACTTCTTCGGGAAAAATTACGTGACAATTTCGTACTTTGTTCGGTGATGAACCTGAGAATTCACTGAACGTTTCACATTTCTCTTCTATTCCTATAAAAATTGCCGGAAAACGATTCCCCACTGCGGATTACGTGAATTGTTCCGTAATTTTTACGGAATATTTCTCTCCGTGTACAGTGGGGAAAATTTTTCGCTGAAATTTGTGATGGACTTCTTGGAAATTTATATGAAGTGACAGTTTCACTGGAATTTCAAGGAATTTCGTCGTTCGAAATTGGAAATTTTATGATGGAAAATTAAGAGAAATCAGCAACGTTTAATATCTATAAAGTTTAATCAATATTTATCAGTGAATTTTCAAGTAAGTTGGGGAATTCTCGTCTTCCTGCTGCGTGACGCAAGTTGGAAATTCATTGAATTTCCAGTGAAATCTGACATTTCATGATTTTTCCCTCATTCAAATCTCATTTCCTCTTTTTTGGGGGAAAAAGAAAGATTGCCGATTTGATAGATAGTTTTTTTTTAACTACACAATTTCATGATTTTTGGTTTATCCTAAATAGATTTCGATGTCATTTTCCTAAAATTTTAGCTAAAAGTCCGTGAAATTTCAATTTTTTATAACAGTGTAGAAGAGATTTTTTTTAACTACACTGGTGAAAATTTTTAGCTGAAATTTTCCATAGTCTTGGAGGAAATATTTATTAAGCGGCAGTTCCATTTGAATTTCAAGGAATTTCATCATTGGAAATTAGAAATTTTACGAAACTACAAAAATTCCAAATAAAGAGTTGCATTTAATTCACAAGCCCATAAGCAATTACTTTCATCATTCATCACCCACTGGTACGCTCATTAAAACCCTCCCCCTTAAATTTTTCACCGACAGTTTCTCTCATAAATCTCCCAACTCCCCAAATATCCCAAAACCTGGGAATCCCTCCCGCCATTCCCATAATTTCCCTCATTTCAAGGAATGTCTTCATTGAAAATTGGCAATTTCATTAATAATATAAAAATTCCAAATAACGAGCTATATTATAAATAAATAATTACTTTTAACATCCATCATCCGCAGCGACCCTCATTAAAACCCTCCCCCCTTGAATTTTTCACCGATAATTCCTCTCTCAAACCCCCAACTCCCCAAAGATTCCAAGAAAACCGGGGAATCCCTCGCGGAATCGCAAATTTTCCATTCCTCCTTCTTCATTTATTATGAGAAGTATTCCCAGTCGTTGCCCAGATAAATCCCCCTCTCCCGTCCATGAAAAATAAAATAAGGAAAAAGCACTTTTATCTCTCTCGATATAACGATTTTAGTGGAAATTCAGAGCGATCGTAATAGAGTCACCTGTCGCCTGGAGGTAACAACCACCATCGCGCCACTGCTATCACACAATGTTAAGTTCCAAATCGATC
>NW_021680408.1:1632082-1641339 GCF_001412515.2 Diachasma alloeum | reverse complement strand
GGGGGGGGGGGGGGGGCGAGAAGGACGGTAGGTGGGACTGAAAATATGGGGGAATCCGTCGAATCGCCGTTGTGAGGTTCTCGAGGCATTATTCATATAACGAAACGACTCCCGTGAGGGCTTCCTCTCCACTCAGTCGGACAAAGTTCCCGTACCTCGTTCTCTCCCCGGGCCCGTCACGAACGACACGCCTTCACCATATACCTTCGTATTATATTTATAGTAACAAGAAACTTGCGGGTACCGAGGGGTCACCCCACTGTAATTGCATTGACGATAAAAAATATTATAATGGGGAATATGTAGATGAGGAGAAATATTCTGATGACTCTGTACGACGGATTTAATATGCATTAGGATGCAGGTGCTTTTTTTTGTTCATGTTTTTATACTCATTGGGGGATTGGACTTTTAGTACTCTGCAGATTGCGGCCTTCTGTTTTTAGGTTGCGGTTATTCAATTTTTTTGAGGGGGGGGGGGATTTAGTGAATTATCTTTGGTGTTGAGGGATTTATTTTTAGGGGTGTGAGGGAGTTTTTAGGGGGAATTTATGAGAGGATGTGGAGTGATTTGTGGTGGATGTAACATGCTGATGTGGCTTGGTGGACACTCAGGGGAGTGACGCATTTGAATCGAGCGAAATTTTATTTCAATTTTTTTGCGCTGATTTTAATGGAATGAATATTTTATTCATTCTGAATAACAGATTATGTGGTGATGATTTCGTTCTTCTCCAGGATTTTTTTAAACTGGTAATGGCTTTATTTGGATCAAGGCAACATTGAATTTAATATTTTTAAAAACCATTTAATTACAGTTCATATTTTTAAGAAACGATTCATTTGATTTGAGAAATATGCAAATAGAAGTTTTGAGTTCAAGTTTGAATAAAAGTTTTACTATGAGCTATTTGAAGAACCTATTTACCTCTCATTATCGAAACAACTTAATTCATTTGAATTAAAATGTCTCGATAATGAAAAATAAAACATGGGGACACATTTTTGAAAAATTTTATTCGTTCTAAAAAAGTTCTTCTGACATTTTCCCCTAAACTGATAATTCCTGCAATAATTCAATTTTCGATTTTTGTTGGATGTGATGCCTTGATATGATTGATGGATACTTTCAAGGAAATGAGGCATTTGATTCGAGTAAAATTTTTTCTTCCAATTTTTTCTACTCATTTTAATTGAATGAATATTTTATTTATTCTGAATCAAAGATTATTATATGGTGATGAATTCGTTCTCCTCAAGGATTTTATTTCTTTGACTGATAAAGTCTTGGATCGGATCAAGGCTACATTTGTTTATATTTAAAACAAATTATCCATCTGAGTGAAAAAAATCGCAAATAGAAGTTGAGCTTAAGTTTCAATAATTTGAAACAATAAAATCCTCCAAATTGTACTGAAGTAATTGAGAATTTTTCTGAAATTTTTAATAAAACGTGCAAATTCATGTGTCATTTAATTTTCAACCATTTAATTCTTCGTCAATTCTCAACAAAAACCTCGACTTTTGCCCTCGAATTATCTTTGGTATTGAGAGATTTATTTTTAGGGGTATGAGGGAGTTTTCAAGAAGAATTTATGAGAGGATCTGAAGTGATTTGTATTGGATGTCGCATCTTGATATGGCTTGATGAATACATTCAGGGGAGTGACGCATTTCAATCGAATAAAATTTTTATTTCAATTTTTCCAACTTATTTTAATCGAATGAATATTTTATTCATTCTGAACAAAAGATTATTATATGGTGATGAATTCGTTCTCCTCAAGGATTTTGTTTCTTTGAATGATAAAGTCTTGGATCGGATCAACGCTACACTTGTTTATATTCAAAACAAATTATCCATCTGAGTGAAAAAATTCGCAAATAGAAGTTGAGCTTAAGTTTCAATAATTTGAAACAATAAAATCCTCCAAATTGTGCTAAAGTGATTGAGCATTTTTCTGAAATTTCTAATAAAACGTGCAAATTCATGTGTTATTTAATTTTCAACCATTTAACTCTTCGTCAATTCTCAACAAAAACCTCGACTTTTGCCCTCGAATTATCTTTGGTATTGAGAGATTTATTTTTAGGGGTATGAGGGAGTTTTCAAGAAGAATTTATGAGAGGATCTGAAGTGATTTGTATTGGATGTCACATCTTGATATGGCTTGATGAATACATTCAGGGGAGTGACGCATTTCAATCGAATAAAATTTTTATTTCAATTTTTCCAACTTATTTTAATCGAATGAATATTTTATTCATTCTGAACAAAAGATTATTATATGGTGATGAATTCGTTCTCCTCAAGGATTTCATTTCTTTAACTGATAAAGTCTTGAATCGGATCAAAGCAATATTTGTTTATATTGATTGAAAAAATCCGTGAATAGAAGTTGAGCTTAACTTTGAATCATTTGAAATAATAAAATCCTCCAAATTGTGCTAAAGTGACTGAGCATTTATTTAGAAATTTCTAATAAATTGTGCAAATCAATCTGTCATTTAATTGTCAACCATTAAATTCTTTGTAAATTCCTAACAAAAACCTCGACTTTTCCCTCGAATTATCTTTGGTATTGAGCGGTTTATTTTTAGGGGTGTGAGGGAGTTTTCAAGAATTTATGAGAGGATTTGAAGTGATTTGTGTTGAATGTAACATCTTGATATGGCTTGATGGATACATTCAGGGGAGTGACGCATTTGAATCGAGCAAAATTTTTTATGTCAATTTTTTGTTGTGATTTTAATTGAATGAATATTTTATTCATTCTGAATGAAAGATTATTATATGGTGATGAATTCGTTCTCCTCGAGGATTTCATTTCTTTAACTGTCAAAGTCTTAAATCGGATCAAGGCAATATTTGTTTATATCCAAAACAAATCATTCATCTGATTGAAAAAAATCGCGACTTGAAGTTGAGTTTAAGTTTAAATCATTTGAACCAACAAAATCCTACAAATTGTGCTAAAGTGATTGCACATTTTCCCGAAATACTCGATAAATCGTGCAAAACAAACTGTCATTCAATTTTTAACAATAAAATTCTGTGTAAATTTCCAACAACAACCTTGAACCGCTGAAAAACTCAATCTGCGGTATTACCCTCGGCTTTTTCCCTCTTCACCTCAGAAACACTCGTCCATCCGATAAAATCCATGTACTTCGTCCCACAACTTCATTTTTCAGCTATAAAACCCATTTTTCTCTCTCGAAAAAAAAGGCGAAAAACCCCATCGATTTATCTTCTTACTTCACTCAACCGCAGAATTGTTATTACCTTTATTTTTCAAAAAAAACCCGGGGTTTCATTTTACTCACCCATGAGTCCATCACCGGTCGACGATAGGGAAAAGCCTCTTGGCACTTCAGCGGTCACGCCAAGATGTGGATCGTTGGCCATTCTTGCGGTAGAAAACGAAAAGAAAGAGATGACGAGGTAGCAAATGGGAAAAAAATGAACGAAATAAGAACGAGTAAAAAAACACATCCTCACTCTGTGCCCCCCTCCCCATTTTTCTTTCCTCTTCGGCTCATTTCCGGTGGATGGTTCTAGACCTGGTCGATCTCTTGGTCCCGCCATTCGTCTCTAAACAAAAAAGTAGAGAAGAGAACGGAAAAATGAAGGGGAAAAAGTAGAGAAATAAAAATTGAAAGTAAGAGGTGGATTGGAGCCATCAGAAAAACACCGATCGAGGGGAAAAAGAGATGACAAAAAAAAATATTGCCAAACGGAAATTGGGTCGGGGCGCTTAATGATCCGTTCGTGGGTCACGAAGTTCGATGATGCGTTACAAATTTAAATAGAAACACCGATTCCGTGTGTTTTGGTCAATTTTTACTTTTGAGAAGATCATTCCGATATCCACGTGCTGTTTTCCATTTTTTGACGTGAAATCACACAAGAAGAATAGTTCATTTAGTAAATGGTTTTATTTGAATAATTTGTTACAATATTTTTATTTCAACGTTCAAAGTGATGTTTATTTGCACTTTTATTCACGTAGAATAGTTTTTTTAATATAAACAAATATTTTCTGGATGCAAATAAATATATTTTTTTATTTATTCATTAGGGGGCTACGCGCCCTGCTCGCTCCGCTCGCCAACTCTCATATGATCTTTATATGACCCTCATAATCTTTATTCTGACCCTTGTGATCCTTATTCTGACTCATGACTGTGATTCTGAACCTCATGACTCTTATTCTGACCCTTATGACCATCATTTTTTATCAATCTCCCTCCAAAAATAAACTTTCCGACCCTCGTGATCCTTATTTTGACCCTTGTGACCCTTAACTGTGGAGTCTTAATTTTGAAAACCAAATTTTTATCACCGGAAGTCGATTTGGATTTTCATAATATACAGAGATATGTTATAATTCTTAATTTGGAATAAATAATTTACTCTACATAATTAAGAAATTTAATAAATACCCAACGGCAATATTATTGAATTGAAAAATGATTTACATGAATTAAATAAATGGGTTTATTGGAATAACTCGTAATAACGTTTTTATTTACATTAAACCTTAATTTTCAGTTGCGTATTTTTTCACATCAAATTGTTTTTTGAATATACACGAATATTTTCTTGATTCAAATTCAGAGTTTTTCCATTTAGTAACATGTGATAATCCGTTATTTGGAATAAATAAATGATTTATTTCACATAATTAAAACATTTTTATTGAAATAAATGGAAATTTAATTAATTTCCAATCTTGATATTGTTGGAATTAATAAAAAATGTTGGATAAAAAGTTTTGTTTCATGAATTCCACTCCTCCGTAATTTTTTTTTCAATTTTTTCACGAGTGGTAAACGATAAATGGTGATTATTCTGTGAATAGATAATCATGTGAGAAAATTGAATATGAATATTCAAAGAATATCATATTTTCTATATTATTCCTAGATGATAAATAAGAAATGTTTTGGAGGTAATTCAATTAATTAATTTCCAATGAATTCTGTCCCATTTATTTGAGATTCACTACGCAATTAGCCTCGAAAAATGATTGAGAACGTTGGAATAAATTAATCATCGAAATGTCGTATTGGTATTGAATTTTCTGCAAACGAATGATTGATTGCTTTTCGATTAACTGCTCTACTAATTTTCATAAATTACGTACGTTCATTAATAATCCATGATTCATCTCGTTTAATGAGTCTGAAAATGATTAAATATCATATTTAATCAATAAATTGAATTTAATTATGAAAATGAAAACCAAAACTAAATTCATCAGAACATCTGGAACTGAAATATCATTTTATTTCAACAATATTCCAACCCATCGAGACCTGTAACTTCCTACAGCAGCAAAAATAAATTCACTAAAATTAAAGAAAGGTCAAGTGAGTCTGAAAATCAATAAGGGTCGATTGCCTGTTGGCCAACGAAGTCGTCAGAATAAATTTATGTCTTGAGTAAATTTCTTCCACAATTCGACAAATACATAGATGTCCCAGACCGTTCACCATAGCTGCATTCCTAGTAGCCAAAAATTTAGAACCACTGAAAATCATTCATCAATTTGTTAAAAGATGTAAGATAAAAATCTGAATGTTAAAAGTTTACCTAGACCCAAGTAGTTAGTATTAGACAAAAGATATTTTGTAATAAGTAGTTAGTATTATTAGTATTAGACAAAAGATAATTTGTACCATTTTGTTTTGTTTTGTAAATAACCCATCAGGGTTGATGCTACAATAAAAAAAAAAAAGTTCGATAAATTTAAGAATCATCGTGTCGATGTATTTAGGAATCGAATATTGACTAAATACTTCATATTTAGTGGTATTATTGGGAAATAATAATTATACATCGACACACCACGTTTTTTAGTGGAATGCCTTCGATGAACATTCGACTAAAATTGATATGCAAATTATTTTTATTTATGCCGATACTTAACTGAGGATTTTTTTTACTGGGCTTGATGCAACCAGGCCTAAGACTATCCAAGTATCTTTTAGAGTTTGGTGCACCACACTATAAATTCAACAATTTTCAATCGTGAAATTTGTCAATTAAATTGCGTAAGAAAAATTTGAATAAAAATCATGAATATTTAGCGTCATTCAAATTACATTTTGCACCAAAGTATGATTTTTCAACATTCGTTGTATATAAATAAATAATTGAAATTGTTTAAACTATCGGAAACCTTATTTTTTTAGACATGAAATCGATTTCTGGTAGGATTCTGAATATTAATAAATTTGTCACGATTCCAAACAAATGATTTTTATGGTGGAAAATTGATTGTTTATAAATTATTTATATACAATGCTTGTAATTTAAAAAAATTACAATTTATAAATTCTTTCATCAATCTTCCTCCAAAAATAAGCTTTCTAATTTTTTTTCAGATTTTTGAAATGTTTTCTAACGGTTCAGTATTGAGATTCAAATTCAGACCAGCAAAATTTGAATAATAAAATCATTGTAAAATGTCCGGAAACTTCACAGCAAAAACGAATGTCTGAATTTCACCCATCTTTTGTAGACATTTTTCAGACACTAAAAACGTCTGAATAAAGTGAAAATTTGTCTGAATTTCAAACATGAATTAAGATGTTTGGGCACCTGTTCGTCTGAAATTCAGGCACATTTTCATTTGATTAAGACGTTTTTTAGCGTCTGAAAAATGTCTACAAAAGGTGTGTGAAATTCAGACATTCTTTTTTGCTGTGTTAGGATCAACTGGGTCTCAAATGAAATTTCTGATGTTTGACTCCAAAAGTAGAAAAGCATTTCACTGGAGAAAAAATAGCCAAAGTACTTGGATACCCTTGAATGTAGAATGTTTTTTATTCAGAATTGAATTTCCGTATTCATCCAGTGAAATTCTCTCACAATAGGAATTACTCACGAATCACAAGCACCATTTTCAATTAAAAAATTTTCTTTTTCCGTGTTCACTCAATTTAAACTTTATCTCCTTCATTTCCCTACATTCTCTCCCTCAAGAAAATAAATTCTACGAAGTGGAGCCCCGCATTCCTATCACTTACCCCCTCCCCACAACCGCGAAATGAGAGAGAGGAAAAAAATTCTTTATCATTTCCACAATTCTTTCTCCTCCCTCCAATATCGATTTGTTCACATTTTCTTCCATCTCCCCTTCTGGGGGTACAAGGTGCTCGTTACTATACAGAATGCAGTTACGCCCTCAGTGGTGCGATAGTTGGCGAGAGAAAAAAATCCTCTGGAGAAACTAGAGATTTCTTTGTTTTTTTTCGTAACAAGGGAAACATGAAGTGCATTATATTTCATGACGCTTATGAAAGCGCATTATAAAAATGAATGATAAATGAAAATAAAGTGATGAATCCCCTTGACATTTTCAAGATAATCTGATTGTTCCGCTGAAATATTAAAAATTATGTCTAAAGTAGATAAATTACACACGTTATTTTGTACATATAGCAAGTGAAAGACTCAAATTTGTGAAATTTATGAGAATCAATGATCACTGTTGAAATATTCGTCTGAATTTTCCGTGCCAAATTCCAGAAATTTTTATCGTGTTGAAGTTCCACTGAAATTTCATTAACTCTTGCCATTGAAAAATCAAATATTCCATTGATTTTCGGTTCAAATGATCTGGAAATCAATCAAATACTTGATTTTTCAGTTCAATTATTGTGTGAAAATTCAGAAAAATAATGAAGATTCAGGGAAAATTGAAAATTCATATCATTTTGTTTCTGAATATTCATGTTCCACTGAAAATTAAATCAACTTGTGTAATTCCCATCTCGCTCTCCCTGAAAACTCCCTGAAAACTTGAAATTTCGTACCAATTTTTTCCCTAAATTCGATTCAATGTCACTCTCATGAGATTTACTATAATATCTTCCATGAAATTTAAAAATTTTCTAACCGCGATGAATGAAATCTCAAAAAGAAAAAGTTGATCAATTTTGTCATGTGATAAATATGCGAAAATTGACACGACAAAAAATAATTTGTTAATTTGAAGAGTTTGAAAATACCACGTATTCTTTCAAAAATCCCTTCAAGCGCTTTTTTGACCAATGGCATGTGTGACTTTATTTATTTGTAAAAAGATTTCTTTTCTCTATTCAAATCATGAACAATCCATCATCTCTCCACATACAAAAGGAAAAATGGAATGGACTATATTTTGTGACACTTATGAAAATTAATAATTAATTTTAAAAAAAAGTAAATCAAATGAGATTTATAAAACTCAGATAAATTTACTAACGAAAATTCGAAAAGTAAAAAACCATCAACTTCGCGTATGATAATTACGAGAAAGTAAAAAATTCTGACTCAAAAAACTGATCTGTAAATTCGAAGAGTTCAAAGATGCCGCGTGTTCTTCCACCACTAGATTCACGTGACTCAGTGACCAATGAAAATTGAGAATTACTGCTCAGCCAACTTCATGCCGTGTATCTTCTTTTACAGTCAGGATAAGTTAGCGAAATAGAAGAAAAAACAATGAAAAATGTCTTTTCATCGCGTGTTCCGAGTCCACCAGAATTCTAGAAACAAACGATTCAAGGTGGGGCACTTACTGGCGACCGAGTGAGCATCACGGAGGGAAATAAAGAGAGAAAAAATAAGGAAGAATGAAGAACAGGGGGTGGAAAGACAGAGAGAGAAAGAGAGAGGGGAAAAAATAAATAAAAACGTGCAAACGTACGTGGCCAACGCCAATGAACTGCAAACGTGAAGCGACTGGCGAGGGGGTACGCCCTCACCCAACCCTTTCGTGTGGTCTTGTCTTTTCCTTCCACAGCTCCAGTCGTTTACTCGCTACGAGCTCGGAAAAGCGGAAAAGCTTGCCCTGCAACTGCTACTCGTATATAGCCAACTGCTTTTACCCTACTCGCTCGCATCTGCACGAATAGCACTTTTCACCGCAGAAAAAATAAAAATAAAATTAGGGGGAGGAGGTACTGTACACATTTCGCCCTCTGGTTCACCCTTTTTTCTTTTAATTCGTATATATGTGGCGTCAATTTTTGCCTTTGTAGGGGCCAATGGCCCCCACGAATTTCATTTTGTTGTATTTCGTTTGCTATTTGCGTTGCGATATTGTCGATATGGGAAATCCACGGCTGCAACGTGTTTCAATCTGATGAAGGAGAGGATCACAATATTTTTGTTTTTTCATTTTGGTGGATTAATGCAGGTCATGGGAGATGTTCAACATTTACTAGGGTTTGAAATTCAGTTTCGGTATTGGAGGGGGGGT
>NW_021680408.1:1606433-1632040 GCF_001412515.2 Diachasma alloeum | reverse complement strand
TAGAGAGGGGATTTGTTACATGAATATTTTGTTTAGAGATTCAAACGTGTTGTTGAAACGTTTGCGATTTTTTTATGCATTTTCCGGAAATGCGAATTTCTGGAAAATTGTTTTCTCGTTATTTGGGAATTTTATTTGAAAGAAAGGCGTATTTTTCGGGCGATGTGGACGGAATTGATTGTTTTCAACAGTCAGTGTATTCTTTTAGCAAATTAACACTTGTTGGAACATTTGTGCTGTTTTTATTTGTGCCTTTTTTTACTGAAATTGCGATTTTTTAAAGTTTTCGGAATTTTGTTTTTTCTTGTTTTATGATTTTTCTTATGCCAACTTTTATTTTTGAGGGAAAGTAGAGAAGAATGGCTCTTGATGGTTGAGATAATTATGCGTGGAAATGTTGAGACATTCGAGAATTTTTTTTCATGTATTTCCGACAAAAACTAATTTTTTTAAATTCTTTCCTCGTTATCTAATAATTTAGTTGAATAAGAGGCGTATTTAAGAGGTGTTGTGAGCATAATTGATTGTTTTTAATAGTCAATATGGTCTTTTAGCAAATTAACACATGTTGAAATATTTGAGCTCTTTTTTTCATGCATTCCACTGATGTAGAATTTTATAAAAATACTGGGAAATTCGTTTTGTCTCGTTTCATGATTTTTTATGCTGACTATTATTTCTAAGGGAAAATAGGAAAAAACGGACAATTTTTAATGATTCAATAAAATTTTTTACTGCATTGAACTTTGTTGAAACCACCAAAAAAAATTTTATGGGTATTTCCTCCTAAAGTTCAATCTCCAAAAAATTTGAAAAAAAAAAAAATTTCTCCTTCATCTCATGATTTTTCCAACACTAATTATAACCTCCACTCAATAATTTCCTCAGTTTTAACTGAATCGTTATTTTGACCAGCAAAAAATGTTGATTTGAAAATTCAAGAAAAAAAAAAGTTTTCTGCCCAAAATTAAAACGAAAATCTAACAATTTTATTTTTTTCTGTTTCAGGTAAGCCTCTTCAATTACCATCTCCATCCACCGATAAAATCTATTTTAACCCAGTGGTATGTACTCGAAACTCCCCTAAAATCCGTTTGGACTTTGGATTATTACACCCGTAGACATCTCAAAATAAACTCTCAACTCGAACTGTAAAAGCTCAGGCTATTGAGCCACGTGAGTAATAAAGTAGCCAGCGTCGGACATGTGCTAAGGTTTTAAACTTTCCAGCTCCGTCAAATGTACACTCCAAGCCCCTTTGCGAGTTGATATATTTATGCAGAGTAACTATGACTGACGAGAAGACAGAAAAAAAATCATAGACAGAGGCTCGTAAAAAATTCAAGGCTAAATTTGACGCAAACAATTACTCTCTTTGCTAACCATCTGCCTCGCAAAAAATGCCACCTCCACTCTTCCCTCCAATCCGCCCCTCCCCCCTCCCTTCCCCCCCGTCTTTTCTCGCCTACCCACCATCTCGTTTCTCTTTCAACGGTTTTCAAGATTTTCCCACCAGTCGCCCATTTACCGTGAAAACCATAAAGCCAGGCACGCCGGACGGGTTATGAATAAATTTGTAAAAAGCCCTCGAGACTCCGAGAGTGATGCTAGACGCTGTATGTGTGTTGGTACCCCTCTGTGAACCGTATCACGTCGTTGAGATGAAAAAAAAAAAAGGGGGGGGGTATAAAACATGAGGAGTGGAAAGAAGTCTTGCTCCTCGGGAAACTAGAGAAATTGGGGTCAGGGGAGCGAAAGAAAATAAAATATTTTTGGGATTTTATGCTGCGGATTATTGACATTACTAAAGAGGGCGCGTGCGCTGATTCTTTCCCTCGTTTAACCCTAGATTGGTAACCCTGTGGAGGAAACCATCGCCTTTGGGTGGGCTTGAATCAAGCCGAGTAACTCGGACTACGCCAATCGGGATTCCGGGTCTGATACAAGTCGAAAAGTCGTTTATTTCAAGTAGAAACGTGCCAAGTCGACATCGGTTTGAATCAACCCGAGAAATCGGTTTGAATCAAACGGAAAAATCGACTTGAATCAAGCCGAGAAAGCGACTTGAATCAAACCGAAAAATCGGCTTGAATCAAATCGAAAAATTGACCTGAATCAAACCAAAAAATCGA
This sequence comes from Diachasma alloeum, assembly GCF_001412515.2. NCBI lineage: Eukaryota > Metazoa > Arthropoda > Insecta > Hymenoptera > Braconidae > Diachasma > Diachasma alloeum. The sequence goes on along the minus strand of NW_021680408.1, from coordinate 1,629,908 downwards.
CTTGCATCAAGTCGTAAAATCGGCTTGAATCAAGTCGAAAAATCGGCTTAAATCAAACCGAAAAATCGGCTTGAATCAAGCCAAAAAATCGACTCCAATAGAACGGGAAAGTCGACTTGAATCAAACCGCGAAATCGACTTGAATCAAACCGAAAAATTGACCGGAATCAAACCAAAAAATCGACTTGCATCAAGTCGAAAAATCGGCTTCAATCAAACCGAAAAATCGGCTTCAATCAAGCCGAAAAATCGACTTGAATCAAACCGAAAAGTTGGCTTGAATCAAATCACAAATCGCCTCGAATCAAACCGACAAATCGACCTGAATCAAGCCGAAATCGGTCTGAATCGAGTCGAAAAAATCGACCTGAATCAAGCCGAAATCGGTCTCAATCGAGTCGAAAAAATCATCTTGAATCAGACCGATATTCCGGTTTGCATCTGTCCGAGTCCGACTTGATTCACGCGGTTAATTCGACATGAAACAAGTTGATTCCCGGTATGATTCAGTCCGACTTGATTCAGACTGATTTTTTGGGTCACATAGACCAATTAGAATTGAGGACTAGTGGTCAGGTATTTTCGACATAAAACAACTTCACGAAATGTTCTCCTTTAGTGATAGGAATATTCGAGATGTAAATAGCTTTGTGGAGGAGAAGTGGGGAGAACTGGTGTCAGCATAAATTACGGGACGAATGAAGATTTGGAAATATTTGTTTTGATTCTGGGGTAATTCTTGTTTGGATGGAGTCTGGGAGGGATTAGTGTCATTGGAAAGCTGGATATTTGTGATTCAAAGCACGGGGATTGAACACGGTGGCATTAATTAGGGTGATTTATTCGCATTGGGAAGTTACTGAGGGCTTTATTTACTTGGGTTCTGAGTGCAAAGGCGTTGATTTCGAGAATTGCAGGCATTGTTTCTTGTATATCTTCGAAACAGTTAGGTTTAGAGAAAAATTTCTAAAAATATTTTTTGTAGATTATAAAATTCCAGAAAAAAAAGATTTTTACATTTTTCTTTGTAATATCAATAGCTATCGAGATAATTACTGAAGAAGAAATAATTTTGTGAAAATCTGGAGATGAAACCACAAATTTCATGATTTTTTTAATCGTTATTTTACATCGCTTCGACCCGATTGGGATATGCTGCGACGATGATCGAGACTTTCAATGGTTAGATCTCACCATTCTACCCGGCCGGGTTTTGAACTCGGAACCTCTCGAATGTGAGGCAACGGATTTACCCACTGCGCCAAGTCACCAGGCTTTCATAATGATTATTTTGCAAATATCTCCAAAACTAATGGATTTTACAAAAAATATTAAAATATACTCCTTGTAGGGCATGAAATTTCCTAAAAAAAAATATTTTGTGATATTTTTTGGAGATATCGATAATTACCTAGATAATTGTCGCAGAAGAAATGATGTCGTAAACATTAGGAGATCAAACCAAGAAAATTCCTAGAGATTATTTTGCAAATATCTCCAAAACTACCAGATTTACATGAAAATGTCAGAGAACTTTTTTTTAGGACCCGAAATTCTGCACAAAAAACTCTTCCTCTTCAAGACATTGATAAAATAATCTTTAACGAACCCCAAGAAACATTTTTCTCCAACGAAAAATGCAGAATCATAATAACAATTTTCTAAAGATCTTCGTTATAAATATCCCTTGAATAATGCCAGTGCCTCATTAATGAAAAATCACGTCTATCAGTTGAGGCACTTACATTTCATTCACGTTTTTTCAAAGCACCCACCAGACCTTTCATGAAGAAGAAAAAAAAATCTCTTCTCTTCTTTCTAAGACCGACTACACCTTGCAGGTAGCTTCAGCCCCCGCGGCGATCTGAAATTATTTAGTCCCCTGTATTCTCTCTCCATCCCCCTCCATCCCGTGCCCAACAATATTTTCCCTCTTATTTCCATCATTCACCAACTTTACGCTGGCTTTCCGTTCAACTAACGAGTATACACCCCCCAACCCCTCTCGGTACTGCTTTATCTACCGCTTTAGCGCGATTTCTTTCTTATACCTTTGTACTTCCCAGCACCCGTGTAGGCCCCTGACTTTTTACGATGTACGTGCCCACAATCTTGGGATTATAATCGTTATAGTGAATGCACGATACGCAACCACGCGATAGTTTATATTCTCATAGTTATAAATAAAAAAATGCGAATTGCCGTGGAATCTGTGGTGAGACCTTCATTTACATGGGAAACGCTTTTTTTCCTGGATTTTTCTTATCAGCTGTGGGGAGTTTTTCAACTTTTGTGGGGTTATTTCGTAGGAAAAGATGTCACGTTGTATTTTACAGACGAAGAAATGGTTTACTTGAATTAAATGAATTTTATTTGGATTTCTATTCACATTAAATATTTATTTTTAATATTAAAAACAAATACTGGATGGAAATAAAGATTTCGTTTGGAATGAGTAAATCATTTGTTTCATATAATTGAAATCTTGTCATTAAAATAAATACTAGTTGATCAATTTTCACCAAAAATACCGTTGAAATTGATAAAAAATTACAAATCAAGAGATTTATGCATTCATTTACATGGAAATGCTTTTTTCCGGATTTTTCTTATCAGTTATGTGTAGTTTTCTAAATTTGAGGGATTTATTTCATAGAAAAATTTGCAAAGTTGTATTTCACAGACGAAGAAATGGTTTACTTGAATTAAATGAATTTTATTGGGATTTCTAGTTACATAAAGTATTTCTTTTTAATATTAAAAAAAAATTAGTGGATTGAAATAAAGATTTCGTTTGGAATGAGTAAATTATTTGTTTCATATAATTGAAATCTCGTCATTAAAATAAATACTAGTTGATCAACTTCTACCAAAAATATCGTTCAAATGAATAGAAAAATTCGAAACAAATAGTTTTATGTCTTTATTTACGTGGGAAATGCTTTTTTTCTGGATTTTTCTCATCAATTGTGAGGAGGTTTGCAACTTTTGTGGGATTACTTCATAGGAACACTTGCAAAGTTGTATCTTAAAGACGAATAAATGGCTTATTTGAATTAAAACAATTTTATTTGTATCATATGAATTGTTTAATTCAAATAGTTCGTAATAAGCTTTTATTCGAACTTTAATTTGATTTTTAGTTCGATTTTTATTCACATCAAATCAATATATTTTTTTTAATATAAAAAAAATTTCGGAATCGAAATGAAGATTTTATTCGAAATAAATGAATTATTCATTTACAATAATTGAAACCCCATCATTGAATTGAATATAAAAATTTCAAATAAAGAGTTTGATTAGATTGAAATGCATCATTTCTCCAAACGAAATAGCATTCTTCATTCCAAATAAATTCCTCAACCGCATTATAAAATCCCATCGGAGCTCCCCACAATTATCCCAGATCTCAACCCAACCATGTGATTACAAGAAGGACAACCAAGTATCGAAACCTATTCCCCAGACATTTTTCCTAATGCAACAATTTTATTTTTTCCAATGTAACCGTTCCACGTATGAAGTCAGCAAAACCAGTTTATCGGAACCTAACGGATCTCGCATTACGCCCCGATGAATAAATCAGAGTCCATCCGTAGACCACTCGACAACACTTAATTCAATGTGGCCCCAAGAATCGTATAAACCCCACTGGAGACCTAAAGAAAACACTCAATCCCAGCTGCGACCACGAAAGTCAATAAACACACCCATAACAAACCCCCAAATCCACATTCATCATCTCTAACTAGAAAGACGATAAAACTTTCTTCTCAGCTCCGCACAACACTAAAAATGAATGTATATTCATGAATAGATTGAAGTGAATTCAAGATACGCTATTAAGGTGTTTCATGCGAAAAAGGTAAATAATGACATTCATCTGGAATTCATATGAAGCGACTTCAATCGTTAATAACTTGAAAAGGAAATCGGGAAAATTTTTAGAAAGATTCGTAGATAATTAAATTCTGATTGTAAACATTCTATATGAATTCCAGATGAATGTCATTATTTTCCTTTTTCACACGAAACACCTTAACACTCCGTTGGTCGCGCCGGGAGCGTCCACACTTTCTTCCGATTTTTATAAATTACACTGCAGTGTAGCCTGAAAAAAAATTGAAAAAATTTCGTCCCGTAATTGAAAATTCAAAAATATAGACCATTTCCATTGATTTTTTCATAAAATAGTGAATCTTCAATTATGAAATTCCTTGAAATTTCAGTGGAACGACTCTGTCAGAGAACAATTGAAATTCCACGGACAGTTGACTCGGAATTCTTACGAAGGTAACATTGGAAGGTAACTTCTATCGTTAATAACTTGAAAAGGAAATCGGGAAAAATTTTAGAAAGATTCGTAGATATTTAATTTCTGATTGTAAACATTCTATATGAATTCCAGATGAATGTCATTATTTTCCTTTTCCACACGAAACACCTTAACACTCCGTTGGTCGCGCCGGGAGCGTCCACACTTTCTTCCGATTTTTATAAATTACACTGCAGTGTAGCCTGAAAAAAAATTGAAAAAATTTCGTCCCGTAATTGAAAATTCAAAAATATAGTTACCTTAATTTTACGAATTTCTATTGATTTTCATGGAATAATTGATTTGAAATTGACCATTTCCATTGATTTTTTCATAAAATAGTGAATCTTCAATTATGAAATTCCTTGAAATTTCAGTGGAACGACTCTGTCAGAGAACAATTGAAATTCCACGGACAGTTGACTCGGAATTCTTACGAAGGTAACATTGAAAGGTAACTTCTATCGTTAATAACTTGAAAAGGAAATCGGGAAAAATTTTGGAAAGATTCGTAGATATTTAATTTCTGATTGTAAACATTCTATATGAATTCCAGATGAATGTCATTATTTTCCTTTTTCACACGAAACACCTTAACACTCCGTTGGTCGCGCCGGGAGCGCCCACACTTTCTTCCGATTTTTATAAATTACACTGCAGTGTAGTCCTAATTGACTTGAAATTGACCATTTCCATTGATTTTTTCATAAAATAGTGAATCTTCAATTATGAAATTCCTTGAAATTTCAGTGGAACGACTCTGTCAGAGAACAATTGAAATTCCACGGACAGTTGACTCGGAATTCTTACGAAGGTAACATTGAAAGGTAACTTCTATCGTTAATAACTTGAAAAGGAAATCGGGAAAAATTTTAGAAAGATTCGTAGATATTTAATTTCTGATTGTAAACATTCTATATGAATTCCAGATGAATGTCATTATTTTCCTTTTTCACACGAAACACCTTAACACTCCGTTGGTCGCGCCGGGAGCGTCCACACTTTCTTCCGATTTTTATAAATTACACTGCAGTGTAGCCTGAAAAAAAATTGAAAAAATTTCGTCCCGTAATTGAAAATTCAAAAATATAGTTACCTTAATTTTACGAATTTCTATTGATTTTCATGGAATAATTGATTTGAAATTGACCATTTCCATTGATTTTTTCATAAAATAGTGAATCTTCAATTATGAAATTCCTTGAAATTTCAGTGGAACGACTCTGTCAGAGAACAATTGAAATTCCACGGACAGTTGACTCGGAATTCTTACGAAGGTAACATTGGAAGGTAACTTCTATCGTTAATAACTTGAAAAGGAAATCGGGAAAAATTTTAGAAAGATTCGTAGATATTTAATTTCTGATTGTAAACATTCTATATGAATTCCAGATGAATGTCATTATTTTCCTTTTTCACACGAAACACCTTAACACTCCGTTGGTCGCGCCGGGAGCGCCCACACTTTCTTCCGATTTTTATAAATTACACTGCAGTGTAGTCCTAATTGATTTGAAATTGACCATTTCCATTGATTTTTTCATAAAATAGTGAATCTTCAATTATGAAATTCCTTGAAATTTCAGTGGAACGACTCTGTCAGAGAACAATTGAAATTCCACGGACAGTTGACTCGGAATTCTTACGAAGGTAACATTGGAAGGTAACTTCTATCGTTAATAACTTGAAAAGGAAATCGGGAAAAATTTTAGAAAGATTCGTAAATATTTAATTTCTGATTGTAAACATTCTATATGAATTCCAGATGAATGTCATTATTTTCCTTTTTCACACGAAACACCTTAACACTCCGTTGGTCGCGCCGGGAGCGCCCACACTTTCTTCCGATTTTTATAAATTACACTGCAGTGTAGTCCTAATTGACTTGAAATTGACCATTTCCATTGATTTTTTCATAAAATAGTGAATCTTCAATTATGAAATTCCTTGAAATTTCAGTGGAACGACTCTATCAGAGAACAATTGAAATTCCATGGACAGTTAGCTAGGAATTTTTACGAAGGTAACATTGAATTGGATTCAATGAAGCCACAGAAAAATCATGAAATTTCAACCTTCACTGACAATTCAATGAAATTCCAAACTTTTGAGCTTCATTAACAGTATTCAGAATATTCACTCAAAATTTAAGAATGTATTTAACGGAATTTTCATGATTTCTTTTGATTTTCATGATGATTAAACTGAAATTTCCACTCCTCATTGATTTTTCCAAAAAATTCAGAATTTTCAATTACGAAATTCTTCGGAACTTCAGTGGAACTAAAGGGTGATAAAAATTTTCGAAGAGTGTACCGGAAATTTCCGGCAAAATTTTTAACAGTGTGTGAAATTCTGAATTTTCAATTACGAAATTTATTGAAATTTCAATTTTTAACTATACGATAAAAGTTTCCAAAAAATGCATCAGAAATTTCAGCAGAAAATATTCAACACAGTCAATTCAATGATACACTCTGTATTCACTATTAAAAATTTTTAACTGAACTTTCCAGTACACTTTTCGGAAATTTTCATCGCATTCAAGTTCCACTGACATTTCAACGAATTTCGTCATTGAAAATTCTGAATTTCGTGGAAAAATCAATGAGAGTTGTAAATTTTAGTTCAATCATTCCCTGAATATTACAAGTAAACCAGAAAATTGCGATTAACATATTCTTGAATTTTCAATTATGTGATAGTCCGGGATAATTTGGACCTGAATATTGATGTTTTCTTCGAAAATTCAAGTAACTTGAGGAATTCTCGTTTTCATTTTTCTCAAAATGTTGGAATTTTATAGAATTTTCAATGAGATTTTCAGTGAACTCTGAAAATTCATAATTTTTTTCCCTTAAATTGCATTCATTTGGACTCCTGAAAATTACTAGTCAACTGTCGATGAAATTTCTTCTTTTTCTAACAGCATATTTCGGGATATATTCCCCTATAAAAATAACCTATTTTCAAAATATATGTCCCCCAACTTTTCATGCATGGACCATCGATAAATCCGAATGCCGCAGCGACTGGGTGAAAGTTTGCTTTTGCCCAAGGGGCACCACCGGTGTACCTTCCACGAGTGAAACCCGGTACATTACATTATCCGCTATAATACAATCGAAGTATTTTGCCTACGCGACAAAAAAACCATACCCGGAGTGAGGACGAATTTGCGTAGGCAAAGAGAGATGCACCGTTATCCGTGAAGGCAAATGGCTCTTCAGAGCGGGGGTAAAAAAATGCCGACGAATTGGCGTTTTGCAGAGTTGAGGTGAAGGTACCCTGGATAAGATCGAGTATAAGCGAGAGAAGGAGAGATGGAAGTATTGCCACGGGGCCGGAAGCGACTGTGCGGCTAAGCCGAGCGTAACGGTCTTCCCCTCTCTGTTCATAACCTCAGACGTTCGCGGCAAAGTGTGCGATCGCGCGCAGAGAACTTCTCTCAAAGTTCACGCAGGTTCATGCACCGGCTTCTAATCCTCCCCTCGCTTATTCTCCCCGCCCCGCTCCGCGTTCTTCCTTCGACCGGTACTTCCCCGTTCACCTGTACCCATATACCTTATTTAATTAGATATACCGGTTTTGAGGATGAGGAAAATGAAAATTGCGATGGGTTTTGCCGGTGCATGAATGCTAAAGTGGAATTTATACTGATTGTGGAACTGGGGGGATGAGTTCGATGCATTAGTGCCGGAATTTAGAGGAACTTTTGAAAGTGCGGGGGGAGGGAAGAAGAGGGGGTTGATGCACTAGTTTTGACGAGGAGATTAAGGGTATTATGGCGGGGTCCGCAAAAGCAAAAAATTGAATGAAAATTTTTCAACATATTGTTTAATCTATTGAAAAACCGGAGGCAGAATATCAAGAAACTCATGTACACAATAACAATAGAAAAAAATTCTAACGTTGCTACCGGTGTGGGGAATTTTATATTTCAAAACCACATTCAAAATTTAAAAAATATAAAATTTTATATTTTATATATTTTAATTTTATATTTTAAAACGTTTTTTTTTATTTTAATATTTTATGATTCGTTCAGTAAAAAAATACATCTATGGATGCAAAAAATATCCTCCACAAACAGGTATTGTTTCATTGAATTACATTTCGTTTCCCCGATTACCTTTTGTACAGTAAAATTTGCCACGATTTTCTAGGTAATTTTTATCCAATTTTTTTTCTCCATGTATAATTTGGAATAGAGAAAAGATTTTCTTCCTCAATTTCATGAATTTTATTCAGTGAAAGGGTCGACGTCCAGGGAAATTTATCTGGAAAAATTTGCGAGATATTCTGCATAGACTTCTCGCATTTATTCTGGTTTCAATCGGATTCAGTGAGAACAGACTTCAGGTTCATTTTTTTTCCAATTACAAAAATATAAACATTAGTATTTGACGCTGGAATCAACCGAAAAACATCTCGACTCGCTGAAATTCCTCGAAGTTCTTTATCATCACTTCACAGCTAAGATAAAGAATAAACAAATCTGTAGCTCGAACAGATACGGAATCACCGGAAAACGATATTTATCTTCCTGTTCCAGAAATTAAAACACTTATCTGATGAGTATTACTCCAGACATTTATCGCCATTTCCTTGAGTCATCCCAATAAAAAAAAATTTATTTTGATTCTTGAAACAGATTTATTGGCCTGAACCTTCATTACCTCTTAAGGGGTCTCCGCAGTTGCGACGGGCGCGCGGTTGAGTGGAGTGTAAAATAATCAAGTTAGGGACGTTAGTTTCGAGAGAGACGGGACATCAAACGTGGCGTATGTTGGATAATGACAGACATCGCCAAGGTATTTTTATCGCTAATCTATTGAACAAATCAACGATAAAGCCCTATCAAACTTCGTGATCATATTTTTCAGGGCTTAATATAAATACATAGAGCTTCCTTTACTGGCTAGCACCTTGTCAACAGTGTGAGGGGTAAGGGCCAAATTGGCGTTCATAAAGCCTGTGTATAAGGCGATATTTCACTAATTAATTAGACATTAACGAAACCATAAACCTACTTAGCATTTCTTTTACAAATTCTGTTTTAAAATTTTTGATTATTATATGATATATTTAATTCGCTAGCAACTTGTCGTATTTTGGGCAAAAGTACAGCAGAGACCCCTTAAGGTGTTTATGGCGTGTTCAATAGGGGTTGAAAAAAAATCAAGAAACTGATGATTTTTTTTATACATTCTTTGATTCTTTCAAAACTTCTATGCAAAATCCCAGATAGCCCAGGAGAATGAGTGAAACACAGGAATTTTTCTAAAAAATGCATTTTAACACGGACTTTTAAGGGAATTTGGAACAAAAAATATTAAAAATAGAAAAAAGTCGCCATTCTTCTGAAATTTCGCATTTGGGTGGAGTTTTCATGGAGAAATATAAAAAAAATGATCCAAGTGACCTAGGAGAATTGTTTAGAAGGAATAATTAAAAAACTCATGAAAAATAGGAATTCTGCGTGCGCAACTCGGAATACCGACAACGTCGAGATTAGGAATCGTGGAGGGGCAAGCGCGGCAAATACGAATGGAGTTGTGATGATACATTTCGCTATGGGAAGGAACATAACAGCTGAGTGAATCAGTGCTGCCAACTTGTACCTCGAACGACACGACGTTGTCACTTTTTCTATCCATATTAATTGTTTTTCAATTATCCAAAAGACAAGCTCGAAAAATAACAGAAGATTTGAAATATGTAAAAAAAAATAAAAAAGTTAAAATTTAAAAAATCTTTCGAACAGAAAAATGATCGAAATAGATTGAAAATTTGTAATTGAAATATCGTTTTTTTTTTGTTCAGCGCTTGGTTTTCTATGAGGGAACAATAGATTTCCCTCCGTCTTCGTCTCTTAATAATCCTTTTCTCAATTGATCAAATAAGTAGAGAAGGAGACATTATTGCGTTTAGAGAGAAATAAATACTCACATTCCGTGAATCGCTCTTCACGTTGGAATAAATTTCCTTCCCTCAACGTATAAATACTCATTTAGCCTTTGTATTAACATCCATGCAAAAATAACCCAGTGGAATACGAATTCCTACATGTGTGAATTTCTCGGTTTTCACAGTTTATTTTCTCTCCTTCCCTCAACGTTAAAAATAGGGTTATTCCTTGAAACAACGAGAACAGGGCAAAATGAAAATTCAATCTCATGAATTATTTCGACGTAGGAGAGATTGAATAGCCAAAGTTCTACGGCTATTTTTGCGGATATTGCTACACCAGCAAAACCGCTTTGATATCAACACTGGTATACTGCTGAGGTGGTGAAATATGGCATCTTGGGTGGTTCAAAAGATATCAATTTGTCGGGAATACTTCCACCTTTTTTTTCAGTCTTCTCTTCACAAAGTGTCGACACGTTTTTTATGACTTCTCAATATTATATTTATGCAGGGCGGGAATATTACCTTCGCCTTTCTTTCGTATTCAAATTTTTACGTTGGATCGACATGCTGGTAAGCAAAAAACACTTCTGCCCAACAATGTATTGTCTAACAAGACTATAAAATTTAATTTTTTTCACAAGATGTAACCAGTTAACAAACAAAAATTTTTCTTCTCGTATACCCTTTCGGGTCTTTACGATTTGTTCCCTTCCTACCCCCCTCAATACCCTGTACCGCATTTGCCGAAAGGAGGGAAAACCTCATTCGAGGGAAAAACCTGCCCTGGTACAGTCGTCCTTTTGACGAGACTACCGGTCGGCAGTGAAACTGTGAGATTAGAGCGCTATAAATTTTGACCGCCGGTGCCGGGAAGCGAACCCGGATCATTGGCATACGAGTCTAGCATTCTAACCGCACGGCCACTACCGTCGGTAAGTTAACAACCAATTTTCATGGATAGTTCATTGAGAAAAGAAATTATTTTCGCCAAGGAGTCATTTTGATGGGAGAAGAATTAATTTTAATTATCATTATTATTATTTGTTATTAATATTATTAGGCTACATATAAACATGAATGAACGCCCTTAATTATTTTTCAATTTTTTCAAATTTTAGATTTTCTTACGTAAAATAATTTGGAATAATTGTCAATGGAGTTCATTCAAGAACATATGTTGCATATAATCATCCCATAATTCTACATAATTGTAACATTTGGAAATGGACTTGGACCATCTGGGAATGACTAGTCTGGAGAAATATGCGCCTAAAAAAATAAATTCTTCCAAAAAAATCATTCCTTGGCAAGAGTAATTTTCTTCTGTCAGCGTTAACAGAATTTTTTAGGAGAGTGACATTCAATTCGATTTATAATTCTAATATGAAATACTTCCAAAAAGTGTAACGGAAATTTGGTTTGAGGAGAAATAAATCGTGAAATTTTAGATTTCACAGCAAATTTTATGAAATTTCAAATTTCCGAACAACATGAAAACGAAAATTTCCCAAATTACTCCAATTTTCAATCAAAACATGAATATTTTACCAAATTATCTGATCTTTTCTGAAATGTCTTAATTTCCATGGAATAATTGGATTGAAATTGACAGTTTCAATTGGCTTTTCCATAAAATTATAGATTTCAAACGACCAAATGTTCTGAAATTTCAGTAGAACTATAATGTGATCAACACTTCCGAAATGTCTAACGGAACTTTCAGGCACAAGTTTTTAACCACGTCGTTCTAACTAATGATTTAAAAAAAACTGAATTACATTGAATTAAGGGAGAAATAAATCAAGAAATTTCAGATTTCAAGGAAAATTTCATAAAATTTCCACATTTTTTAATAACAAGAAGACAACAATTCCTAACCACCTCGACTTTTCAATCAAAACATAATTTTTTTTTAAACAAAAAAAATCAAATCGATTTTTTTCATAGTGAAACTCTTGAAAATTTTCTTCATATAAAATTATTACAATAAAAAGCTGCCTGACCTCCCTGATAATTGTAAAAGAAATGTTCCCTTAACGAAGAGAAATCAATGGAGAAAAATTCAATTACGAAATTGATCAAACAGAGAACTATAACAAGAAATATTTCACATCAACAAAATTAATCGATATTAATTCTCCGAAGTGCAACGAGAAACTAGAGTGAAAAATGAAGATAATAATGACTCAACTAAGTCATAGCTCAGGTCCCGAGAGAATCGCGAAAAGTTGGTAGTGAATTTCGCTGAAAAGTGTCTCTCAGTGGAAGAACAAAGAATAAAAGGGTATATACGTGTGAGTTAAGGAGGAACAAAAGTACTGCAATAAATTCTCCAAGGTGACTTTTTCGCACGAGAATAATTTCCCAAGTCGTGGAAACTGCGCTGTGCAATTAGAACGGTAGCTCCTCGGCAAGCGAAAAAGAAACACCGGGGGAAAACCGTTTTGTGTATTGTAAAGTCGAGGGCTACTCTCTGAAACTTTGACGGCTGTTGAAATATTCCCTTTATGGGAGAAAGGACGAAGGGAATTATATAAACTCGTTCATTATGCTGCGATGAATATTCAGGGGATTTGGTAATGAGTGGATGAGTTCACTCAACAGTATTATCATTATGTGATGCTATTATTTTACGGTTGCCAATTGTCAGATATTAAATCCAAGTTATGAAACTATTTGTGGAGAATGTTTTTTTTAATATTGCTACTTTGTACTTAATGTTATGCAGTTTTAAAAAATGGGTCCATGTTTTTTTTCAAGTTTTTAAAATTTAATTTTCCTTGTTACATTCAACGAGTCGATTGGAGTTTATTCATACTGCTTTAAATCGAATCCAATGTTACTCCCCTGAAAGTAAGTGTCAACAGTCCCTGCAATTTCCATTTTTCTGTAGCAGTGCAGCGTACAATCCATTAAATCTATTAAATGTTGGATATCACGCAACTACATGAATTTACGGGAAGACTTATGCTAACACTTGATAATTTTCTCGGTACAAGAGAATCTTATCCTGTTGAAAGATTTCTTTCTCTCAGTGTGAGCCCAAAATTATTTACCAGATTTCACGATTCTAGAAATTGACAAGGGAGTATTTTTTTGTATGAAGGAAACCATCTCCCGACGTCGGTGGCCGAGTGAACTAAACACAAGTCTAAGGTGCGAAAGGTTGCGAGGTCTATCCCAAGTGGAACCGAATTTTGAAAAAAAAATTACTATTGCTGAGTGAATTTACTAACTACAAGAAAATCCACACACTTCAAATGCAAGTATTTATATCCATTTGCTTGTGGCAAGTAAATTTATTTGGCAGAAGTAATTTTTTTTCTGAATGAGGTTGCTAATAGAGTAACCGTCTGTACCGGCATGGGTTTCTTGTGGTTTCCTATACTAGTCCTATATTCTATAGGAATGCGAATGCGGTACAGTGTAGAATCCACAGCAGGGATAGCCACACTGTTAAAAGATTTTGTCTGAAATTTTCGGTACACTTTTTGGAAATTTTTATCAAATTTAATTACCACGGACATTTCAAGGAATTTCGTCATTGAAAATTCAGAATTTCGTGCACGGAGAAAAATTTTCTAGAAAATTTTTAGTAAGAGTACTGGAAAAAATCGCAATCCACCAGCTGTGAAAAATTCTAGTGCTGTTAAGGTAAAATTTCTTGATATTTCTGGTAAAATTTATGGGGATTTCTGTGAAATTTTCACAGAAATACGGGGAAAAATTCACGTTTTCTCTAATAAAATTTCTAGTGATAGAACGGATTAGTTATTATTAACGAATGGATTTTGGTTGGAGGTTAGGGTCTATTCGGTCTCACCAAATGTTCATTCGTTAATAGTTAACGAATGTATATTTGAGGAGCCTTGTTTGACTTGACTTTCGCCATTCAAGTGAACCATTCGTTAACTATTAACGAATATTCATTTAGTCATATTCAACTCTATCAGTCGTTGATAGTTAACGAATCTCGTTTGGAATAAATGAATCATTCTATCAGTGTGGCCGTCACTTTGCGCCTCTTTTCCCATGGTAGCACTAGAATTTTTCTAAAAAATTTCTCTCCGTGTGGAAAAATTAAAGAGAACTGTAAATTTTAGGTGCATTTTTTCCTGACAATCAATAGAAAACCAGAAAATTCTGGTAAATTCATTCTTGAATTTTCAGGACAGTGACACTGAATGCGATTTAGGAGGAAAAAATTCATGAAATTTCAGATTTTAATGAAAATTCAATGTAATTTGGCACTGAATATTCATATTAGATTGGAAATTGAAATAAATTGAGGAATTCTCCTGTTTATGCTGCTTAAAATTCTGGATTTTACAGAATTTTCAGTGATATCGGAAATTTCATGATTTTTTCCCCTAAATCGCATTCAGTGTCACTATCCTGAAAATTAGTAGTCAACTGTCCATGAAATTTCATATTTTTTCTAATGCATATCCATGAATTATAATTACTGTTGAATTATTGAGTAGTCAATTAGTTAAAATCACTTTTAAATTTCAAATATTGAAGTAATCATCAATTTAAATAGTAAAATTTTGAAGTATTTATCAATCAGTAATTGAGTTAGGAGGATTAGCGATTATTTGGATAATCGGAAATCCCTTATAAGAAATTACTATTTGTCAAAAGTAATTTTTTCTCTCAATGTATAACTCTAATATTTCGCAACGTTTTTATCATGTGTCTCGACATGACAATTTTCATTGTTAATTCCTTTAACCAATGTTCCCAAGCTTCTTGTCCTTACAGCTGTCAGCAACATCTAAAGACCTGACACAATCCCGGAAGAAGCAGCCATAAATGACGAATGTGCTGCGATGAGGGGCAAAAAAATTCTGATGTAATTAAACTGTTTTTGATCCCCCTGGGGCTGGAGAGCACCGCAGAATGAGTGTTTTCATTCACACGAAGAAACAGTAAAAACCGTTCAGTTAGATCATTTCCTCTGTATTCTTAATTTGTTCTCGATCGTAAAAACTTACCGTTTGCGGTAATGAACTATTCTTCATTACTTCGATTACAATCACGTTTCTTCGTGGACATATCGCATAAAACATTTTCAAGTAATGAGGAACTAATTGATGATGGTAGAAAAATCTCACGAGAGGAGGAAAAATCATTAAAACGATGGGAAATGCTGGTTTCACGTGATAAATTGAAACATACGGGAGATAACACAGGAAACATGAATTATAAATGCAATATCAGGAGAGACATTTGCTCTTGCATGGGATGTGAATAATGGATGTTCGCATTGAGGAAATAACGATGCAATTGTCGTTTAATTTATTAATTAATTCATTTTCATTCATATTTTTTTCATTTTCGAACTGTTCTTTATAAAAAAAATTAATGTTTTTAAGACGTCCTCATTTGAAACACTGGACACAAGAATGGGTCTTGTACAAGTCACCAAATTGATGACATTTTTTTTGTCTCAATTCAAGGCGCTTGAAAACTTTGGAAAAACAAATGGGGCCTCTGGAAGACTAGAAATAACCTGAAATTAAAAACACCCACCCCCTGAGAAAGGAGAAAAAAGTGTCTCGATTTAAGACACTAGTTTTTCCAGTCCAGTAATATAATCTCATTAAAGAGGGAACCCTTGTGAAATTTGAAATTTTTCGGTTGATTAAAATACCCAACTCATTTTACCTCGTACGTCCGGCGAAAACGTCGTTTTTCGTGTTTTTGCTTCCGAATGGAAGCATTGTATTCGTCGGATTTTGGCATTCTCTAATGTTGCCTGGAAATGACGTAGAATGGTATGAAACGTGAAGATGAGATAATGTTTTTAGGAAATGTCTGTATGCCCGGGTCTGATAGTTTGATTTTTGGGTGATCACTTTTCAGAAAATATAACATTAATACTGTGAAATTTATTGATAAACATAAAATTTTGGCCTGTAATGGGTACTATTGAGCACAACTTCGGTGCACAATGTCAGCGCGATCGGTTCAGTAGTTCCTGAGATATTCCACTTTTTGTAAAAAACTATTTTGGTCAATATCTCAAGAACTACTCGACAGATTTCCATTTTTTTTTTTCAAAATGCTCGTCTCAGCGTCTTCTATCTAAATTGATTGGAATATGCATAGCCGTCCATACGAAGTTTTCTAGATAAGAAAATATGAAATTCGTGATGTATTACAGATTTCATCTGTACACTGATAGAACGGATTAGTTATTGTTAACTAATGGATTTTGGTTGGAGGTTAGGGTCTATTCGGTCCTACCAAATGTTCATTCGTTAATAGTTAACGAATCTTGTTTGGATTAAATGCATTATTCTATCAGTGCATAAATTTTCTGGATGGATGTATAAGAGTGAAACAGGCTCAGATGATATAACCATCCATTGGAAAGCATACTACCAATTGAAAATTGGTAGAAATAAAAAATTAAAAACACAAAGAACACATAAAGTATCAGTCACGTGCCTTCTATAGCATAAGAGCAGTCAACTGCTTATTGGCTTTGAAATACCCCTTGTGTGCACCTCAATTTTCATCCGATTCAAACTTTTTTTTCAAAATGTTTGTTAGATTCCATAGAATAAAATTTTTGATAGTTTTTTTTAGGTACTTCATATATCAAAAGTGGGTGGATAGTTATTTTCATCAACCGAAGACTTTCAAATTTCGCCAGGGTCCCCCCTTAATTCAAAACCAATCACCTGGAATTTCTTTTCCCCCCGCGAACCTTGGATTGAGGGAATCTAATTGCATTTACATAATAACGGATTAATTACGCATTAAAAAAAGATGCTTTATCCCAGTGAAAGAAGAATCACTGGTATTTGAGTGAACCAAGAGTTTCACGGAAAACCTGAATGGTGCTCCATCAAGAATACCACGAATAGTCTCAGAGAGTTTCTCTAACGAGCTCACTCTACGATAGAGGAGGAATTCTTATAACGGTATATACTGCAAATAACGAATGGAAATGAAAATAAGGGAAGCCATACACAAGCGAGAAGAGTATATGTCTGTGATAATAGTGAATTGACTTTTTTCGCTATTTTTTCTCGTTTTGGAAGATTTTCCCACAATTCATCGTATCACCACCCAATTTATGATGTTTTTCACCTATTCAATGACTTATCGAATTCCCGACTCTCGAATAATTTTTTTTCCTGAGAAAGAATATAAAATATAAAAAGCTGAATCCCTAACTAAAGATTTCCGTTCGGTTATTATCCATGCGATTCTTGAATTAACCATTGAGAAATGTTCATTAATGATTAATTACATCTTGGGACGCACTCAATCACTCGGAGCACTGATGCAACATCGAGATTCCCCAGTTTTTACCATCACATCCGTTTCCGCGGACTCTTGTCGGCGCATTCATAATAGCAAGCGCTCGATCAGGATTATAAAAACTATCACGTGGATTCAGGGCTTTTGCTTCTTATATTTGTGGAATTCTATCATGAAGGAGGATTATATACGAGTTATATACGATCTTGAAGACCGACAAATGCGTATTGATGTGGTTTCGTCGATATTTGATATCACGTTTTAAGTTGTAATTTGATGGGTACTGTATTTTGTCTGAGTATTGGCCCGAGCGAAGCTTGTGTTGCACAACTATCGAATGGTTATGGTGGGAAGGGATCGTATACCCTTTTATAGAACTTAATGAGAGTAATCCAGGTTAAGTTGGGAAGTTGTCATTTCCTTCCAGCGAACGCCTATCAGAAAACCTTCTAATTCAAAAACGTATTGTTACGTTGAATAAGTGGAGTGTTTCATGTGTCACATGAATATTCATGGAAGGATTGAGAGGTTCAAATGATGCACATGGAACTTAATGAGCGTAATCCACGTTAAATTGGGAAGTGATCTTTTCACAGCGAACACCTACCAGAACACCTAAGTCAAAAACGTATTATTACTTTGAATAAGTGGAGTATTTCAGGTTTTGAACCAATATTCAGAGAAGGATTGAGAGGTCCAAATGTACATAGCATGACCCAGATATATTTAGGTATCTCCAATGAACTTGCTTCACCTATCACACTCGTAATTGTTGTGATTCCCTATTTCCAGCGGAAAGCAGAATAGATCATGTTAGCTACTGAATGGTTGAGGTGGTATCTGCTTGTATTACGATATGGTTCATGTTTCATAGAAGCTCGTTATTCCGGGAGGCAACCAATGAATCTCGAAATAGTACATGCGACTGCCGCTTTTGTTAGATATGCGACAGACCAAATTTTCCTTTCAATTCCTGATGATTGAGAGATGTTAATAGACCAATGGGCAGTTCAATCACTTCATCGATCTCAATGAAAATGGGAGTGGATAATGTCAGCTTAATAATAGTCCAATTCATGTCTGTTTACTTTGGGTCACCTTTTAGCTTTCAAATAGTATATGCAGGTCTATTTTCGTTGCATGATATCCAACAGACCATGTTTCCATTTGAATTCTCGATGACTAAAATATGTTCATCAACAAATTTCTATCTATTTCAGGGTTTCTAGCAATCTCAATTACCATTTTGCAATGACAGTTCCGAATCAAAAATTGAATGGATAGAATTAGCTTCAATAGAATAGAACATGGTAATCGAGAAGTTTTTATCGTCTTCAGTTACTCCATCAATCTCGACGGTATTCCCTAATTATCAGTTTTCAAAGTTTTCAATCAACGGGTCATACATTACATATCCTTCCAGTGACTGCAGAAGGGTGACATCAAGTTTCGTTGTTTTTCTTTCCAAGGAAAACATTGAAAACTTTTGCGTCGGACTTTATCAAATGGCGCAAGAGACCCTTGCAGTTTTCTCTCCTTGCAACTCTTCTTCGCTTGTTTTTTCTTCAGCTCATAATATCTGCTGCAATTACTGTACCTGCGGAATTTATGTCCGAAGCAAGATATTTGGCGCAAGTAATTGATTTTGTGATATTATGTCGATATTTCTCACAGCATGTTAATCCACAAATTTGTATTGATTTCAGTGTTTCTATCAATCTTAATGATCATTTTGCAATTACAGACCTGAATCCACTCAATAGATCTATCATTCGAACCAAATTTGAAGTGGATAGAATTAGTTTCAAAATCGAAACTTTTCATAGAAAATTCTTCATGGTGGTAGGTAACTCATGCAACAGGCCACATTCTGTGCTTAATTTTCGATGAATAGAAGATGTTAATCGAGAAGTTTTTATCGTCTTCAGCCACTCCATCAATCTCGACGGTCATTCTCCAATTATCAAAGTTCTCAAAGTTTTTAATCAACGGGTCGTACATTACATATCCTTCCAGTCAACGCAGATGGGTGACATAAAATTTCGTTGTTTTTCTTTCCAAGCAAAACATTGAAAACTTTTCATCGCACTTTATCAAATGGCGCAAGAGGCTCTTGCGAGTTTTCTCTCCTTGCAACTCTTATTCGCTTGTTTTTTCTTCCTCATCTGTTTATACATTTCTTCAGAGTCCTCTCATACCAGATGTCTTTGAGTGTCTTTGTGCGGTGTGTGCTCATTCACTGAATCAACTTTCGCAAGTTGAGATTTCACTCTTGCCTCGTATAGATCGCGGAGCGGGGGGAGGGGGTGGGGAAGTGGGCTTCTTGAAACAGGTGCGACTGGGTATATATTTATGAGACAAAAATAAAACACCTCCGCGGTCCAGTCTTTATAAGAATAATATTGCCACAATTGCATGAAAATTGTTGAATTGTTGAAAGTCACGAATTCAACCGTTTGCTCGGGTTATTTTGAATTCATTTGAATGGATGTTCCTGGTTATGTGGGTTTTTCGGTTACTATTGCTCGTTAACTACAGTATTTAAATGGTAAATTGATCATTCAATTCTTCTTTTAAGAATATCCAAGTACTTTGGCGATTTTTTCTGCAGTGAAATGCTTTTATACTTCTGTAATCAAATATCAGAGCTTTCATTTAAGCCGCATTTAACCCCAAGTTTCCGCACATTTTGCAATGATTTTATTATTCAAACTTTGCAGCTCTGAATTTGAATCTCGATATTGAACTGTTAGAAAACATTTTAAAAATCTGAAAGAAATTAGAAAGTTTACATTTGGAGGAAGATTGATGAAATAATTCAACAATTGCAATTTTTGAAAATGATGCGCATTTTCTACAAATAATTTATAAACAATTAATTGTGCACCATAAAAATCATTTGTTTGGAGTGGTGACAAATTTATTCATATTCAGAAGTTTACTAAAAATCGATTTCATGCCTAGAAAAATAAGGTTTCGAAAAGTTTAAACAATTTCAATTATTTATTTATGAACAACGAATATTTAACAAAATAATAATACTGTGCAGAATGTCATTTTAATGAGGCTGAATATTCCTGATTTTGAAAAAAAAATTCTCACGCAATTTAATTGACAAATTTGATGATTGAAAATAGTTGAATCTATAGTGCGGTTGGTACAAAACTGTAAAACATCCTTGGATATACTTAAGGATTGATCTACTACAACATTGATCTACTCATGTTTCATTCCTTGATGGTGTTTAATTACTTAGAATAATTTCATTATGTGTTATAGGACATTTTAAGTAGCATGGGGAGCTTACTATACCCCATAGTAACCATTACGATGTTCCATGGTACACTGTTAATAATTTTCGTCTGAATTTTCCGTGGCAAATTCCGGAAATTTTTATCGTGTCCAAGTTCCACTGAAATTTCAGGAAAACTTGTCGATTGATCGATCTTGTTGATTGATTTTCTGTTCCAATAATCTGGAAATCAATAAAATACTTGATGTTTGAGTTCAATGATTCTGTGACAATTCAGAAAAATCAGAAAAATTCAAAGAGAAATAGAAAATTCATATCATTTTGTTTTTGAATATTCATGTTCCACTGAAAATTCAATCAATTTGTGAAATTTCCATGTCACTCGCACTGAAAACACATGAATTTCCGTGAATTCTACTTAAAACTTGAAATTTCATAACCATTTTCTCCGTAAATTCGATTCAATGTCACTCATGAGATTTACGATAATATCTTCCATGAAATTTCAAAAAATTTCTAGCAGTAATTTCGATGCAGCAATCTTTATTATTTTATTTTCTCCTTGTATCAAGTTACAAATTGAAAAAAAATCAATAGCCATACAACAACAACAATTCCCAATTTCACTGATTAAGACCACTCAGTCAACAATTATGAAACACAGCAATCCACCGCCATTAAAACTCAATGATTATTACGAGTTCGTTTAAAAAATTCATGTCCTCGGAAATTTGAATCGACCAATAGTTTTCAACAAATCGAATATAATCACGAGTGAATTATCTGATTAATACATAAAATATTAATTTCAATCTTGTTGGATTAGCCCGATGCCTTCATTATTCCGTACCTATTGAATTTTCCGATGAGTTTAATCTCCTTGTAATGACCTAAACGCTTGATTCATTAACATTGCGTAACCCTGTGTACATTGCAATTACCCTGAAAAAAAAGGAATCTTGAAATTGTAATTTTTTTTCCATTTCCACCTTAATGAACTTTCCCGCGCTATTGCATACGGAAATAGTGGAGCATACAGCAATGCGATTTCCCGCCGATAAAAACTCATGCCTCGCTCCACTGTATGCATTTTTTTTTCCATGAATATAATGCGAAAACGCATGCATTGCACATAATTAAAGAGGGAACAAATGCAATTCAGTGGAGTGTTTGAATTTTGTTCATTTTTATTGGGATTGCTCTTTTTTCAATGTGAAAGCGCGGCGTTGATGATGTTTTGTATTGTTCTATTCTCATTCGTTTATTGTTTTGTCGCGGTTCTTTGCATTTTTTAAATTCCTTTGATGTTGGGAATCTTTAATGGGAGGGAATAATGTTACTGTTTCAACATTCGAGCCAGCGGCTATGGGCTATATTTTCCACAATTGGTGATATTTTTTCATGTATTTTTACGCTGCGAAACTGCGTAAAAATACATGACTCATGAAATTTAGTTTGGAATCGTAAAAAATTAGTTTCAAATCGCAGTTTTAATAACTAGATCATTTTCATTGCTTTAGGAATACAAAGCAAATCCGATCTTTTCATTCAGATCAAATTAATAATTTAGTTGATACAAAAATAACGGATTATTACACATTAAGGAATTCGTTCTCTCTTCATCGTCTGACAAACGATTTTATTTCAACTAATGAAGTCTTTATTTGCGTTGACGAATTTTTGATATAGTACAACCTCTCCGAAGCTGGATCTACATGGCAATAAAATGAAAATGAATATTTTTCTGTAGTCCGTTCAAACGTTCATGACAAGCTTTTCCAAATTCCCGAAAACTCTCTAATTTTCATGAATCTAAGACAAGTAAATCGTTCCGGCAATCCATTTAACTAAGAATAAGTGTTTATTAGAAGATTTTGGGGCGAAATAGATAATGAAAAGAAATATGAAAAAAAGTCACACGTCCGCGGAGTAGGAACGAAGATAAAAGAAACCATCGCACGTAAAGGTGGTTGAGAGGGAGAAAGATAACAAATACGCAACACTACATATAATTGCTAAAATTAATGGCTAAAATTGCCCTATATAATTGCTAAGCACACGTAATTTTTACCCTCGGCGCATCAAATCCACCGCAATTACCCCCCCGACTCCACAAGAACCCCGGAAAAAAAGATAATCCAACTTCCCTCGTCATCCAA
Source organism: Diachasma alloeum (assembly GCF_001412515.2). Classification (NCBI taxonomy): domain Eukaryota; kingdom Metazoa; phylum Arthropoda; class Insecta; order Hymenoptera; family Braconidae; genus Diachasma; species Diachasma alloeum. The sequence continues at coordinate 1,606,984 of NW_021680408.1, read as the reverse complement.
TAAATCGCTCTTCACCGAGCCTTAATTCAAGATACGGAAAACAGCAAGCTTAAGTATCATATAATACAACCTCCCCGAAGCTATTTGGTGGAGGCTCTGTATCAAATTGCAGATGGATCCATATGATAACAAATCGAAAATGAATATTTTTCCAAATTCCCCAAAAATCGCAAATTTTCATGAATTTAACACAAGCAAGAATGAGTGTTTATTAAAAGATTTTGGGGCGAAATAAATAATGAAACGAAATATGAAAAGGAGTCACACGTCCGCGGACTAGGAACGAAGATAAAAGAATAACGAATCGAAAACTATTGACGAATATTTATTTGATCATATTCAACTCTACCATTCGTTAATAGTTAACGAATCTCGTTTAGAATAAATGAATCAGTCTATCAGTGTAAAGGTGGTTGAGAGGAAGATAATAAATACGCAACTCTACATATAATTGCTAAAATTAATGACTGAAATTGCTCTAAATAATTGCTAAGCACAAGTAATTTTTACCCTCAGCGCATCAAATCTACCGCAATTACCCCCCCCCCCCC
>NW_021680408.1:1600973-1606385 GCF_001412515.2 Diachasma alloeum | reverse complement strand
CAAGAACCCCCGAAAAAAAGATAATCCAACTTCCCTCGTCATCCAATAAATCGCTCTTCACCGAGCCTTAATTCAAGATACGGAAAACAACAAGCTTAAGTATCATATAGTACAACCTCCCCGAAGCTGTTTGGTGGAGGTTCTGTATCAAGATCAGACTCCTGGTATAGCACGTGGATTTGGACGCTCCGTTGGTTGCCATCCCCCCCCCCATGTCTGCCAGCAATAACGCTTCTCCCAGGGCATGCATATGTGCTTTATACGGTATATACCCGGCTACATCATGGCCTATGTATTTAACTAAACCCCTCACCCCCTTCTGTACACATTCCCAAAGGTGAAGCGAGTGTTTGTATCCAAAGACTAAAAGGAAGAGGGGCCAGTTATCCCAGCCAGTGACTCCTGAAGGTGGACTACTCGGCAATATATATTAAAACCAGGTCTATGTCGCATATACATGTATACGGTATAACCCTTATATCCAGGGTGACTGGGGAGGACGTCCGACAATTTATCGTGCTCGGACGGAGTTTAATTTCGCGGCCGTTGCCGAAGCTAACCCCTCGTTTTGGCTAGATCGACGCAAGCGAAGTGGAAAGTGACCGTCTCTTTCGAATTGCGTTCAACCTTTGCCTCGTCAGTTTCGTTACGCCAGCATTGTAAAAGCGTCTTCAAGACGACTTAATTTAAGACATTAGGGACATGTTGCGAAATTTGGAGTGTCTTGAAGTAAGACGTTTCCGTCTGACAAGAAGACGTTCGGTAGACGAGACGTTTTCGTTATGGCTTGGGATGCAAGCCATCAAATTTAAGACATTTTGCTTCCGAATGAAAACATTGCATTCGCAAAATCGGAAATTTCCTATTTTTTGTATCAGGACAACTGTTTTTCGTCTCAAGAGTTCAAATATGTTATTTTTTGACCATGTCCGGATGGATGTAAAGGATGTGACCGATCGTCACATCCTGATTGTGCTGATTCGGCTCTGCTAGCTTAAAATGCCTCCGATCCTCTTTTGAAGATAACTGAAAAATAATTATTTGAATGTATCCAATTGTGATTTAAAATATTCTTCCCAATGCTATCTTAACCTTGTTCGATCATGAGACTGATTCCATCGTCTGTTGTTGAAAAAAATTTTTTTGAAATCAATATTTAGGGAAAGGTAAAAAATTTTAACGTTGGGGCAATGTTGACTGTCAACGTTAGGACAATGTTGGCTACCAACGTTGGAGCAACGTTGGGGCAATGTTGACTACCAACATTAAGATAATGTTAGCTGCCAATGTTGGGGCAAAGTTGAATTAAATCATCATTGAATTCATTTTAAAAGACATCATCATAGAAATGTCATCCGATAGCAAATATCTCATTTGTTAGCAAAAATATATTGACTATATTATGACGACAGCAATTTCTTACTTGTTTTCTGTTTCGATTGAAGTTTTGAAATAGGGGACAGTGTCTTCATTTTAGACACGAGCTTTTCTAATTGGTGGGGTAATTTCTATTGGCTTATTATTTGATATCTTGGAAGTCTTCTCAGTTTTTCGGCAAGTTGGCTCGTGCTCATGTTTACTAATATTGGGTTACACGAAGGTGAGGGATGATAAATTTAGGTAATTAGAGGGATCAAATGCTCGGGGAGCTGTGGGTATTGATGGCTGGAGGATCTCGTTGTGACCTAGTTCTACTTTTACACACAGAGAAAAATCTGATGAAAATTTGCGGAAAGGGTAGTTCTCAAAATGCAATGTCTGATAAATATTCCAATATTTTGGAAGTGGAGTGAAGATTTCACAAAAAATTGTAGTTTTTACCCGAAATATTATGGTTTTCACTAAATTGAGCGAAAAATGAAGCTTAAAAGGTACATTTTCGTTTCCTGTCTTTTGAATTTCTCGGAAATTTCAATTATTGCATGAGAATCAATAGAAATCAAGAAAATTCAAGTTGAGAAATTTTCAGTGAAATCTTAAATTTCATGATTTTTTCCCCCTTTAATTGAATTAAATGTCGCTCTCTTGAAAATTACTAGTCAACTGGGCATGAAATTTTAAAATTTTTCTAAAATTGGAAGAATATTTTTGAAAAATCTCATGAAAGTTACTCAAAGGAACATAAATGTGACCTCATTTCTGTTCAACTTTTGCCCATATATTGAGGACAATTTTTATCATCAATTGTTCTTCGCGCATTTTTGTGTTTTTTTCTCCCATTTCGCATAAATCGCCATAAATCTATCAATAAACAATTTATTTCCCGTAACAAAATCCTAAAATGATCAGTAATTGAGGAAGCCATAAGCCATTTCTCCATACATTTCCTCTCTACATATCCAATAATCAATCATCATTAAAAATTATAAGAGAGAGTTTCAACCTACTGGTAATTAATTACGTAAGCCCTCGTAGATACACCATATGGTGAGAGAAATATTTAGCAAAACCGATAACACTCAATCATTCCAAGAATAAAGAGAATCATTCCTTTACGCTCAAGTCGATCACTGCAATTTTCTCTCTATTTTAAGACGCTCTCAAACTAGTATATTCATCTAGCCATCACGTTTTGCGAGCGGAGTCATTGTCCCAGACTCTTTGCCACGTATGATTCCTCTCTCATAATGACTCTCTCTCCGCCATAGCCAGCGAAATTGTTGAACATAACATCTCTATTACCCTCCTCGGGATTATGAATAAATTATACTTTTTGACACGAATTCGCAGGCGCTGGAGTGGAAAGACCAGTTAACGGAGAGAAAACTCGAATAAGAATCATCTAGTAAATCGCGGAGAATTTTACTACACGAAAGGTGATCGTGGAGCTCAATTGTAATTCAATAAAGAATACTTTTTACGAAGGATATCTCACGATTCGTTCGGTAAAAAACAAGTGGGAAATTGCTTTCGTCACACGTAACACTTGCTCTACTAGCCAACCCCCATATGACCTACATATGACCCCCATAATCCTTCTTCTAACCTTTGTGACCGTTAATCTGACCCTCATTATATTCCTTGTGACCCATATGACCTTTATTCTGACCCTTGTGACCCTTAATCTGACCCTCGTACGCCTTAATCCGGCCCCTGTGACCCTTAATCTGAACCTCATGACCCTTTTTCTGACCCTAGTGATCCTTATTTTGACCCTTATGACCTAATTTTGACCCTCATGAGCCTTATTCTGACCCTCGTGACCCTTATTTCGACTCTTGTGAACCTTATTCTGATCCTCATGACCATTATTTTGACCCTCATGACCATTATTTTGGCTGTCGTGATCCTTAATTCTGGAGTCTTAATTTTGAGTAACAAATTTTTATCACCAGAAGTCGATTTGGATTCATATAATATAGAGAGATATTCATTGAATTCAACGTTGCTCCAACGATAAAAGTGTTTTACCTTTCCCTGAATATTGGTTTCAAAATCAATTTTTTCAACAACGGATGATGCTATCAATCTCATGATCGAACTCGGTGGAGGTGGCATTGGAAAGAATAGGTTAAATCACAATTGGGTTAATTAAAATGAATATTTTGTCAGTTATCTTCGAAAAACGATTCAAATTATCCTGAATTTTCAAATAATTGAAAAATTAAAAGTATATTTTCCGGAATTTTCCGATTTTTTATTAATTTTCAGGGTATAATTGAACTAAAATTTACAATTCTCATTGATGTTTCTGCGAAATTCCTTGAAATTTCGGTGGAGCTTGAATGTGATCGCAATTTCTTAAAAGTGTACAGAAAATTTCAGCTAAAAATTGTTAACAGTATTGACAAATTATTCATTTTTATGACATAATTTTTTAAAGCATAAATGATCAATTTTGCGGTTTCGGTGCAAATTACCCTCATGTTTAGTCAATTTTCTTAAGTTAGCGGTGAAAAATTCCCTATTCTCGCATATTTGCCCCGATATTGGAGGAAAAAGGCCTAGAAATGGATTTCGCTCCAGGTTTATTTCACTTGTTTGGTAATTTTTCTCCAACTTTTTTCTCCGCGTAGTACTTTGTGATTGAGCCGTTCGTTTTATTAAACCCCTCCCGAGTTTCTCGGGATCTACTGATAATTCGACAGCTATGAGAAAGTTCTTGATATAGGCTTTGGCGTACTAGTTGGGTTGTGTAACCTGTATTAAATCAGTTTTATTAAAAAAAATAATGCTCATAGTGAAGTGTAATTTTATGAAATTATGATCTTGGAACAAATTGTGTAATTCCAACGTAACTTATTGATTTTATTATTTCGTTTAATTTATAGTTGAAATCTATACATCAAAATTAAAATTTACAGTAATGACATTAACATTCATTAAGGTTGGTATAACATTGCGAATTTTCAATCACTAAATTAATTTGAAACAGTTTCCTAGGCGTAACACACTTAATTTTTCCATTCTTACGTAATTGTTTAATGGTTTAATTTGAAAAATTCTGTTATTCAAACGTGATTTATTGAATTTAGTATTTCGTTCCATTTATGGATGCCGAATATAGAAATTAAAACAAAAATGTACAGTTTATAGTTATTTAAATTTACAGTTTTCATTGATTTCCACATAAAATTGTGAATTTTCAATCACCAAATTATTTGAAAAAAAAATTCCAAAGACTAATACATTTTATTTTTCCATTCTCATTACAGAAAGATGACATTTTCGTGATTTGTATGGATGTCACCAATCTCTTCACAAACGAATACCGTGGAAGAACTAGTCAATTCCCCTCTGCAGAATTTATCATCCACTGAATCTGTGAGCAAACCATTCATAATTTATTCATAAAATAATTATCCCACTCAAACCCCTGAATTAATTAAAACCCCTCAGTAAACATTCATTGAAACCACTCGAAACGAACCTCAATAAATTTATAAATTCGCTCATCGCTTCGCCGTTTATCCCCAGCTTTACTTCCATTTCCCTGAAAAAAAAAGAAAAATTATTTCCGGATTAATTCAGGGCTCCAAACCACACCATAACCTCGGTGAATTCATCCCTCAGTTTCTCCCCAGAAGATCATTAAACCCGGAGTATTCATCGGAAATTTTATCATCCAGGGGGAAAAAATAGAGTTTACAAAAATCGATTTCCCTTTTTATCCGTTATGATGCGACTTCCCCGGGCGATTAAAAAGACTGAGCCGTGCAATTTCCCGTCTTTGTCTTTCTGCCGATCGTAAAGAAAAAAAAAAAATACACAGGCATGTGCACTTGTGTATGTGACTTGGCTGACGGAAAGGAGATACGTAAAAAGGACTACCTCCCCCACTCCGTAAAACTCGTTACAAGCGACGAGATAACGACGATAACGACGATAACACGATCGTTCGAAAGTTTGAACGCAAGAGGTATACGAATATCGTTTCCACTGCAGCGGAGGCGGGGGGGGGGGATTTTCAAT
>NW_021680408.1:1595503-1600937 GCF_001412515.2 Diachasma alloeum | reverse complement strand
GCGGAGGGGGGGGGGGGGATATTCAATTTTTTTCGCCATCTTTCTTTTTGTCTCTGTCACTATCCTCACCCAATACTCCCTTTTGTCCTCGTTGGCATTTTTTTTCGTCTTCTCTTGCACTTTTTCAGATAGAACCCCTCGAGCGCTGAATAAATTTCCACGAATCTCGATGCGAAACGAAAAAGTCAGACGGGTATAGAATTGAGTTTGTATTTTCGTGGAGCGATCGGGCAGCAATTTAATGCAATTGTGCGAGGGGACTTTGGGGAATTGATGTGCCATCGAATTTAGATTTTAGAATGCATGATTTTTTTTATACTGTTGGAAAATTACTCTTGAACTTTGAAGTAGACAATCTTGAAATTTTTAAGGACAAAAGTACATGAAATTTATGTATATTTGATGAATCAGTTAGTTTCTTGAGTACACTGTGAGAATTTTTTTGAAATTTCATGGAAGATATTATAGTAAATCTCATGAGAGTGACATTGAGTCGGATCTAGGGAAAAAATGGTTATGAAATTTCAAGTTTTAAGTAGAATTCACGGAAATTCATGCGTTTTCAGTGCGAGTGAGATGGAAATTTCACAAATTGATTGGATTTTCAGTGGAATATAAATATTGAGATACAAAATGACGTGAATTTTCAATTTTTTCCTGAATTTTACGGATTTTTCTGAATTTCCACAGAATAATTGAACTGAAAATCAAGTATTTTATTGATTTTCAGATCGTTTGAATAGAAAATCAATGGAATAATTGATTTTTCAATGACAAGATTTCCTAAAATTTCAGTGGAACTTGAATACGATAAAAATTCCCGGGATTTGGCACGGAAAATTCAGGTGAAAATTTTTAACAGTGTATTCTAAGGTTTCTCAATTTCCAGGTTCATATGCACGGAGAGAAATTCTTTAGAAAAATTCTAGTGCTGAGAATTGATGTTCTATTCTTACAATGAGTTTGGAAATTCAAGCTTTCATTGCAATAAAAGCCAATTTTTTTATTTTTTAAGGTGAATTAGAAATTTCACGAACGATTTCATGTTAAATTTATTAAGTTCCAACTCACGACATCGAGAATCCAGATGACATTGTGACTGAAATGTTGAGAAATTTCTAACAGTGTATATATTGTTTATTCAATTTTTTGGCAGAAATTTCCTGTAGATTTCATATTTTTTCCCCCAGAATCGAATGTCATGTCAGCCTCCTTAAGGGATAACAGACGGCCACGTTTTCTCGAAATTTTCAACCAAATTTCTTGCTCAAAGTTACCAATATTATTCAAACCCAAAGCACATTGATCTTCATCATCACCTCCTGGAGATTAATGTGCTTTGATTTGTAAAAATATCGATCACTTTCGGCAGGAGATTTGTTCAAAAAATTTTAAAATTGGCGTCATTCTGTTACCCCTTAATATTGAGAGATGTGACATAGTAAATATTTCCAAGTGACATGTTAAGCATTACCGTGGGACATAGTAAGGATTACTATGTACGGCCAGTTGAAAACCCTTTCACTATGTTGCCATACTATTTTCTCCTATGGCCATGGTAATTTTTACTATTCAACCCGTCAGTAGGCGCGCTCTTTTTAGTATCTGACTCGCACTGCCGGGACCTCCCATGGTTGCCTAGCGTTGCGTGAGGAAAATGCTCATAGCGCACCTACACGGAGAGAAATTTTTGATAAAAATTATCCTACCGTTCTATAAAAGTGTATCACGAGTCATCGTTTCCTCATTTCTATCCCTAAATTTAGTAAAAATTAATATATGATGATCAAATTCTATTCTACGTTAGAAAAATTTTATCCTGACAAAAATAAAAATTACCGTGCCGGTAGAGTAAAAATCACTGTACCGGTGGGGTAAAATTTACCAATAACCGTTCTAGAATTTTCGTTGTTATCTACATAAAAATTATTGTACTGGAAGGGTAAAATTTATTATGTGTCAGGATAAAATTTCTCCAACGTAGAATAAAATTTGATCATCATATATTAATTTTTACTAAATTTTGAGACAGAAATGAGGAAACGATGACTTATGATACACTTTTACAGAAAGGTAGGGTAATTTTTATCAAAAATTTCTCTCCGTGTACTGACGGATTAATTCTCTCCGTGTAAGGATCTTTGACAGGTACTATCCTCGTCAAGTGTCAATTTCCAACAACTTGCACATACGTTCGAACCCGACATGACTCAGAATAATGTACACATGACTCCAATAACTGACGTATAAATTCAGAAACTGGTCCAAACCCTCGAACGTCACCATCACTGTGGATTCGCGCCAACTTTCGACCTCGAGGTGACAGAGTTCAGTGCTGCCTCTGAGGGTTATTGATCCGGTACCATCACACCTCCTCACGTGTCTCTGTGGCAATCAAGCGGGCAACAAACTCCGAATCGCCAAACAAGGATGAAAATTATGCCAAACTAAGTTCACGGATTGATTGTCAATTGGGTAATCAGCTAGACCGGAACTCCATTGTTTCCGGTCCTCCGTCTCGGATGTCGGAGGCTCAAGTGTTGACTGGACTAATCATTCTCATTCTTAAACTGAATGAAATTGAATTGATGCAGTCACATTGAGCTCTCTAATTCACTCGTTATTTCAGCGAAAGGAACATCTCTTTAAATTCATCCCGAAATTCGGACAATTATTCAGTGAATAAATTTCTCTGTTTGACATTTTTCTATCAGTCTCAACCATTGGTAATTTCGTTGGAAAATACGCGGAGAGAAATTTTTGGTAAAAATTAGCCTCCTAGAAGGATAAACGTGGATTATTAAAATTTTTCGTCTGATTTCTATTCGGAAATTCGACAAAAAATAATGTTAATTAATAAAATTTATAAAACGTAAAATAAATTTCACCCTTCCGCATGGTAATTTTCGCAGAACAAACCAAAAATTGTCTATATATTTGTCAAAATGTATATATAGACAAAGACAAAAAATATTTATGTGAAGGCTAAAAATTATAGTTATCCTGGTAGGGGGTGGGAGGGCAAAACGGACCAAGGGGGCAAAACGGACCGGGGGGCAAAACGGACCCCTGGGGGCAAAATGGACCCCTAAAAAAAAGTTTTTTTTTTCTCACGAATAAAATTTTCCAAAATTCATCGTTGAATAGGAGGGGTGAGAGTGATGGAGGAGGAGGTGGTGGGCGGTGGGTGATGAAGTTAGACGCCAGATACTATTTTTGAACCAGTTAAACCTCGCAGGAAAGTTTTTTCTTTCAATAATGACACCTTTTTCACTTCGTAATTGACTTTTATAATTTATTATTAGAGGTGAACGTGAAAAGTATACTGCCATTAATGAAAATTGAGAACAACATCATGGTAAGATAACTTCATTCTAATGAATACGAAAATGTCCACGTTCTAATCAAAAGTCTTGGTGAAATTGGATGGAATGATGATGAATAAGAACAATGATGATTAATAACAATAATAAATAACTTCCATATCCCGGGAAGTTAATAATAACAGTGATGATTAATAAAAATAATAAATAATAACAGTGATGATTAATAACAAAAATAAATAATAACAATGATGATGAATAACAATAATGAATAATAACAAATATAAAATATGAGGTTAGTAATAAATAATAAAGTTTTAGTCTGATTCTTTGCACTCGTCACAAAAAAAGTACGTGGGTCCTGCATTTTCATCAATGTTAGCACAGGTACAATGAGCCCAACCGTTGCAACTCTGGCACTGAATCCACTCCCCACCACTGTCATAAAAACGTTTTTCACAATAAATGCATGGAACATTGTCTGCATCATTGGATTTCTTTCTGATTCCCCTCAAACTTGCCCCCCGGTCCGTTTTGCCCCGTTGGTCCGTTTTTCCCCCCCCCCCCTCCCCTAATTATTATAAAATTCATTGAATTATTTTTATTCATCTAACTCAATTAAATTATATCCATCATGCGCATAAAAAATTACGGATGCGCGCGACACTTTTTAGCCTTCCAAACAATAGATTCTACTAAAAGAGAAAGTAGAATGTCTTCGGGTAAAAATACTTCGAGCGCTGTCGGTAACACTCGAGTGTTTCGGCGTATTAACGCGTAAATATCTATATGACGTATTCTCTGACAGTCAATGTCAAGGTTACTGCGTTCGATGCACACTCGAAGGACCGAAAAGACTCGATAAAGAGAAAATACCTAAATTTTTTTGGAGTCAATAATTTTCCTCACGTTCAGATCAATATGATCATTTATTTTCTCTTATTTGGCTGTTTCAATCAAATTTATTACAATCATTATCACATGTTCAATCAACTTCATTATTAGAACAATGAAAATACATATTCTGGTAGTTCAAGATATAGGTATAGAGAAGTATTCTACTCCGAAAAGAATTGAATTGATAAACAATTAGAAACATGAAATTAAAAACATGAAAATTGAGCTGAATCAAATATTGGGAAGCACAAAACATTAATTTTCATTGCACTTGGTATTTTTCACTGCATTGGTCTTCCAATTTTTGTGTTGAATCATGAAAACTATATAGACGCGCATTTTGGTAAATTTTATATAACCTCTGAGTGATAACTTTTGCGTATAACACATTCAAGATCTTCTGTAGGTAAGGTTAGTATTTTTTGCCATTCTGGGACAGTAATTTTTATTCAGATATTTATAAAAACTACTGAAATATGTAGTAACTTTTATCTTTTCTTACTGACAATTTTTACACAGATAAGAACAAATATTATCCGGAATGTTCATTGAAATCTATTCACACCAAGGATATTTTTTGCTTCTGAATTTCACTATAATTTTTACCGAAAATTTCTCTCCGTGTAGTAAAATCATATATTTCATGTAGAAATTCTACAAGAATATTATTATCTTCACTAGAGTTCTGGTGAAAGTTCAGTGTTGCATGATTAATTGATTTTAAAAGTTATTTTCGTTACAAAATTTCGTTTTCTGCATCTGGCGGAAATAGTTCAATGTGCCAGTTTCTTAAAAATTGCCAGACCGGCCGCTGGAGGGCTAAAAATAAAGAAAGTGGCAAATTGTTATATAATATCGTTGCCAACCAGGAAATTTGACAATACGACTTCGATCAGGGATAAAAATAATCCCTAATTTTTGGGAAAACGTCATATCGATGAATAAATAACTGATTAGCGTCGATCAAAAATTTTCAACTTCAATGATTTTGAGCGATTTGGACGGGAAATGCAATTAATGGAAAACTCGTAATGCAATGTTTCGTATAAATCAGTTAGATGGAACTTCATTGTTTCCGGTCTTCCGTCTCGGATGTCGGAGGTTTAAGTATTGGCTGGACTAATCATTCTCATTCTCAAACTGAATAGAATTGAATTGAGTTCGCATTGCGCTCTCCACACTCTAAAAAAAGATTACTTCTGATAAGTAGGAAA
>NW_021680408.1:1575227-1595478 GCF_001412515.2 Diachasma alloeum | reverse complement strand
TTGAAAATGAAGAAAAATAGCACAGTGTACTCAATTTTTGAGTTACAGGGATTTCCTTTTGTAAATTTTTCAAAAGATGTCTAGAATAACGGTTACGAGCTACTTTTTTTCAAAATTCGACTTCTAAATAGGCAATTTCATTCTTTGTCGCATAATGAAATTGCAATTTTCACACAAGATAGCTCAAAAGATTAACACTTCAATTTTTTTGTTCAATATAAAATATAACAATTATTTTGAGAATCATTTTGCTGGCTATTTCGCAAGAATATTACCTTTTTTGTAATTAAAAAAAAGGACTATTTGGAAATTAAATTTGGAAAACTTAATTGGTAATTGTTATTCTACACACCTTTTGAAAAATTTTGAAAAAAAAATCTCTGTAGCTCGAGAATTTATTACACTGGACTGTAGTCCAGTACATTTCAATTTTCAAGCATTTGAGGGGCAAACGAACAATAAACAATAATTTTATTTGCATTAATTCTTCGTTTTTCAAGGATCTCCATTGTATGATGAATCTTACTGTAATATTCCGCGAAAATCCATTGGTACTGGATTTGAGTACTATTACTACTTGTCTCAAGTATTTTTTTCTACTTTTGAGAAGTACAGCTCGGTACTCAGTACAAGTACTTTCAGTACTGATGATGAGTACAGTTGGTACTTGTCACCAGTGCTAATTGTACTTGGAGCATAAAACTTGTATTCAGTCGATTTTCGACTTGGACCAAGTAAAAAAATTAGCTTTTCTCCAGAAACGCCTCGGTACTGAATACAAGTAGTTGATAATGATAATGATAATGAGAACGATAATGAGAATGATAATTAATGATATGAAATTCCCCAACAAAATAACCAACCAAAAGTACTGGAATCAAGTCATAAAAGTACTCGCGAGAAGTAGAAAAATTACTTGCTCCAAGCATTAAAAGTACTTGTGAGAAGTAAGAAAAATGCTGACAGGAAGTAATAAAAGTACTTCCTCCTAGTACTTTTCCTACTTGCTTAGCAAATATTGTACTTCACCCAAGGACATGAAAAGTACTTGGGACAAGTAGTTTCCCAACTTTTCACAAGAAAACTTCTCCCAAGTAGAATTCAGTATTGGTGAGTAGTAACTTTTTTTTAGAGTGTAATTCACTCGTAATTTCTGGGAGAGGAACGCCTCGTGAAATTTACCCCGAAATTCGGATAATTGTTCAGAAAATAAATTTCTCTGTTTGACATTTTCCTACTAGTATCAACAACATTTTCGTTGGAAAATGATAATCCTTGCATTATCGGCCAGGTGCACGACTGAGGTTTCCCATGGTTTCCCTGGCAGTCCAATCCCGAATGGGGTGCAGTTGGGGATAAAATAAGTCGGTCCATGGTAACGCAGATAGGGAAGGGAACAAAATGTAATAACCCGAGAGGGTATACATATGGAACCAAAAAAATAGTAAACTCATATATTTACCAAATTTCAACTAGAAATTCTACGAATAAGAATATTATTATTTTCTGCTAGAGTTCTGGGAAAAATTCAAACAATGTTGCATGATTAATGGATTCTGAAGATTATTTTCAACAGCAAATTTCTTTCTCTGCATCCGCCGGAAATAGTTCAATGAGCCAATTTCTTAGAAATCAACAGATGGGCCGCTAGAGGGCTAAAAATGAAGAAAGTGTCCGGGACTGAATTTTATTCGAGGTCACGATACTCTTTTGTTATTAAATTTTTTCGGAAATTGCACACTAGCTTCTGGAAATTGCATCTGATAATTACATAGTAGCTCTTTATTTATTTCTAACCAATTGGATGTTTTGCTGGAAGAAGCCCTCGAATACTGCGCTCCGCTTGGCCAAAATCCAGTCCCGGAAAATTTTCCACCGAATACCCCTCGATTTTTAAAATTAATCACAATATTTCCCACAAGCTTCCCTGCAAAAAAAACAAGAGTGTCAAGTTTTGTTTGTTTGCAGGTCAAGTTTTGTCTGTTTGTTTGTCTGCTCGTGCTGCGCACTCGGAATTTATAGCCTGCAAAACTTGATACTTTCGTTTGTTTGCAACGAAGCTATCGGGAAATATTCCGATAATTTTGAAGGTTTCGAGGTATTACAACTGAAAATTCATGTAAATTGCGGAATTTCCGTTCTCCTGCTGTTAAAAATAGCGACTTCACTTGAATTTTCACAGAAACTTGAAATTCCATTAACTTTTTCGCCTTAAATCGAATTCCACGTTTTTTTCCTGAAAATTCAGCAAAATTATTTCAACAGCGTAACAAACAACAAGAATAGACTCGATCCTAAAAATCTGCTTTTTCCTGACTGTAGCTTCCCCCCTCCCCCATATCTTCAAGCTATTCAAATCGACATAGAATAATTGATTATTCCATTATTCAATAGGATAATTCACACGAACAGAAGAAAATGGAGCGTCAATTTTGCCTCTCTCTTTTGTACACCATAGAATCGCTTTAGTGACAAAGTGATGGAAAATGACGGCTCGAGAGTGAAAAAGAGCCGAGGGCGGAAGGGGGGTGGGGATGAAAGTAGGGATGGAAGTTGACGATATCGGCTGTCACACGAGCCAGCCATACGTCATCCACTGAAGAGTGCAGGGTGGTGAGGAGGAGGGATTGAATTAAAGGCGCGCCTGATGGTGGATAGAGATGCCAACTTTTCATATTATGCTCGTGAGCCCCTTTTTCGCACGCTTCGAGGCTTTATTCTATCTTCTGTTGATTCCCGAGGATGAGTAAAAAAAGGGAATTGTCACGTGGGAGACAAAGAAGTTCCAGGGACTCACGTGCTGCCACTAAAATAATATTTGTCAGTGGAAAAACAAATTGCAATTTTTTTTAATGCTCGGTGCTGTTGGTATGCGTCACGAGGACACGAGAGTCAAAGTTTCTTCATTTCTAGGGGAGAAGTTTGGTAAACGGTTTTTCGGGGCTAGCAGTGTAAGAAATAGTGTCTTCAATAAGGCGATGGCCCTCCCTCCCCCCTCTCTCCACCACTGAAGAAAAAAAAATGCACAGAAGAAAAAAAATGGAAAAATTAAAATGATTTCATTTTCGTTTTGTAATTTATTTTTCATGGTAAAATCCAAGGGCAAGAAACTTAGAAATTTCATGCCCACGAATAATCAGAGAAAAATGTCAACAGGGTGAGTTGCACAGAAAAATCACATTCGTCAACTTTTTTTGGTCGATAAATATATATTGAAAAACACGGCAGTGTTTTGCTTATTTTTTAATAAAATTGGCGCTGAAAATGAATAGAACTGTTCAATAGAATTTTAATTAAATTGCAATAGTTTTAATAGAATTCCAGTCATAAATTCAGTATTGAAGCGGTAAAACGGTTTAAGTCGATTTTTAGACCTTAGCAGAGCTTTTGAGAAATATCTCTGAATCTAAAGGAGATAACGAAATTTTCGTAATTACTATTTTTATAGAGCGAATTAAGGGCTATAAGAATGATTTTTACAAAAATTTTGCTATCTCCCATAGATTCTACGATATTCATTGATAACTGGCGAATAGTCAAAATCGACTTAGTTTGAAACACTGAAAATGACTTAAATTTGAAGACGAAAGTGTCTTAATTTCAGACCCTACTTTTTCTGTTGAGATTGTTGTTGCACTGTTAAACTTTTTCCACTTAAATTTCCGGTAACAGTCTTGGAAATTTTTAACATGTAACATTTCCACTAAAATTGCAACGAATTTTGTAATTGAAAATTCATCATTCCATGGAAAAATTAATGGAAAAGCGGGAATGTGGAATTCAGGAAGAGATTCTCCTGACTTTGCAGGGAATTCCTTCAAAATTTCTGGAATTTGAAGAATTTTAAAGGTATTCCCTGAAAATTTAAGGTAATTTGACAGGAAATATTCACTTTCACTTAAGAATTTATGTAAATTTTGGAATTTCCGTCTTCCTGCTGCTAAAAAAAATGAGGCTGTGCTTGAATTTTCGGAGAAACTTGAAACTCCATGGACTTTCCTTTTGCTCTTGAATCGAATTCAAGGTATTTCTCCGGAGAATTCAGCAGAGTTTTGTTAACAGCGTGCCATGCTGATAATATCGGCTTGCCATTGGGAATGGAAATACGATGAGTCATTTCCCGGTGAAATTCTAGTGATAGGTCGATTCGTCGTGGGTTTGTTTGCCAGTGAATCACTCGGGGCTCCTGGGCTTGATTACTGATGAGTCTTGTTCGGTGTGTAGCTGATGAGGCGTCACGGGGGAACCTGTTATCTGATATGGGAGTCATTCGTTGTGAGTCGCTTTTTTTGATAAAGTGAGTCGATCTTTAGATTGAAGATTATAGAGCTGGGATTGGGGAATTATTGGCACGCATTAATTTTTTTCACTCCTATTGTTGTGACTGATGATGGACAGGAGATTGTTTGAGATAATAAATTGTCTGTGGATTTTTCTCTGTGATTGACACAAAAAAAATCATGAATTGGGTCGGGAATGGACTTGTTCAATAACTTTATTGACACTTTGTTCACTGAAATGACTTAATTTCTACTCACAGACCCAGAGAATTCATGCATTTCAATAATATTGTTGCGTATTTGTTTTTTCCTCCCTCTCAACTACCTTCGTATACGCTCGTCTCTTTCTGTCTCGTTATTCTTTTATCTTCGTCCCTAGTCCTCGGACGTGTCACTCCTTTTTCATATTTCTTTTTATTATTTATTTCGCCTCAAAATCTTTCAATAAACACTCATTCTTAATTAAATGGCTTGTATTTATCAATATTTTCGTTGGTAATTACTTGTATGAAATAAATAATTCAACTATTTCAAATAAATCGCATATGTGGCTTAAAAGAATAATTTATTCGACTCAAATAAAGTTTATTTAGTTGCAAGGAGCAGAATTAGAATAATGAAATTTTTTGCAAATGAGCAGAATATAGACTTAAATAATGATTTCTTTTCATTTTTGAATCGTTTGAAGAAAAATTATAATGAATTCATGATTTAACATTGATATTTGAAATGAGTTTTTATTAAAAATACAAAAATTCTCCAATGCTCCATCATCCGAGTCTATAAAATCCTGTATTTAATCCCACCATTTAGAGCTGAGTCACTCCATCAAGGAGGGGCTTACGTTCGGGACGCCTCTATTGATGTTTCAGAGATAGTGAATGACTAATTTATACTACGTCAATATGCAGAGGAACAATTAAACGCTATGGTCTTAACATTTTGAATTCATGAATACCATTTAAAATTCAATTTCTAGATTTATTGCGTTTATTGTAAATGATTGTGAGAGAAAAATTGAGGAAATTATGAATCAAAACTTCAACGCAATTTCTTCTCACTAATTTCACTTTTAAAAAATGTATTGAATTTTGATTTTGAAGTGGAGTTTATGCATTTAATTTCTTTATTCTGCGATTGAATTAATTATTTATTATTTTCGTAATTATCTCTGCTCGATTCACTGTTTTATGTCTGAGCATATTTGCATATAATTGGTTTAAGGAACTTCCGCAGTAAATTTTGGGGCTATGGAGTGGGGGAAAAAATCAAAGGTTCCGAAACTCCGCTGCATCCTTTGAAAAAAAAATGAAATGACGAAAAGTTCACAGGTCTATTGAAATTTCGCCGTTTAAGTTTCTTTACACTTATTATTCATGATTAATCAATTCCAAATGATTTTTATTCCAAAATATTAGGTATCCAAATTTTTTAACAAATAAACATTTTTATGAGAGATTTGACAACCACGCATTTTTGTTCGACGCAGTTGGTATTCTTGTGTCGCGATAAAATCCTATACTGTACTATAGAATCTATAGTATATGCTTTGGCTGAGGCGTTCACACGATGGCCTCCGTCGCGCGTACTCTAACCTCGCTCAACGTTGCCATGTTCAGCCATCAGTTTACTCTAAATAATCTCAAATAATCCCTGTGATGACGGCTAATGAAATTGTGGGGATATGTTCCTCAACAATCTACGTGGCTCAGCGTATTGGGACTTCGGGAGGATATTTGTAATTACTCAAAGAATATATTCTCAAAAATTCAGCTCTGCAGTCCATTTCCTTCTACTTCCATATAGGGTGAACTGCCCATATGCGGAACACTACCCAAGAACGGAACATTTCTCAGATTTTACGAGATTTCTCAAATTTTGGCCAAGCTATCGATTTGATTTTTTTTTCTAAATTAAGTTTATATCCCTCCCCATGACGTCATCACAAATCTGATCGGCTATCGATTACCTCCTGCTGAATATTGGAGAAAAATCCTGGCAGCAGCCAGTTTGCGGCGATTGATAGTTACGCGTGCCATTTGACGGGTTTTTTTTGAAGCGATGTTTTTTAGATTTTAAATCACAAAATGCGGTAAGTTGTGATTGATATTGATATAAAATCCTTCATTCTTCAATATTTCCATATCAATTTCATCAGAAAAATGCTATTGTATTGAATATATGGGGGTTCCGTCTTTAGGGTTAGTTTTCCACGCAATTCCAAACGAACGGAACACTCATACGGGTGGATACCTATGTCAAGTGGGAATACGGTGATACTGTGGAAAGTGTATTGGCGGTTAATGAACTAATAATTTAATGAAGTTAATCGGAATCGTATCCCTAAATTAGTTTATTTTCTTCATTTTTTCGCGTAGATGGCTTCAAAAGGTAAAAACACACGAAAAATACACGAAGAGGAGGGAGAACAATCAGCCAAGGCAGAAGAGGTTAGGAAACCCTCTCAACGGTTTAAATACACAAAAAAAATCTAGAAGAAGCGATTGAGGCTGTGAAATCGGGGAACAGCTCTCTAAATAATGCATCAATTAATTATGGTATCCCCAAAACTACATTGCATTCACGAGTCAACGACAAAGTATCTGGATACTCTCATGGTCGTCAGTCTGTATTGACAGTTGGGGAAATCCACCGAAAAGATATAAATTTCGGGAGGAATTGAACAAAATTGTATATTTTCTGATTAATATCCTCCTCGATATGACTTCGCATCAGGAATTAATCTCTCAACGTCACACTAACCTCCAATGTTCCGTAAATGGGCAGACGATGTTCCACTCTTGGCAAAAGTGTTCCGTCCTTGGTATATTCGATGTGCGTGTACTTATTAATTATTTCCAATTATTTCCCATCAAGTGATAGGTTCCTTCATTTTTTCTCAGAAAATAGACTAAATTTGGAATTAGGCAGTATTTTTCTTAAATTTTTCAAGAGAAAATTTCAATATTTCATGACTGTGTAAACTTCTGAAACGGCTTAAATGTTCCGTAAATGGGCAGTTCACCCTACTTACTGCAGAAGTTCCTTAACCCTCCTGAACTGGCGTGTAGAGCGGTGCGCCGCCGCCAACTACTCAACCTATAGGGCGCCACTGCAGTGCAAGTGAGACGTAAGAGATCTAGCCAGTTCAGGAGGGTTAACTAAGTAATGACTCTGGGTCCTTATGATAGTAAGTACCCATACGGAAAATAGTATCTTATGTCATAAGGCGATAAAAGTATTATCTGGCGAATGTGGGTTTATAATCCGAGCCGAAGGCGAGGATTATAATCACATTCACCAGATAATTCTTTTATCGCCGTGTGACATACGATATTGTATGCCGTTGGACCCGAAAACCGCGATCTAACCGAGCGAAGCGAGGTTAGAATCGCGGCTTATTGGGCCTAATGACATAAATATATATTTTGAAAATTAGCTATTTTATATATGGAATTGGCCTGATGTAGGGGAGACCGGGGCAAAGCGGAGTGGCCGGGGCATATAGTAGGGTACATTAAAAAAAAAGACAAAATTGAGAAATTCAAGGGGTTGACGAGGGGTCGCTCTGGGATCAATAAAAACTCAAAAAAGCTAAAAAAAACTCGAATACTACTAAGGAAAATTTTTTTTTAAATGGTAGAACTCTGGAAATTCTTTCAATTCTTTCAAACGCCGGGATGAGGCCCCATATTGGGTATTCTAATTCATCACTTATTATTGGCTATTTTATCAGCCTCCGCGTTTGTGGGTAATTCCGCCCAGAGTTTGTGGGTAATACCGCTCAGGATTTCTATAGGGCTGCTAGACTCTGCAGCTAGAGGGCGGTCGAGTGACAGCTCGATTGTTCGGGGTAGTCGATGGCCACTGGAACATCGGGTAAATTCGGGATAATTTATTATTATTAACGTGAAATTTTTCTCAAAGTGGAGCCAAAAAATGGAAACAAAGGATGAAAATACACGCAGAGAAATGTTCAGTAAAAATTACGGAACTCGAAGTTCGCTCACCGATTACGGAATCGACTCAGACAATTTAAGTGACGGTATCGTAATTTTTCACAGGAGATTCAGATAAAAATTCCGTTACGCTCCGGAAAAATTCCGTGACAGTTCCGTAAAATTTCCTACAACAAAATTTCGCTCCGGAATTACGGAAAAGATACGTAATTGTTATTGAATATTTCTCTCCGTGCAGGAAAAATTATAACAGTTGGTCTGCATTGCTTAAAAAGGTCATCAAAACAAGGTGGGCGGTATTGGACGCATCCCGGGCGGTATTACCCTCAAAGTTCGATTCCGTCGCTCACTGGCCGATGGCAAGTGAATTACATAATTGAATATGTTTAATGTTAATAAAAAATCTGTCCTCTTCACATCTTCGAGTAAACACCCTGAAGAACCCATTCTAACCGTTTATGACTCCTTGTAGAGTGCAAGGCTGGAAAAAAAAAATCATTTCCCTTAGATGGGCGGTGCATGCAGCAGCTCCCCCAACGGTCGTAGACCGCTACGCGTCTGTAAACCGCTGCCTTACGGCCGGAATGAGAAAAAATTGACTTTTTGAACCATCACCTAGTGTTCAATCGGCACAATCATTACGTGCTCATCAAAATGACAGCATTTTATTCCCGTATCAATAATCTCCCTTAAAACAACGATTTGTAAATTCAAAATTCAAAATGTGATGTATGTTATCTCGAAAACCCGCCTGACTTCCCTCAATATTTACCCAAATAACTCATTTCCAATGCTATCAACTACATTAATCCGCCTCCCTGACATTACACATCGAAAAACTGAATATGTCACAGAGATACACATTTCACAAGCAGTTATACCGATACCAGTGCTCGATAAAACCCACCCCCTCGTCCAAAAATATAATTGATATGCAAAATGGAGCGGAAAAACTCTGTAAAAACGTATCGCCAGTTCTCCAGTCATTCATCCCGTCAGCTTCACCATGAAAATATCAATAATAGGAGCGAAAAAACAATGGAGTAAAAATACTAATCGAGGAAAAGCATTCGAAATTTCAAATGTTGCGTGTAAATTTGGTTCTGACATTTGGTTTTCCGTCGAGTGCCCGAGGTACTTGACGCCGAGCCCCGTATGCTCCATGCACTCGTCATAAGAGTGACAGTTGATATGTGAAGCATGTGAACATTTTTTTTAATCATTTAATTCCGTAGACGTTTTACATCCCAATAGAGCGCTCCTCTCCTCTCTCCATTTGGCTAGTGAACCTGACAAGAACCGATTAATTTTTCAGCCCGAAGGGACAGCCCTGCAATGCGCATCAGAGTGAGATGGATTTTTTTTTTCATCTGATATGAGCTGGGTGTCTGTAGTTTCCTTTCTAACTACTCACCGGGCTCACGTCACTCCCACCGAGTAATCAATTAACCGTCAAGGCGGATATCTCGGGTGATCCATTTATTTCTTCACCTTCATTGGACCTGAATAATATATGACTCTGTTCAGTTCAATTCTTATTAAAGTCCTGGTTTTAATTCAATTATCGGAGGATATTTCGCGACAGGTGTGAATAATGGATTTGTTGGGGGGAGGTCGAGGTTGAGGGAAAGGAAGTGAGGATTTTTTAAAGGTTGTTGCTTAGGAGATGATTTATTCGAGGAATCAGATATCTTTAGCGATTTTTATTTGGTTAGAGAACTTCAGAGTTTTATAAAAATTTCTAATTTCACCGGTTTTTACACTGAGAGAAAAATATGATTCTTCTGACTATATTCCATCAGCATCGAACTATAGTCAAAAAGTCCTCAACAATTTCTCATGGGTTACAGTAACTATGACCGGAGAAATTTTATAGTTCTACTCACGACAGATTTGTCGTGATTACTTTTGAACTTTGGTTAGTTTAACTGCATTTTGATTTGCAAAAATTACGCTTGTGAAGTTACTATAATGTTATGTGCCGCATACGAAAAAAAATCGTATCGTTCACCAAAACTGCCTCAACGATTTTCTTATTGTAAATCGAACTTCAGATTTTTCTTCCAGTGTAGTTGCAAGGGTTAACTTGCCAACGCGGCGATCGCCCGAGGGCCTTCAGCCAGGGAATGTTGAATGTGGAGTGGGTTTTTTTTTCACTTGGAAAATCTGTGGAATATTCGGTTTGAAAATTGTGTTAAATTTTCAGATGACTATTATGTGGAAATTTGTGATGAAAAATTGGTGTGGAATTTCGGCCCGGCCGAGGCTCGAACCTGGGAGCTTCAGGTTGTAAATCTTATGCTGCTACCAAGTGCACCACACAGCCGGGTTAGAGTTTTATATTTCATTATTTTTTGAAATCTCTTGGCATTCTTCCCTCAATTTAATAGAGTCCGAGATATTTACATAATAATGCAATTGAAATTTTCTTTTGAATTATATTAGTTGCAAATAGAAAATTTCCTTGTTTTCAGACAATTAACAAAGTCGTAATGAATATTCTGCTGACATTGTCAACATATCCATCAAAATAATCCTTTTCCATAAAAGAAAAAACAAATTCTAATTAAAATAAATGAATAACGTCAACAAATCCACTCAATTCAATTCTTATTATAGTCCTGGTTTTAATTCAATTATCGGAGGATATTTCGCGACAGGTGTGAATAATGGATTGGCTGGGGGGAGGGTGAGGTTGAGGGAGAGGAAGTGAGGATTTTTTTAAGGTTGTTATTTAGGAGGTGATTTATTCGAGGAATCGGATATCTTTAGCGATTTTTATTTTGTTTGTGAACTTGAGAGTTTCATATTTCATTATTTTTTGAAATCTCTTGGTATTCTTCCCCCAATTTGATAGAGTTCAAGATATTTATATAATAATGCAATTGAAATTTTCTTTGGAATTATATTAGTTGCAAACAGAAAATTTCCTTGTTTTTAGACAATTAACAAAGTTGTAATGAATATTCTACTGACATTGTCAACGTATCCATCAAAATAATCATTTTCCATAAAAGAAAAAACATAAATTCCAATTAAAATAAATGAATAACGTCAACAAATCCACGAAATTCAATTCTTATTATAGTCCTGGTTTTAATTCAATTATCGGAGGATATTTCGCGACACGTGTGAATAATGGATTTGTTGGGGGGAACGTGGAGTTGAGAAACAGGAAGTGAGGATTTTTTTAAGGTTGTTGCTTAGGAGAGGGCGATTTATTTGTAGAGCAGGATCAATTGCTTTGATTTGTATTGTGAATTTGAAAGTTTCATATTCAATTATTTTTTTGAAGAAAAACGTCAAGAGATATAGTCCCCAAAAATTTAATTCCCTCGGAATTTTAATTATTTACAAAAAAAGTTCTTCACATGTTTCCCTCGATTTAATAAACTCCCAGATATTTATAAAATAATGCAATTAGAATTTTCTGCAAATAACTTTTGTATGTTTTGCGAGATATTGATTTATCTCGGTAGGAAATTTCGAATTTCCTTTGTTTTGAGACAATGAACAAAAATGTTGCGAGTATTCTGCTGACATTCTCAACGTATCCATTAAAATAATAATTTTCCATTAAAAAAAAACAACAGTTCCAATTAAAATAACTGAATAACATCAACAAATCCGTATTTCCTCCTCCATTTTTTTCCCCATTAATTTTCCCGAAGTTATTCATCATAAAAAATTCATGAATATTGAATAAAATCCACGAACTTTATTTGAACAAAAATAACAAGTCCACCTCCGGTTGTTGCATTTTCCTCACTCTATCTCTCGTACTTTACCCGCCTGATACAGGGCATTATATTTTCATTCGCTGAAAATGCAACATTGTTTCAAATTCAATGCATACAAATCGGGGGGAAAAACCGTAAGAAGCGAATAGCGATTTTCCGGGAGAGTGCTAGAGCCGTCTTCCACCAGTAACTATAACCACTGTGTACGTTTGAATGTGGTTGGTGCTTGGCGAGTGGCGAGAGAGAGGGGGAGGGGGATTGGTAATACCTAGTGCAGTTGGGACAACTGCAGAGTCGGAGAGCGCGAACGACGGATCCTTATTAAGATAATTCGAGCTAATTTAAAATTCAGTGCTGGGGCCACTGAATTTAAATGGTCACCGACTTTACCAGCCCCGACCAATATCAAACCCAGTAATGTCAGCGTTTTGTCTTGTTGGCTCTCGCTTCTTCGTTCGCTTCCATTGTTTGTGGACATTGTGCAATAGTGGAGTTGTATTTTGGAGGGTAAACTTGGGAGTTTTATGGTGTTGGTTATGTTATTGGAGACGTTTGGGAGAGAAATGAATTCTTTTGAGGAAGCAGAGTTGATGAATCGAATTTGATTTGAATTGTTGGAAATTTTTATCACATTGTGGTTTTAGTGGAACTTCAGAGAATTTCGTAATTGAAAATTAAAAATTTCGTGGAAAAATTAATGGGAATTGTAAATTCCAGTTCAATTATTCCATGAAAATTGATAGAAATCAGGAAAATTCTGGTGAATGTTTGCTTGATTTTCTAATTAATTGAAAATTCAGTGTTATTTGACCTGAATGTTCATGTTTTGATTTAAAACTCAAGGAAACTGGGGAATTCTCGTCTCCTTACTGCTCAAAAATTTGAAAATGCACTGAATTTTGGACTGGGAAATTTTTGGCTGAAATTTCCCATACACCTGTTGGAAATTTCCATCACATTATGGTTCTACTGGAATTTCAGAGAATTTCGTAATTGGAAATCCAAAATTTCATCCGAAAATTAGTGGGAATTGTAAATTACCCCTCCACGATTCCTATCCTCGACATTGTCGCTATTGCAAGTCGGGCACGCAGAATTCCTATTTTTCATGAGTTTTTTAATTATCCCCTCTAAACAATTCTCCTAGGCGACTTGGATTATTTTTTTTATGTTCCTCCATGAAAGCTCCACCCAAGTGCGAAATTTCCGGAAAATGGCGACTTTTTTTCTATATTTAATTTTTTTTTCCTAATTCCCGTAAAAGCCTGTGTTAAAATGCATTTTTTAGACAAATTCCTGTGTTTCATCCATTCTCCTAAGCTATCCGGGTTTTTGCATGGAGGTTTTGAAAAAATCAAAGAATGTACAAAAACATCAATTTCTTGACTTTTTTCGACCTCCCCTGACTACGCCATAAATACCTTAGTTGAAAAATTGACAAAAAATTTACATTTTCATATGAAATATCTAATAAATTATAACAGTTTTTAGAGCATAATATAATATAATATAATCTCCGAAATTCACGAAGAAAACAAATTACCTCCAACAGCTGAATTATTTTTCCCATGTGAAGTGAAATTGCCCGTGACGCGACGTGGCCGGAAAATCGCTAAACGCGCGCGAGAAGTCTAGAGTGAATTCGGCAACGCTGGAGCTTAAATAACACGGTGGTGTACGGTGACCAGACTGGGGTTAAGCACTAGCTCAATTAATTCCTTTCATATTCAATTAATTTTTTTCCACCGGTTTCCGTTTGTTGAGCGCGAAGAAAAAACGTGAACTGTAATTTCTTCTCTTTCTGGAGAAAATGCGAGGCTAGGGTAGGGGTGGAAGGTGATTAGAATGAGGAAAAGGGGATGGGTAAATACAAAAGGATAGGTAACGCATGTCAATTCCACGACCTCTGGCACCGTCACGCACGGATATGAAATAACAGGGATGAAAGAAATTAAAGGAAAAAAATGGTAAAAAGCGAGGTTAAAGGTGCGAGTGGAAAGAAAAAAAGAATGGGGATCCCAGGCAGCCAGGCATTTTCCATTTTCTCCGTGGACAATGAATAATGTGTTGGCACACACGTATATATCTACGTATATATCAGATATTCGAACCGGTCGGGGCTGACAGATATCTCTTATTTTCTCACCTGTCGGACACGTTGATATTTTGAATTAACGAGGAGATAGTATAATTGCGTTTGCTGGGAAAATTTGGATTCGATGTCGTTGAACTCATTTATGTCATTTATTATTGAACTTTTGCTGCAGATGATGTATTCACTCAGTTGCAAAATCACTCGTGCCTTATGACTCAGCCCCTCCAATCATAAATTTTTAGTGGAAAAAAAAAAATTCAATATGACTTCATAACTATGAAATGATCTCGGTAAATATGGTATTTAGGCGACAATATCATAAAACCTTTCTTGTAGGAAATTTAATTCATTACAAAAAATGTTGTTTGATATTTTCGCTTAAAATGAATATTTAACGAGTTATTTCAGTAATCAACAGAGCATTCACTGTAAACTCTAATAATTCCACAACTTGACTGTTAAATTGGAATGAAAAAAATGCATTTTCAACTCAACTTCAATCTCATTGAAGTTCACTCCTATTACAGGGTCAATTGCGAAAGTTTAAACTCCAGAACTTTCCACTCTCAATCAAATAAAGTCCCTCCAGTTGAAACGAGTTTCTCATAGAACATTAAATTTGCAACAAAAAATATTTTAACAATTTTGCCTTGAAATATCGTATTTAGAAAAAAATCTTAAAATACTTTTTTTCTCGAAAATTCAATTCTCCACAAAATATATCTTTTGACATTTTCCCTTAGAATCAATATTCAACAAGTTATTTGCAATAATTCCCGAAGTGTTCTCCTTCAACTCTAATAATTTCACAACTTGATTTTTGAATTGAGAAAAAAATGCATTCTCCACTCAATTTCAGTCGGATTGAAGTTCATTCCTAATTACAGGGTCAATTACCAAAGTTTCCTCTCCAAAACTTCCGGCTCTCAATCAAACAAAGTCCCTCCAGTTGAAATGAGTTTCTCATAGAACATTAAATTTGCAACAAAAAATGTTTTCCCAAATTTCTCTTAAAATATCGTATTTAGGAAAAAATCTCAAAAACTCTTTTTTCTCGAAAATTCACTTCTCCACAAAACATATCTTCTGACATTTTCCCTTAAAATCAATATTCATCAAGTTATTTGCAACAATTCTCGAAGTGTTCACCTTCAACTCTAATTTCACAACTTGACTTTTGAATTGAGAAGAAAATACATTTTCAACTCAAGCTCAATCTCATTGAAGTTCATTCCTAATTACAGGGTCAATTACCATAGTTTCCACCCCAAAACTTCCGACTCTCAATCAAATAAATTCCCCCAGAATTAAAGTAACCCTAGAATTCTAATGCAATCAGTTCCCCCAGTGATCCCCCAACGGCTTTATTATCGCCGGGCATAATTAAATTCATTACTTTCAATATTAATTTATGAATACCCCCAATCGGATCAAATTCACCTCGTTAAATCTCGCCTAACAAAGGTTGGATTATGCGGGCGTGATGTGCATCGATTGCCATCATCATCGACTTCCGTAAAACAACTCGGTCTCGTCACTCTGACCCGCGAATCACTAATAATAGCCGCAAGCTAAATGTTGGAATGAGAGGAGTCCCGGAACAAAGAGATCGAGAGAGACGAATGATCATTGGCGTGTGGGATAGGAATATACATTGAATACGTTCAAGAATTGTCGAGGAGAGGGAGAGGGCTGAGGGGGAAACTCGTTACTCGATTTCCATGCTCGAGTCACGTCCGATCGCTGGCGATGGAGTCCAGCTTGTACGCGCGCGACCCAATTGAAACTCCGCACGCTTCATTCTCGCAATCGGCCACTGCATTCGTTCGACGACGCAAATTACGAGGAGAGTGAATAAATTCCACAAGCGTAATTTCAGGCAAAGTACCATCCACAGTCCATTCACCATGATTTTCGGGGGAAAATAGATGTGAAAGAATTTTTGGAATTACTGCTTGTGAATGAACGCAGAATGCTTTGGTAATTATCATGCTTGGGATATTTGGGGGAATATGAACTCGGAGAAAGCAGACGGTTAGGAAACAGCTAAAATTTCAGGGAGAATTTTCTAGGAATTTTCAGGTGATTGGCATTAAATTTAGTTGAAGAGGGAAACAAATGAAATTTCAGATTGATATTTTATTCTAATGGAAAATTTCGTTCGAGTGAATGAATTATTTATTTCATATAAGTGAAACACTTTTACCGGAATAAGTGTTTGAGTTTGTGAATATCCAACCGAAATATTATTGAAATGGATAGGAAAATTTCATTAGTAATTTTTGGAATTACTGCTTGTGGATGAACGCAGAATGCTTTGGTAATTATCATGCTTGGGATATTTGGGGGAATATGAAGTCGGGGGAAGCAGACGGTTAGGGAAAAGCTGAAATTTCAGGGAGAATTTTATAGGAATTTTCAGGTGATTGGCATTAATTTTAGTTGAAGAGGGAAACAAATTATGAAATTTTAGATTATTATTTTATTTTAATGGAAGATTTCATTGCATATGAAATGAATAAATTATTCACTTCATGCACTGTTAAAAATTTTTGCCGGAAATTGCCGGTACACTTTTTCGAAATTTTTATTGAATTTAATTTTCACTGAAATTTTAGGGAATTTCGTCATTGAAAATTCAGAATTTCGTGGAAAAATGAAAGAGAACTGTAAATTTCAGTGGCATTTTTTTCTGAAAATAAATAAAAAACCAGAAAATTTCGGTAAATATATTCTTGAATTTTCAGGACAGTGACACTGAATGCGATTTAAGGGGGAAAAAGTCATGAAATTTCAGATTTTACTGAAAATTCAATTTAATTTGGCACTAAATATTCATATTAGGTTGAAAAATCAAATAAATTGAAGAATTCTCGTCTGAAAATTTTGCTGAATTATAAAACCTGAAATTTCATGATTTTTTGCCACTAAATCGCATTCAGTGTCACTGTTCTGAAAATCAGTAGTCAACTGTCAATAAAATTTCATTTTTTTTCTGACAGTGTATAATTAAAACCTTTTTATCGAAATAAATATATGAGCAGTAATTTTCAGACGATTGACATTGAATTTGATTTAAGCGGAAAACAAATTATGAAATTTTAGATTGGTATTTTATTCTAATCGATGATTTCATTGCAGATGAACTGAATAAATTATTCACTTCATATGATTCAAATACTTTTATCGAAATAAATATATGAGTTTGTGAATATCCAGCTGAAATATTATTGAAATGAATGGGAAAATTGCATTATTAATTTCACTAGTAATTTTTGGAACTATTAATGAATTTTAAAAAATTTATCATCTCCTGAAATTTTAGTGTCACCTAAAATTTCATAATTTCCTTCCCCTCCATAAAAATCAATTTCACTCTCCGAAAAATCACGAGTCAACCATCATAAAATTTCACTTTATCTCTCAGAATTTCGTTTGAATTTCCCCCCCTCCCCCCTCAAAGGATTTCCCGTGCTTTTTACCCACCGTCGGTAGTGGAAGCTCACATTCCCCAAAGCTACACTACTCCACTAACCCAGAGACGCGGGAATTTCCGTTTCTCTCATCCAACCACCAAAATGAGATATCCGCTCTGTACAGTTCCCCCTAAACCCCTCCCCGTCCCGCTCCTTGTCTCGTTCTCCTCTCCATCCACAGCAGAAGTTAAAATATCCTTTGTTACTCAAATGGCTTAGACGATAGGGGGGGGGGGGGGGAGAGGCGAGGGGGCAAATGCAATGGACTTCATATACGCGGTATATGATTTATAAACGGGAGCATGAGACACGTTTTATTGGATAAGTGGCTTATTTTCAAAATGGCACCGCTTCACCTTAGACTTTATCGGTCTAGTTGTTCTTATCTATCCCGCACGCCTCGCGATCTCGTTCTGCTGATTCTGAGTGTAGTAGTGTGGAGGGGAGGGGGTAATTTCACTCAGTTATATACTGGGGAGATCAGGTAGAAATTGCAATACCACTTTTCTCTCATGATTTATGGTAATGAATGGAGAATGAGGATGAGCTTTTCCGGCGAAAGTTTATATCGTTGAGTGTCGCGGTGACATCACGTTTATCATTGGATAAATTGTTCCGTAATGGTGAAAGTTGGCGGTTTTTTTGTTGTGTTTTGGTACTTGTGGGGAGGCTGGAGGTGATGATGCTGGGAATTTTAATTGGCCTCGGATTTTTTGGGTGTCGGAAATTTTTATGGCATGGAGAAAGTCGATGAGTGGGTTTTTTGTTTTTTCTTTTGGTTTATTGGGGAAATTATTGCGAATTTTGTTGAGGGGCGCACGGAGAGAAGAGCTGGATAAGAATTACCTTGGAAATCGTGACAAATTTTACTATACGAATGGTAATTGTGGGGCGGAATGTAATCCAGTGAAAAAATACTGGTTTTTAGTGGATATCTTACGATTTTCTTCACGGAGAGAAATGTTCAGAAAAAATTACGGAACTCACAATTCACTCACCGATTACGGAATCGACTCAGAAAATTTAAGTGACGGTATCGTAATTTTTCACAAGAGATTCAGATAAAAATTACGGAACGCTCCGGAAAAATTCCGTGACAGTTCTGTAAAATTTTCTACAACCACATTTCACTCCGGAATGACGGAAAAGATACGTAATTTCTATTGAATATTTCTCTCCGTGTTGGTAAAAAAATACATCTATGGACGAGGGGCTACTCACTCCATAATTGAGTGACACCATGATTTCGAGTGATATCAGTGATTTTAGAAAAAATGATTTCGGTGATTTCCAATCATTTCATTAATTCGAAATCAGTGATTTCAGAAAAAATGAAGTCATTGAAATCACGATGAATTAAGTTAATTAATAATAGAGGTGGGGCAAAACAAGTCGTGTCAAATTATGAAAATCAAAACTGGCAAATAATAACGAATTCGTTTGATTCCAGTCCGCCAATTTTGAACTACACTAATAGACTGAGTCATTTATTCCAAACGAGATTCGTTAACTATTAACGAATGGTAGAGTTGAATGGGACCAAATGAATATTCGTTAATAGTTAACGTATGGTTTACTTATAAAGTGAAAATCGAATTAAACAAAGCTCCTCAAATGCGCATTTGTTAACTATTAACGAATGAACATTTGGTGAGACCAAATAGATCCTCGTATCCAACCAAATCCATTCATTAACAATAACTAATCATTTCTATCAGTGTAATGACGATGAAAAGCGGTCCATTTTACCCCAGTCCCCACTAGCGCAAAATTATTTACCAGGAAATTTCACGATTCTAGAAATTGACAAGAGAATTTTTTCTCGTATGAACACAGCAAAAACGAATGTCTGAATTTCACACATCTTTTGTAGACATTTTTCAGACACTAAAAGATGTCAGAATAAAATGAAAATTTGTCTGAATTTCAAATATGAATTAAAATGTTTAGACATGTATTCGTCTGAAATTTAGACAAATTTTCATTTTATTCAGACGTTTTTTAGTGTCTGAAAAATGTCAACAAAAGATGTGTGACATTCAGACATTCGTTTTTGCTGTGAAGGAAATCATCTTTGTGGAAACTAATTTTTTCCCTCAGTGTGGCATTGAGAAGAATATGTCAAATCACAATTGGATTATATACATCCGGACATCTAAAAACGAATGTACGAAAAAATAGCCGATGGGTAGTACCACGCGTTGGGTGTGAGAACCGAAAAAATGACCGGTCATTTTTGGTCATTTTTTCCGCCTACCTCTAAAAATAGCATATTCGAATTCCCGAGGCTAAAATTAGTCATTCTGATTATTCCTGACACAAAAAATTGAAAATTGCAGATTTGACGACTGCAATGCTTCCATTCGGAAGCAAAAACTTTCAACAAGTCGATAAGATTATCCAAAACACCCGACTAATTGAGGAATAAGCAACAGCAGCCGAATCCCCTCGTCCCACAATATATTCACAAACAGAATCGAAAATCAACAATTTACATTTTCTCTTTGTGAATAAATTCTCTCACCAACTTGCACCAACACTTCGCATTACCCTCGACTTATTTATGCAACGATAAGCTGAATTCTGGAGTTTCAAAGCTCAGAATCAACAACCGAGTCTTAATTGCCTGCAAATGAAAACATTTGATAAAATTCAAGTTTGTAAAATGAAGTGGTTAACTGTGTTACCCCCCCCCCCCCCC
>NW_021680408.1:1564202-1575217 GCF_001412515.2 Diachasma alloeum | reverse complement strand
CCCCCCCCCCCTCCCGTATCCACCCCCGGTAATACTATGCATGACGGGTTAAAATTCTGAATCCCTCTCCATCCCCTGATGGCAAGTAAAAGCAACGGTAGAAGTAGCTCAAAGTTTTGGCAGTTAAACGCCGGAGTAAGAGAGACGAAGCGTAAAGAGCCCCGTGTACACCAGCTTGTGTCCTTGCATAATGCATGTTCCATCCAACGTCAAACTCCACTGCGGCCGATCCTCATTGGCCTTTTATTCTGCCAACTTCTGAGGGGATAAAATTGTACCCTATTAACTTCAGGGAAGAGGAAAGAATCGGGAGAAAAAAAAAGTTGAAAAAACACTGATTTCGGGGGTAAAGATCCAGTGGTAAAAGGATTTAGTTGCTCTTAACGAGACTTGTTTTATTATGAACACATTTGTTAACAGTTAATGCAGGGGATTAGTCGGTAAAAATCCTCGTTAACAACAACTAGACCCTTCAATTCTTTGTCGGAGATTACTTTAAATATCTCGGTAATTGTGGGATTTCGCAAAAAATGTCAAAAAACCTTTTTTGTTGGGAATTTTCGGATCTTCAAAAAAGACTTTATGACATTTTTTGGTAAATACATTAGTTTTCGAGATATTTTCAAAAACTTCTGAATGAAATTTTTTGATTTTTTGAAAACTAATTATTCTTTGCGTTTTTCAAGCGCATTTCATTCGTAAATTTAGTTTCCTCTCATCTTTCTTATTTTTTATGTACAGAATGACGCGATTTATGCAAAATATTTTGAAATTCCAAGCGGATTTATTGATTTTTTTTTCATTTATCATCTATTTTTACAGCGCATTTTCATAATCTTCATAAAAATCTTCCTCATTGCCGAATTTTTCTTAAATATTGATTGAAAATTTCTAGTGATCCGAAAGCAAGTGATTATTTCTGAAAATCAAATCTCGCAATGATTGAATTCCCAAGTTTATTCAACTGTGTAAAACATATATTTTCACAAATGTACGCTGTCACGAGCACTAGCATCTAATCTTTGATGTTGGTTTATGTTTCAGAAGTGAAGTTTATGGATGGGATGAGATGGAAAGCACCGAGTATGATGGTTGATTTATGAGTGGAGCCCGTGGGCATTAAACATGAGCGTTTCATCGTGCTTCAGGATGATTGAAAATCTTATTATTTTGGGTCTTGTTGGCCTTGTTGGAAGATCTCTCGCTTGGCCGAGTGATCCAGTGCCACATCTACACATCAAGCACCGTGAGTACATGAAATCCATCACCAAAATCATTATTATACTCTACTATTATCTCATAATACTCTCATCGTGATTTTAGTCCACTGTATGAGTGAACAGAATGAGAAATTCTGCCTTTTTTAAAATTTCGGATTTAGGAGCTCAATTATTTGAGCCCTTCTTTGCAAATATTCTCGTTTCAAAACCCCAGAAAAACCGTTATTTTAACAGAATAATTTTTGAAATATCGAAAAAAATCCATTTTCACTCTTTAACGTTTGAAAATTGAACCAATTCTTCTTTAAAAAATCTTGACAACAAGCATTACTGGAGAAATAAAAATTCCGCAATATTTCGTTATGTAGGGTTTCAAGCTAAATACCCCTTTTTGTTCAAATATCTCCGAAAGTAGACGGTGGAGAAGATTAGGGTAGGCACCATCAGATCCTATAAAAAATCCTAGTTCAACAAAATCATCTTCAAGATATCGAAAAAGTAATTTTTTACTCTTTAAAAATTCAACAAATTCTTCTTTAAAACCTCTACAACAAATATTATCAACTCGATAATTATTCTTATTGCCGCGTTTATAATGTTTCCACTCCATTTTTACGTATTTATAGATCATAATTATCGTTCACTAAATCAAAACCTATAAATAATCCTATTTTAACAAAATCATCTTTAAAATATCGAAAAAGTCGCCTTTCAATTTCAACGATGTTTTGTTAACATAAATAATAGATAAAACAATGGTCCGTTTGTATAGCATTCGCCCTAAGGCTTTTATATATATTTTACATGGAGTTTGCAGCTTTGTATTGATCATGATGTGTGCGGAAAATATTTGTTAGGAAAAAATGGGGTTTAAAAAGAAAAAAATCCTAAGTCGATTGTCCCTCTTTAAAAATTTAGCAAATTCTTCTTTAAGAATCTCGACAACAAATATTATTAGAAAACTTTATAGTGTAGTGAATTGGATCGGAAATTTCCCTGACTTTTCAATGAAATCGGAGAAGAAACTCGGGATAAGAATTTACCTCTGGAAAAGTTGAAAAAAACAAATAACAAAGAGAGGGTAATATAGGTCAAAAGTCCCCTCTTTTCCCATAGTTTTTTTTTCTGCTGTATACCGTAAAGATTATTCTCATTGTCGCATTTACATTGTTCCCATTTCATTTTCACATCTTTATGTATTTTTATATTCTTGAAAAAAAAAATGAGAAAAGAGAAATCCACGCCTTCCATGGAAGAGGAAACGGTACAGCAAATACCTCTCTCATTCTTTCGTCGAGTAAATCCCTTTGGAGCTCTACAGGTGTTTCGGATACAGCTCGCTCTAACGTTTACCCTCTTTTAGCCTGGCATATACATCTATACTATTGTGTATTTCTTTACTTCTTTGGATTATTTATTTTTTAATAATTCTTCATCCGATCATCTGCTTTTTCACGCACTGAATCCAAGGGCTCTTTGTCTGTTTTATTAAATTCATGGGTTATTGAAAAATTTCAGTGGAATATGAAATTGGCGCGAAAGCCGCTTTGTGAGAGGAGAATTGAAAAGTTCACGGTGATATTTGACAAAAGGACTTTTTAGCTTTTATCCATATTTTTTTTAGCTTTTTAATGGAGGAGGTAACTCTGCAGAGCCAGTTGAAATAAAATATTGAAAGGGTTACGAAGTTTTTTTTTAGACTGTCAATAAGCAGCTTCGCGTAATTTATTATTGACGCTGCTATTTTTGTGATAAATTTAATAATATAGTTTTTAATGCATTCAAGAGCGGGAATGAGGAATTTCCGGATGGAAAAAACGATAAATGAACTTTTATCAATTCAAAAAATCGGGGATTTTGGCGAGGGGCTGGTCACTTATCAATCGCGTGGCTCAGTGATTTCCAGAATGGGATTTCCTGTGATTTCTTCAATGATTTCTGTCATTTCGTAATAAGAATTGGAAATCATGATTTCTTTTGATTTTCCGTAATTTTCATGATTTGCAGTAGATTCTGATGATTTTTTGAGTGATTTTTTAAAATCACCAGAAATCATCAGAAATTTGAGTGATTTCTTAAAATAAAAAAATCATGATTTCAGGGCCAAAGTGGGGCATCTGTCGATAATCGCATATGGGTAAGATTCGGGAAACAAAAAGTTTAGAAGGTCATGAGGGTCAGACGGGATCGTGACTGAGCTCGAATACAAAATTTGAGTTTCACTTTTATCGATGGTTTCTAATTATTTCTGAAATCACTTGATTTCTTTATGATTTTTACTGGTTTCCGATGATTTCCAGAAGTCATTAGAAATTACTTCCGGAAATGGAAATCACTTGATTTCGAGTGATCTCTTATGATTTCTTCCTTGATTTCCAATCGAGCGGTACAGTGATTCCCTAAGTGATCAGCCCTTCGGATTTTGGAGAAATAAAACGTCCCATCCTTGACAATTAAATCATAGTGGTGCTATTTCTTCAAAATCCCTGATTTTCTAAATTAATTTACATCGCCTGGAGATGAATTAGTTTTTATAGAATGAACTTTTATTTTTTTTTTCAATTCCACTGTTAGGAAAAAATGTCAATTTCGTGGACAGTTGACCAGAAATTTCCAAGGAAGTGGCATTGCATTCGATTTTAATGAAAATTTAATGGAGTTTCACATTTCTTAACAGGAGGAAAACGAGGATTCCTCAATTTTTCAATTTGATCTTCAAGAGGAACATGAATATTTACTATCGAATTACAATTAATTGAAAATTCAAGCGTATATTTACCTGAATTTTCATGAATTTTATGAGTTTTTATGAAATAATTGACCTGAAATTTGATGTTTCCATTTATTTTTTCATAGATTTTCGAATTTCCAATGACGAAATCCCTGGAGAATTTAGTGGATCTGTAGTTTCCAAGAAAATTTTCAAACGTGTTTGTAATTATCCTAGGACCAATTTTTTTCGGCGAAAACTGCAGAAGATATTTTTGCAAAGAGCTAATTTGACATTTTCTTTCAGACTGTTGAATTTATTAGAAAATTTCAAATAATTTTGTCAATTTCAGTTCAATTATCCCATGGAAATTGATAGAAATTTTGTGAATTAAGTTAAATATATTCTTCAATCTTTAATTAATAGAAAATTCAGAGTAATTTGGTTCTTAATATTCAATTCAGTAGTGAAACAGTAAAAGGGTTTCACTACTGAAAGTCGATTTAGCCCTTCGCTAAGTTTTCGCTAAGTTTGAAACCGTTTCGCCGTTTCGCTACTGATTTCTATTTTATTAAAAATTCAAGTAAACTGGGGGAATCTTTTTGCTACACTGTTAAAAATTTTCGTCTGAATTTTCCGTGTCAAATTCCGGAAAGTTTTATCATGTTCAAGTTCCACCGAAATTTCAGGAAATCTTGTTATTGAATAATCAAATGTTCCATTGATTTTCTGTTCAAATAATCTGGAAATCAATTAAGTACTTGATTTTTCAGTTCCATTATTCTGTGAAAATTCAGGGAAAAATTGGAAATTCATGTCATTTTGATTCTGAATATTCATGTTCCGCTGAAAATTCAATCAAGTTGTGAAATTTCCATCTCACTCCCACTGAAAACTAATGAATTTCCGTGAATTTCCGTGAATTCTACTTAAAACTTGAAATTTCACGACCAATTTTTACCTAAATCCGATTCAATGTCACTCTCATAAGCTTTACTACAATATCTTTCATGAAATTTCAAAAAATTTCTAACTGTATTTCAAAATTCTGAATTACATTGAATTTCCAGTGCAATTTGAAATTCGCTATTACTTTCCCCCTGAGTCGAATTCAATGTCACTCTCCTAGAATTTTTTTTTTTTCACATCACAAACCTTTCCATTTACGAGAACTTCACATCTAATGTACATGAAAAAAAAACAATTCAATCCTGTGCATTTCCCAATAAAAAAAGTGATAAAACCTATCGAGCGACAACCCATAGATATTCTTTCATTGGATTCCGTGTGGGTAAAGTAGGTCGACAAGTTTACATTAGGACGAACGGAAGCTGTACACAATCGCCCATGTATCGCGTTTAAGTCACCGACTGTGTAACAGTGCGTCTCTAAGCTCCACTCGTTAGCCAACTGTTGTCGGAGTGAAGGTAAAACTTTCCCAACTTGGGTTGGTGCTGTTAGAGAGGAAAATTCAATCTCAATGTATTATGGCCAAGGGGGAAGGAAACCTGTGTAATACCCTGAGGTGAACACCTGTCCGATTGATCCGCTTCGCAGCACAATCGACGGTTATCAATCTATGTCATTTGGGTTATTAGGAATGATATTTCGAGATAGGACACCGCGCCGAGGGGATTATTGACATTTTAGAATGGAATGATTGTTATTGAACTTAAGAAATTCGTCTTTGTTCATAAAAAGAAAAATACGAAATTGATTTGAGATATCTTCGAAGGGGAGAGGTTTAGAGGAAAATGTGGAAAACAGGTTTTGTAACGAATTTCACGCTCTTCACAAAATATTTCCTCATGTTTTTTGCTAAATCTAGTTGTTTTCACGATATTTGCAAAATAATCTGTAAAGAACTTTTAAATTTCTCAACATGAGCCGTATTTAATTATGAATAATTCAAAATTGGTAGAGTGAAATTCGACATTTTTTGATCCATTTTAAAGGAATTTTTTGAAGCTTTAAAATGACACCTGGATTATCCCGATCGCACTGTAGGGTCACGAAATATTGATGAAAGGAGAAGATCCATTCTACAATAAAAATAATTCTACAGTAAAAATCATTTCGTTCCAATAAACATCGAATCAGTTGAATGTTCCCAGGATCAAATTGATTGATCTACTCAGTTCAAGTCTCACCATCCAGTTCAATTAATGCCCCAATAAAACCGCCGAAGAAAAAAACAAGCGCCCGGGATTGAATTGATTAAACACTCGATATAATACCGGAACATTGTCTACTCGAGTATTCTCT
The DNA here is from genome assembly GCF_001412515.2 of Diachasma alloeum. Lineage (NCBI taxonomy): Eukaryota > Metazoa > Arthropoda > Insecta > Hymenoptera > Braconidae > Diachasma > Diachasma alloeum. The sequence continues at coordinate 1,569,022 of NW_021680408.1, read as the reverse complement.
CAAGCTCCTCGAGCTCCCAATTCATTCGGATAAGCTGCAGTGATCAAGGCCAAGGTGCAGCGATCCGGCTGCGGTAAGATGAGCGACACCACCAGGCGCCTTCTAATAGCTTCAACGCGCAAATCCCCATCGGGTATCTCAACGAAGCAAACACCCTCCAGGCAAATCCCCGAATCACGTTCATCCCACGACAAAGTAGAATCAAGTACCACAGAGATATCCATTCCAGTCGTGAATTAATCGATCAAGGCTTCATTGTGGGGTTTCGTTTGATTCGGTGAGCCTGTACTCGATTCATTCATCCATTCAGTCATTTAATCATTAATTCAACTAAACAGTAGTTCAATGTAACAAAATAAGGCAACGAAAATAATTCTGCGAAGCATTATTTTATTTCATTTTATGTTATTTTAATTTATTTCATTTTATTTTATTTCACTGTGAATAGGGATTGTAAGATTGAAGCATCGATATTATGAAATTTCAGAATTTACTGAAAATTTACTGGAATTCAAAATTTATGAACAAAAGGAAACATGAGAATTCCACAATTTACTTGAATTGTCAATCAATTGAAAATTCAAGAACGAATTTTTTCATGTCTACTAATTTTTCTAGAATCATTGAGTTGAAATAGTGTATTTCGTAACGAGTGCAAAAAAGTGTTTTTTGGGGAGTGGGAGGTTTATATCACGAGCCGAAGGCGAGTAATATAATCCCACGAGCTAAAAAACATTTTTTCACGAGTTACGAACAATATTTTTCATCACAATGTGGCGGAAATTGGACTTTTAGGCACGCGGAGCGTGCCGAAAAGTTCACTTTCTGTCACAGCGTGATGAAAATTAAGTTTTCATTGATTTAGCCAAAATTTGCAACAGTAGATATCATACATCCTTGCAATTATTCTTGTAATTATTCAATATTCATATATCCCGGAATGTTCCTGATTTTTGTTCAGTTTCATTAAATAATTGAACTGAAATTTACAGTTTCCATTTACTTTTGCGTAAAACTTTGAATTCTCAATGACAAAATGTCTTGAAATTTTAAAGGAACAATAACTCTAAAAAAACCTAAAATTGTCTCGGAAATTGCAGTCAAAATTTATTAACAGAATATATTCATCTAAATTTGTCCAATTTCTATTAACTTCAATGAAATAATTGCACTGACATTTAGTTTCCATTCATTTCTCCACATAACTTTGAATTCCCAATAACGAAATTCCTTAAAATTTTCATTCCACTATGTACAATTCGATAAAAAATACCCCCGCATTCTCCCTGAAATTTCATCCAAAAGTAATCAACAAAAGCAATACAATATGCGAAAACCGAATGGTCTCTACCTCCACAAAAAAGCCTATCCTTCCCCGCCCCTGAACAAAAAAAAACAGCTATGCAATAACGATTGCACGAAATGACAGGTATGAATCAACATAACCGGAAAGTCAGTTGTAGCGTGAAAAAAGGATGACTCGCCAACTGGCCACTTCATAGTGATCCATCGATCTTCAGTACCGAGTTTTGTGCGTGACTTCGACTATAACCCAGCTCTCCCCTTGACGCTCTGATGATTCATACGTTAATGAGACGCCAAAGGGAAATATCGCGTGGCTAATACCAGAACGCAAATTGTAAATCCCGCGCAACCTTGACTGACGTCGTGTACTGTTCATTACAGTTTAATTCTCGGAGCAATCCTTTTCCCTTCCTTTATTTCGTTCATTTCATTTGTACCTAGATCGATTCACAACTCGTTGTTTTTCAACATCATCAGATGTTACGCCTGCGATGAGTTATAGTCGTTTACAAGCGGCTCGGGTGTCAGCACGAGTCGGAACGCGAGGTATTTCCGGGGTCGATGGGCTTCTACCCATTCCATTGATGTGTATCATCGCCCCTAGAGCTGTAACATCGATACTTGAGGGATTTTTTTTTAAGGGGAAAAAGTTTTTCCGTGGAAGAGGAAGGAAAGGGGAGGATCTGGAGAGCGAGGCTAGATGCACTTTTGCTGTTCGTTGAACTTTCTGTCAGATGGGCTCCGGAAAAGAATTCTACACTATTTTTTAGTCCTGTCTGGGCTTTCTTTGTGGATTTTTTTGACTGGATATGTTGTATCTGACTGAAATCCTCGCTTGAGTGGTTTCTCTCTAATGGCTATAGTTCAAATAGTACACGGAGAGAATGGAATAGTAAATATTACCATGGCCGTGGGAGAGATTGCTATGGTAATATAGTAAATGGTTTTTCAACTGTTGCTACATAATAATCCTTACTATCCCCCACGGCAATGCTCACTATGTTCCATAGTAATGCTCACTATGTGTCATAGTAATGCTCACTATGCTCCATAGTAATACTCACTATGTTCCATAGTAATGCTCACTATGCTCCATAGTAATACTCACTATGTTCCATAGTAATACTCATTATGCTCCATAGTAATACTCACTATGCTCCATAGTAATACTCACTATGCTCCATAGTAATGCTCACTATGTTCCATAGTAATACTCACTATGTTCCATAGTAATGCTCAGTATGTTCCATAGTAATGCTCACTATGTTCCATAGTAATACTCACTATGTTCCATAGTAATGCTCACTATGTGTCATAGTAATGCTTACTATGTTCCATGGTAATGGTTACTATGTTACATAGGAATGCCTACCATGTCCATAGAAATGATTGTCATGTCAACATAGGATGTACCTCTAAAATATCCGGTTGAAATTCGCGATTGCCGCTTGATGCATTCATAAACTCAAGACGCTTAAGGCTTAAACTCTTAAAAAAAATTAAACAAATTCAACTCTTTATTTGAAATTTTCCTATTAAATTCTACAATATTTTTGTTCGACATTTGTATATTTCTTCAAATAACAAAGCTTCAATTATCTGGAATAAATATTGTATTCATTAGAAGCAGATATTCAATTAGAAATAAATAAACAATTTATTTGATGCAAACAGAGAATTATTACACATCAATAAATTATTTCCCTTCGCTATCTAAACAATGATTCCACTTCTAACTAATAAAGTCTTTTCTTGGATGAATAAAGTATTTATTTACATTTATACAACTATTCATTTGATATGAATAAAAATGCAACTGGAAATTTAATTTAGATTTTAATGGGCTTTATTAGGAGCTCTCTGAATGAATTCATTATTTCATTCAGAAACACAATTTCTCTTACATGGTTCTGAGAATGAGAAAATTCTCGTCCTTGAGTTGATGATATTCGTGTGCTTAACACTGATCTACTCCTGTTTCATTGCTGGATGGTATTTAATTATTTAGAATAATGTCATTATGTGTCATAGGACATTTTACGTAACATAGGAAGCTTTACTATGTAACATAGCAAAACTCGCTATGTAACATAGCAAAACTTGCTATGTACACATAGTAAAGCTTACTATGTTAACATAGTAACGCTTACTATGTAGAGCTTACTATGTAACATATTAAAACTATTAACCAAATTGTAATTATAATGAAAAAATAATTACTTAATTAATTAATTGTAATTGTTGCAACGTCTATAGTACCTATTACCATTGAGGAGCTAACTATGCCCCATAGTAATCTTTACTATTTTATTTTCTCCGTGTGTGTTCTCGATATGCGCAAAAGAACTCTAAAATCTACATTTTTATTTGTTTAAACAAATGTTCCGCATTGAATTTTTATACGCATTTTTGATATTCCTGTTGAGAATCATTAAAGAAAATAATAGAAAAAAAAATTTCTCTAGAAATTTTTTTGACAGAAAAACCTCTGACGCCTGGACTACACAGTAACAGAGATGGTCATCAATCTTCCGATTCTTCAATATTAAAAGAATTTCTGACTTACATTGATCAAGGTTTAAATATACTAATCGAAATTTAAAATTTAATTATATGGAGCTGTAGATTTTCTATTGAGTAAATGGTACTAAATTTTTTTATAGGGGATTTCTGATTATCCAAATAATCGTCAATCTTCCTAACTCAACAGCTGATAAATGAATAATTCGGAATTTAAATATGTAAATTGATGATTACTTCAATAATTAAAATTGAAGAGTGATATTGATTAACTGACTACTTAATAATTTATCGGAAATTATAATTAATGGATATGGCTATCTCTGCGCAGTAAAGAATAATCTTATATTCTTTATGCCATAGGTGCCCAGAATCACGCGATTCTAACCTCGCTTCGCTCGGTAGAATCGCGGATTCTGGGCCCTATGACATAAAATAGTATACGAAACTCGTGCGTAATGGTGTTTTTTGACTCGTGGGATTGTAAAACTCGCCTTCGGCTCCGTTTACAACTTCCCACGAGCCAAAAAACCCATTACGCACTTGTTGCGTAATATACTAATACGAAACTCGTGCGTAATGGTGTTTTTTAACTCGTGGGATTGTAAACCTCGCCTTCGGCTCCGTTTACAACTTCCCACGAGCCAAAAAACCCATTACGCACTTGTTGCGTAATATACTATTCCGTGCAATTTCATGAAAATTCAAACATTTATTCAATCGATTTCAAGTGCAATAATGAAAATTTTGAGATTTCATCATTTCATATTTCGGTTTTTTGGTATGTAGGGAGGGGTGGATGGATGAGGGGTTTCGGGGGGGGGCATCAGGGAGCTGAAGAAATTTCCATCATCACCACGAATTGTTATGCAACTTTTCTCTCGGCGCAACCACGCGGAAACTCCCAAAAATCTCCCAGACATTCACCCGAATGCGCTTTCGATGTTCATCAAACTCAAGTACTCCCGAAAAATCTCTCTCATTCAATTCCCCCC
>NW_021680408.1:1561086-1564116 GCF_001412515.2 Diachasma alloeum | reverse complement strand
ACCACCTATACTATTTTCATTTTTATTTTCACCCTCAGCCGTTACTATTTCATCCACCCCCTTTTCACGCACACATTTTGTCAGTGGGAATTGTTGTACCGCGGACGAGACCGTTAATATCAGCTAATCGGACTGACCGCTCGACTAAATATCGAGGAGAGTGGTGGAGTGGTGTGAGGAGGGGGGGGGGGGCTGTGGTGGTGTGGCTGTGCGGCGACACCGATAGCGGGCAGACCGCAGAGGAAAACAGAGAGGGTTGGTATCAAGGGGTGAATGGAAAAGAGAGAGGGATGGATTGGGAGTGGACACTAATCTGCACAGAACCATCTCCACCGTTTGAAAATTTGGCTCTGGACCAAACCGTTGGTACCACACTGGACAAACGGCCGCACGAGTCTGTGGGCAAACGCCAATTCTTTTTTTCTACCCCTTCAATGACAATAAAAATGAGAATATTTCCCCTTTTCTATTTAGCGCGACTCCATTGTCGCTGCATTTGTTCCGGGAATACAGAGAGATCGGCATTGTCGGGCCAGACATTTTTTCGTGAATTTTTCTTACAACTTTTTTTTTTATGGTTTGAACCCTTTCAGAGAGTTTTTGTATTAAACGTCTGGAATGTTTTCTGATGAATTGGAAGGGGGAGGAGTATTTTGGAGTGCTTCGGGAGAAATTGGGAAAATGTTTTGGCTGGATTAACTGCCGATTTTTTTTTGTGGAGGGAGAGATAGGAATTATTTTGTTTCAGATGTTCGCAGGGATTTCGCAGTGGTTTAGGGTTTAGTTGGGGTTTTTGAGTATATTTGGATTGATGATTGTTGTTAATAGAAAAACAATTATATAAGGAATGAATGATATATACCAATTTATTTCATGGTGTCATTACACATGAAGGGAAAGAATCATAATTTTTTTCAATGGAATAATAACTGTGATTTTTGTCACGTCAACGCTAATTCTTTTTTTTTATCCCTTCTATGGCAACAAAAATGGAAATATTTCCCCTTTTTTATCGGCATTGTCGGGTCAGATATTTTTTCGTCAATTTTTCGTACAATTTTTTTTTATGGTTTGAGCCCTTTCAGAGAGTTTTTGCATTAAACGTCTGGAATATTTTCTGATGAATTGGAAGGAGGAGGGAAGATATTTTGGAATGTTTCGAGAGAAAATGGGAAAAGGTTTGGGCTGGATATTTTTTGTAGTGGGAGCCATAGGAATTTCTTCATTTCAGATGTTCGCAGTTCATTAAAATTAGTGCCATTTTTCCATAAAAAAGAATGAATGATGGGTAACAATTTATTTATGGCGTTATTATACATAAAAGAACAGAATAATTAGTTTGTTCAATGGAATAATGACTCATTTTTGTGACAAAAGGCGACTAAAAATAAATTTAACCATTCAAAACATTTAAAATGTTTCCGTCTGTCTTTACCATGTGCTGGAGCACGATAATTTGACAGAAATAGAAATGCTTAATGTTTCACAACAGAAACGTTGGAATGCATTTGTACCGCCAATAAAGGCAACAGCGGGTAAACTCTCCAGTCAACTTTACGGTTTTGAATTGGAGAATTTCCGTCCGCTCTTTAACTCTCCTCAAAATTAGATGGCCCATAAAAAACCACCATTATGAAATTTTTTCAGAAAAACAGAAAGTTTTATGTGGAGAGTTGCCAATATTGCATTCGTAAGCCATTGTTTCCCCCACAGGAGGTCCCAAGCAGCATGCCTCACATTTCCGGGTAACATAAAGGGAGTATTCTGAAAAGAGAAAAATATTGAATGAAATTTCCAGGGACGGAAGAGGAAACATCCCTTTGAATGTTATCAAGCTAATTAAAAATTCTGCGAACGAAGTCACGGGATTCAATTCAATGATATGAATGATCTGAACTAAATTCCATTGTCCGAGTGAGTTTATGAACTGAGCGGGATAAAATTACGTCTCTCAAACAATTGTACGAGGATATTCCGTCATGTGTATGTTTTTCATAAGTTTTATATTCTCATTATGAATAGAATTGATTTAAAAAAATTTGATGAAATGTTTATGAAGTGACATTTCTACGGAAATTTTTAAGAATTTCATCGTTGAAAATGACAAATTTCAAATCAATTATCCCATAAGAATCAATTTTATGAAATTACTTACGAAAAAATTCAGCCCAATTTGTTCCTGAATATTTATTTTTCAATTCGAAATTCAAATAAATTGTGGAATTCTCACCTTTCTACACTGAGAGAAAAATATGATTCTTCTGAGTATATTCCATCACCATCGAATTATAGTCAAAAAGTCCTCAACAATTTTTCATGGGTTACGGTAACTATGGCCGGAGAAGTAATTACTACAATGGAATGTAGTCATTGCAACTATTTTATAGTTCTCCTCACGATAGATTTGTCGTGGTTACTTTTGAACTTTGGTTAGTTTAACTGCATTTTGTTTTGCCAAAATTACGCTTGTGAAGTTACTATAATGTTATGTGCCGCATACAAAAAAAAAATCCTATCGTTCACCAAAACTGCCTCAACTATTTTCTTATTGTAAATCGAACTTCAGATTTTTCTCTCAGTGTACAGCTCAACAATTTAGTCTCGATTAAATTTTCAATGAAATTTGAAATTTCATTATTTTTTCAGGAACTCTCAATCAAAATCGAATTCTTTTCTCCCAGTTCTCTGCTTGTTCCAAAAAAATAACACTGAGAAAAATAATACCTTATTTTAAGATTTCAAATGTCTTAACAAAAGATTTTCAAAACTCTCAATTTGAAGCTTGAAAGTCTTAATTTGAGACACAAGTCTCAACATATAGTTTATTTCTTTAGGTGAACTTCCATGTAATTTCTCCTGAAATAGTAGAATTCCTCTACTATTTAATACAAAAGAAAGGTACAGATAACTGTAAAAAAAGAATAGTCCCACGAGAACAGCACTAAAATTTTTGTTGCCACCGTTAGAAGGGGGTAATGTGGCAGATGCGAAAGTATGGCTTATACCCCAGCTCGTTAACGCTTCCCTCCC
>NW_021680408.1:1538857-1561076 GCF_001412515.2 Diachasma alloeum | reverse complement strand
CCCCCCCCCCTGAAATTCCCCTCTCCACGCTTTTGCAACTCGACACGCGCCCCTTAATGCCCCAGCGAGTTAGGCAAACGAGCGCAAACATTGGCAAGAATGAAAAACACAGCACAGCTTCTCATACACATCTGAATGTGCCAACACACCCAGAGACTGTACATTCGCAACCTAGCATTGGTTAATGCCCAAGTATAACTTAAGCACCCCCTCGTACTTTTACGTTGAAGTAACGGAAAGGCGCAGTGGTGCCCTCATAAATCAAGTTGTAGATAAGAGTTTTCCTTACCTCTCTCACTCGCTCTCTTCTTCTGCTACTGATGTTGGGAATTCTCTGTAACTAGGCTGTCGTTTCTTTTGAATGTTTCCGACCGTTGACGGCTAAATCGCATCAATTATGCGATATGAAAATCCTTCGTAAGCTGCGTTTGGTGTTGTTGGTGGAACAGTGGAGCTGTTGGCTGCGACAGGGCGAGAAGGGGGGGGGGGGGGAGGTAGCACTGCGGTTGCAATTCGGGGGATTAGAGACATCAGATAAATATGCGGGGGAATTTGGTGCATTGGAATTTTTTGGAGTGACTCGTTCCATTTATCTTGAATGGATGTTTTCATTGTTGGGTTTTGGCGATATTGATTGTGAATTGTGACGGAACAGGTGATTTGGGGATGAATTATCAATCCGGGGGAGTTTATTCATCCGGTTTTGCACGGGTTGAATGACTTTGGTGATGTGTGAGGTGTTTTAGTTGATGTTAACAGGGAAATTTATTTGTTCAGTCGTTTGATTCGTGTTTTCTAGTTTTTATGTTTTATCGAAATAGTAACGACATTGTGGATTCGATAGTGAAGGATTTCGGGAGAGAATTGAGAAATTTTTTCGAGAATCAACTTGACAATAGAAAGGTTTCTGTTAATTTTTATTGTTATTAATGATGTTTGGAATTTTATTGTCGTTACTAGGGGACTACGCCACCTGCTCGGTCCGCTCGGCAACCCCTATATGATCCCCATGTCCCTTATTTGGGCCCTTAATTTGACCCTTAATCTTGCGACTCTTAATCTGACCCAGATAACCGTTAATCTGACCCTTGTGACCTTTATTTGGACCCTTATTCTGATCCTTAATCTGACCTTCATTATAAGCCTCGAGACCCTTATTTTGACCCTGGTGACCCTTGGTTTTTGATCCCCATGTCCATTATTTGGACCCTTATTCTGACCCTTAATCGTGCGACTTTTAATCTGACCCTTGTCACCCTTATTTTCATCCTCGTGACCCTTAATCTGACCCTTCTGACTCTTATTCTGACCCTTCTGGCCCGTATTCTCACCCTTAAGACCCTTATTTTGACCCTCGTGACCCTTAGTCTGACTCTCATAACCTTAATTCTAACCCTCACGACCCTTATTACCTTTAATTTCGGGGTCTTAATTTCGAGTACCAAATTTTTATCACCAGAAATTGATTGGGATTTTTATATTATAGAGAGATTTTGCAAACAACTCGTAAATACTGCAGTAGCAATTCGGAGGATTAAAGGCATGAGATAAATATGAGGGTAATATTTGGTGCATTGGAATTTTTCAGAGTGACCCAATCCATTTATCTTGAATAGTTGTTTTCATTGCTGGATTTGGAGATATTGATTGTGAACTGTGACGGAACAGGTGATTTTGGGGATGAATTATCAATCCGGGGGAATTCATTCATCTGGTTTTGTACGGGTTGAATGACTTTGTGGGAGTTTTAGTGATGGTGAGGTATTTTAGTTGATGTTAACAGCAAAATTTATTTATTTAGTCGTCCAATTGGTTTTTATGAACTTGTGGATTCTGACATTTTTGGTGAGTTCTGCACAGAGAGAAATGATCAGTAAAAATTACGGAACTCACAGTTCGCTCACCGATTACGGAATCGACTCAGAAAATTTAAGTGACGGTATCGTAATTTTTCACAGGAGATTCAGGTAAAAATTACGGAACGCTCTGGAAAAATTCCGTGATTTTAGGTAAAAATTACGTGACAGTTCCGTAAAATTTCCTATAACCACATTTTGCCCCGGAATTACGGAAAAGATACGTAATTTATATTGAATATTTCTCTCCGTGTGGTTTATTTCCGTAATGAAGGATTGCCGGAGAGAATTGAGTTTTTTTTTAAAGAATTAACTTGACAATAAAGACCGTTCTTGTGATTTTCACCTAAAACCGATGGTTATGGAGATCACTGAGGAATTAAATGTGCTTGATTGATATTTGAAATTTCATACTGGTTATTTCACGAATAACTCAGATGAAAAATGAGGTGAGAAAAAAAAAGCAATGGAAAGTTGTTTTGCAATTAGTTAAAATTTTTATAAAAAACGCGTTTCAATTTTGTTATCCAAAATAACGGATTATCAATATAATGTTAATAATTTTTGGCTGAAATTTGCAGTACAATGGAAAATTTCTATCACATTACAGTTCCATTTTCTTTTCACGGAATTTTGTCGTTGAATATTCGCAGTATTATTGTGAAATGAATGAAAATGACTATATTTTCTATGAAAATATTTAGAAATCAATAAATTTTAGGTGAATATATTCTTGAATTTTTAATGAATTGAAAATTCTGCGAATTTTGGCGTTAAATATTCATATTTTTATCGAATATTCAAGTATTTAAGGGAATCCTTGTCTTCCTGTTGCTCCGGAATTTGCAATTTCGTGGAAATTCATGGGAAATATGAAATTTCTGTTTTTCTCTGACAGGATAATTTGATACATTAATAGAACAATATGTAAAGCATTCACTCATTGAATCGAACTTATCATTTCTCAAATTATTCAATCTCACCTGGAATAATATTCGACGAACGACCTAGTGAAAATATTGATTTAATGTTCCAAAAATGGATTCTGCAATAGTGTAACGTTTCATTACTGCAGCTGCGACATTCCCGGCTTTTATAACCTCATTGGAATTTTATTCCTACAGAATCGATTCATGTCATCCAAATTGAATCAATTATTTTCACGTAGATAAAGAGGTTAACGGCGGGTTAATAAAAGTCACCAATGGAGATATTTATATTTACTTCGTTATTGAATGGAAATTTAAGTGGCTTTATATTTCCATGCAATTCTAATGGCCATTTGATTGGAATAAATAGCCCCAGAGCATCCACCATTTCCCTCTTTTATTGCTCGATTTTTCACTGTATTATCATAATTCTACATTTGCTCTGTGCTAGATGTACAGACCAGATATTCATTTTTATTCGTTTTCATCGAATAAAATTGAAATTTCAGATATTGGAGTTTTATTAGCGGGATTTAACGATAATAGTTTTTAATGTGGAATTATCGGATGTATTCTATGGGAAATATGAGGAATTATATAGACACAGGGGAAACTTTGACATAAATTATTCAAATTTGGTGAGTTTTTTTTTTATAATTGAACTAAAATTCACAGTTTGATTTGATTTTTTCAAATTTAAAATATTATTAATACTCAATACTTGAAATTTCGAGGCTCTTTTGTGTGAAACTTATGATGTTTCACTTGTTTTTCAAAATACTTCGTTTATTTTTTTTTTAATGATCAACAATATATTATAAAAATCCAAATCGACTCCTGGTGGTAAAAATTTGGTACTCGAAATTGAGACTCCGAAGTTAAGGGTCACGAGGATCATAAGGGTCAGAATAAGGATCACGAGGGTATAATTACCGTCAAAATGAGGGTTGCGAAGGTCAGACTAACGGTCACAAGGGTCAGAATAAGGTCATGGGGGTCATCTGAGGGTTGAAGAACAGAGTGGGTAGGGGGCGTAGCCCCCTAGTAGTATAGTATATATAGTATTATATATAGTATTATATTGCAAAAATAGCGCAATAGAGGCTTCAAAAGACGTTACACTGCACGGAGAGAAATTTTTGATAAAAATTATCCTACCGTTCTATAAAAGTGAAGTGAGTAAACTCATTTCTATCCCGAAATTTAGTAAAAATTAATATGATGATCAAATTTTATTCTACGTTTGAGAAATTTTATCCTGACGCGTAATAAATTTTACCGAACCGGCACAGTAATTTTTACTCTACCGGCACGGTAATTTTTATTTTTATCAGGATAAAACTTCTCTAACGTAGAATAAAATTTGATCATCATATTAATTTTTACTAAATTTCGGGATAGAAATGAGGAAACGATGACTCATGATACACTTTTATAGAACAGTAAGATAATTTTTATCAAAAATTTCTCTCCGTGCATGTGGATATTTGAAAAGACGATTTCCAAATAATCCATCCACAGTTCCACTAGTTCCCACGAAATTCTCAAAATTGAATTTCAAAACAGCCTTCAGTAACGATATTGCCAACCCATGTATATCCGAGCACAAGAACCCGCCAAGCAAGCGACTATACTCGAAAATATACATCTCCAGTCCACTGAAAACGTCCAATGGCAATGTACATAAACTCCTCTCGCGCTTGACTCGTTTTCCCTCGTATATAGGAGTCACTAGAGCGATACGACAACAGCTCGATTGTTAGTAAGGACCCTTCGCCTTTCGATCCCTTATCGCTCTACGCTCTTTGGACAATGCTTATTGCCACTCGAGGCAAAATGAACCACCCCCTCTGTCCACCCAGCCCACTTCTCGTGCCATCCAACCCCCCCTGATCTACTCTCAGCATGGGGCATGTGTCTGTAGTCCGATTCACACATATCGATCACCTTATACCCCCTTCACGCTGACGTATTTCGAGGCTTGATGAACGCGCTCAAGAGAGGCTTTCAATTTATGGGATTTTAATGCGATTTGTGCATTGATTGCGCGTTGTTTCGAGCGTTCCATTTGATTTTGATACGCGGGGAAAAAAGTTGAGGAAATATGAGTGACAAATCTACTAATCGTGACGCAAAATTATGTTTTACACACTGTTAGAAATTGTTTGAAATTCCATGGAAGGTATGATAGTAATTCTCATAAGAGTGACATTGCATCAGATTAAAGGGAAATTTTTTTTTTTTTAAATTTTTAGGGGAAAAATGATTATGAAATTTCAAGTTTTAGGCAGAATTCAAGGAAATTCATGGGAGTTTAAGTGAGAGTGAGATGGAAATATCATAACTTAATTGAATTTTCAATGAATTTTTAAAAACAAAATGACATGAATTTTCAATTTTTCCCTGAATTTTTCTGATTTTTCTGAATTTTCAGGAAATAATTGAACTGAAAAATCAAGTATTTTAGTGATGTTTAGATCATTCAAAGAGAAAATCAATGGAGTATTTGATTTTTCGATGACAACATTTCCTGAAATTTCAGTGAAATTTGAACACGATGATGATTTTCGGAATTTGGCACGGAAAATTCAGACAAAAAATTTTAATAGTGCACTGTTATACATTTTCGGCAGAAACTTTCAGTGCATTTCTTGGAAATTTTTATTACATTGTATTTTTATTGAATTTTTGAATTGTGAATTCATAATTTAATGGGAAAATCGATAAAAAATGTTAAGTTCAGGTAATTTATTCCATAAAAATTACTAGAAATCAGGAAAATTCTGGTAGGTTTATCCTTAAATTTAAAATTAATCAATGTAATTTCGTACTAAACAATAATTTTAAATGTAATTCGATGCTTGATAAATGCGCTCAAGAAAATCCTTCAATTTATCGGATTTTAATGCGATTTGTGTATTAATTGCACATTATTTCGAGTCTTCAATTTGATTTTGATAGGCGGAGAAAGAAGTTGAGGAAAAATTACTGGAAAAGTTTAGTAATCCTGACGCAAAATGAGGTTTCACACTGTTATACATTTTTGGCAGAAACTTTCGGTACAATTCTTGGAAATTTTTAGCACATTATATTTGAAGTGAATTTTCGAGGAATTTCGTTATTGGAAATTCAAAATTTCATAGAACAATCGATGGAAAATTATAATTTGAGTTCAATTACCCACGAAAATAGGTAGCTTCATTATTACATTTAATATTAATTAAAAATCGAATGGAATTTCGTACTAAATATTTATGTTCCGATTGAAAATTCAAGTACTGTGTTCCATCCTCCCCTTCTCAAATCGAATTCCATGCCACTCTCCTCAAAAACTATTAGTCAACTACGCATCAAATTTCAATATTTTTCTAATAGCGTAGAAAAAGAATGGATAGTCATCATTGAATGTTCACTTCGAACGAGTGTGATGACCCTTCACAAATATTTGACGATTTGTTATGAATATTTCAGAGTGATGTCTAGGAACTTTGGGGGTTGTGAAAGTTAAACTGGAATTAAAGGACATAGTTATCGCTCTGGTGACGACTTTCCTAAATATTTCAGCAGCCCAGAAGGTTAGAAGTCTAAAATTAGTGGTATCATGGAGTTGGGAAGTTTCCGATGAAAAATACAGGATGATGAGGTCTGTCACTTGAATTATTCGGGTCATGTGGGGCGAAAAATTCCGCTGTTACTGACAATCCATTTTTCACGTCTTCTTAACCATCAAATTATCTTCATTATAAAGGGTCTAGACGGAGATGTCAGAAGCTACTTTTGGTCGCAATCTTTGTCGGTTCTAAAACCGTTTTTAATCAATGAAGTTACAAAATTAACTGGTGATCTTGCACAAAAATAGTAAACAATAAATATCATCTTTCTATACAGAAAATAAATAATGAAGTGTGTTACATTCCATGAAACTCACGAAATGGCATTGTAAAAATGAATGATAAATGAAAATGAATCTTGAAATGATCGATCCCCTTGGAATTTTCAAAGTAATTCGATCGAATCGTCAATTATCGACAAATACGCGAAAATTGTGCAAATTGGACGCGTCATTTTGTACATAAAAAATAAAACAATAAATTCATGCCATTTACAAACAAATGAAGATAAAAGAAAATTGGGAATTTTCAGAAACGAAATTTCTTAAAATTTCAGTTTAAATATTCTGGTAAAATTCATGAAAAAGGAGGAAAATTCAGAGGAATCTGTCCTTGACTTCCACATTCCTCTGAATTTTCAGGGAATTGCTTTAAAATTCTTGGAAATCTGAGAATTCTAAAGAAATTCCCTGAAAATTCAAGGGAATTTGACAATGAATATTCATTTTCACTTGAAAATTCATGTAAGTCATGGAATTTTCGACTTCCTTTCGTTAAAAATTTAGGACTTTACTTGAATTTTCAGCGAAACTTAAATCAATTGACTTTTTCCTCTTAAATGGCACTCAAGGTCTTTTTCCGGAAAATTCAGCCAATTTTTTTCAACAGTTTGACTTAAGGTACTTATGACGTAGTCAGGGGGGTCGAAAAAAAGTCACGAAATTGATTATACAATCTTTGATTTTTTCAAAACCCTTATGCAAAATTCCAGACAGCCTAGTAGAATGGGTGAAACACAGGATTTTTTCTAAAAAATGCATTTTAACACAGTCTCTGATGGGAATTGGAAGAAAAAATATTAAAACTTGTTCGAAACGCAACTAAAATTCCAGAACATTCAGGTCGACTAGCTCGGCCTACTTCGAAAATCTCCGGGACCCTTCGGGTCATCAGTCATAAGTGACCGAAACACGCGCGAATCAGTTTAGGCTTAGCCTCTCACCGTGCAAGTCTATCTCGAGCAAATCACCTGTAGAAGTCTTACATCGCACCTCACCGAGTACAGTAGCTTCTTGAACCTCACCTAGCTCACTAGTAACCAAGTACATTACCAGTCTTTGTAAGATCAACATTTCGTTCAGTACATCACCACAATAATTATTTAAACTTCAACTAAATTCAGTGATTCAACAGTATTAATTTCAGACAATCGGTTAATCAAAAGACTATCAACAGTGACAATTTACCAAAGAGTATAAATTATTAACGACGTGGTTCGATCCCACGAATAAATAGTGATATTTTTATAATTAGTGCCATCATTAATTTTCCAGCATCTCCCTCCACATTTTTCTCCCACATCCAGCCTAAGCCTACTTCCTCACCAAACAAAACTAGAAAAACAGTCGCCATTTTCCTGAATTTTCGCACTTGGGTGGAGCTTCTATGGATGAACATAAAAAAAATAATCCAAGTGGCCTAGGAGAATTGTTTAGAAGGGATAATTAAAAAACTCATGAAAAATAGGAATTCTGCGTGCGCAACTTGGAATAGTGACAACGCCGAGGTTAGTAATCGTGGATGGGTAATCGCGGCAGATACGAATAGAGTCGTGATGATACATTTCGCAATGGGAAGGAACATAACAGCTGAGTGAATCAGTGCTGCCAACTTATACCTCGAACGGCACGACGTTGTCACTTTTTCTATCCATATTAATTATTTTCCAATTATCCAAAAGACAAACTAGAAAAATAAAAGAAGGCTTGAAATATGTGAGAAAAAATAGAAAAGTCATTAAAAAAATCTTTCGAATACAAAAATAGTCGAAATAGATTGAAAATTCGTAATTGAAATATCGTTTTTTTTGTTCAGCGATTGGTTTTCTGCGAGAGAACAATAGATTCCCTTCCGTCTCACCTCCTACATGCTCATCCCGCTATAAATACCTTCAACATCTCTGTACACCCCTAGACCCCCTAATCGACTTCTCCAGCGAATCTGTACTTTCAGCTTCATCGACCGAGAGAATCAACCCCCACAATCCAAAGCTCCAAACCCAAATCCCAACTCCCAACCCCCCAACCAAGAACCAAAATTCGATCACCCCCTCCGATTCGCCCAATCCCCCGATTAACCCACTCCCATAAATTTGCCCCTCCCCCCACAAAAAAAATAAAAACACAAAATCGGGCCAACGACAGGAGAAAAATCTCACCAGTTCTCCTCGAAATTGAATCAGCGATTGGATGTAACTCCGCAGTTACGTCTTCGTATTTTGAAGATACGGACACAGAACCGAAACAGAAACAGAACAGAACAAGAAACGTAACACCCGGTCACATGCAGTCTCGGAGCAGGACAGAGAGATGCGAAAAAAAGGGGGAGATAGTTGGAGACATCGCTGGCATCTCTCTCTCTCTCTCTCTCTCTCTCTCTCTCTTCCTCTTCAAGAGAGAGGCGTTGTCCCCGAGGTCGTAAGATCGTGCGTCCTCGTTTATTCTCTCCCTCATCCCCGAGGAGTCACACCAGCAACTATCTACCCCCCTGGCTACACCTACAGAACGTACGTCGGGTTTATTCCTCAGTTGTTCTTATCCAACTCGAAACGCAGACCAAGACCAAAGGTATACCTCTGGGTGATTGATCTCGTGCCCTCGGTGCGACGCTTCTCTGGTCGTCGCGACGCCTCCGCTCGAGTGACGCATTCCATTTTCCCCCGATCTTGTTATCTCACTCGCACTCTCCATCTCTGTCCCCGGGAAAATTGAGCAGGCGAGACGTCTGTCCGATTGTCCGACCATGGTGTCTTCCCGCCTCTGTCTTATAACCACCATCGATCTTGCCGGTGTCTCTCTCGTATTCTTCATTCATCCGGAGCTCTCGCACAATCTTTCACTTGGTGACGGATGCGATTGTTTTTTCAATCACGTCCCTTGTTCATTTTGCTGGGAATATTCAGGGCGATTGGGGGGCGGGGGTTTTAATAAGGGTTTCGAGGGAGACTGTCTTGGATGAACGAACTTGTTGCCGATGATTGAGGGGAGACTGCACGGAAATTTCATCGTCGCGGGAGCCTTTATTTGTGCTGCTGATGAGTTTACTACTTCAGTTTTTATGTGATGAATTGGAAAAAATGGTTTTTCATTTTTTTGCTTCCGGACGGAAGCATTGACATCGTTCAAATTTAAGTTTTGGATTTTTCCTATTATGTCGACCCAGGATGATCCAAAAAGTCCGAAATTGCATCCGTACGTATGTGTGTATGTATGCATGTCCGTGGTAATGTTTTTCTGCAATTGTTCGGTAACGAATGAATGAAATTAAATCTTTTTTTTCAAATGTAGGTATTGTTGAGCCCTATCGATCGCCATTAATTAAAATTTCATTCGTCAATTAGTTTCTTTAATTTTTGAATTTTTTCGACAATCGGTTGTCCCACGATAACAAAAAAACAGGTTCCGAATTGATTGAATGATGGCTTAAAAAAATTGTTTGGATGTTCCTTTGACCGAGTTTGAAGGTGAAGGCGATAGCAATAATAGTTATTTTGATTTATTCGAGAATTTTCAAAAATTTTGTATTTTTCATTAATTTTCCTGAAAGTTAGCTTTCTGATCGTTTCTTCAAATGAGATGTTTCAACATTTACATTTTATCGAAGAGCTGAGGGGAGAGATAGAACTGTAAAAAAAACAATCGGTTGTGTAGAAGAAAAGGAATAATAAGAATAATGATGCTGATAACATTCAACTAAGTTGGAAATCTGACAAAATTAGGTAAAGGAAATCTTATTCAATTTAATATGAAATAAATAATGAATTGTACATGATAGAAGGAAATGATGTGCAAAATAACCATTCGGAAGCAAATTGCTAATTTATTAGCAAAAATAAATATACTATACTCAATGCAGAAGTAATTTTTCACTTGTTTATTTACATTAAAATGGAAGTAGGAAACTCATCTACTTTCGGGTGCACTGTAGAACCTAGTATCTTCACGACGTCTTAGTTTAAAACATTAACCACAAAAATGTGTCTATCGCCTACGAATGAATCCCGATGGAATTAATCATAATTATCTCTTGACATTTTCATCTAAAATAAATTATTGACTCCTTTCCCAGTTTCATAATACAGTGGACTTCCCTTAGCTCTTACTATCCGTAGCTCGGGGGGCGTGTCCTAGCGGCGGGGGATGTGTCCCCCACCGCACTAGTGACGTCATGCATGAGAGGGGAAGCGTTGTGTGTCGTCGGCTGGTATGTTACAGCGTTCTCTCTCAGATAATGACGTTGTCTCTCTCGCGTAAGCACGTCCCTGCGCATGTGGAGGTGGTAATTCCCTAGCTCGAGTTCTTGAAATCAGACCTCCGAACGCTATGAGCTACGGGAAGACCACTGTAAATGTGAGCTTCATCGAACGAAAAAGTTATTCCGAGTGACAGAAGCAGGGAAATTTCTCAATATGTAAAAGTACCAGAAATTGGTCACATTCCCCGGATGTTTCTATCGTCAATGCAGACCACTCCATCGAATGATTATGGCATCGGAAATATTTTATTTGCCGCAAATGCGACAAATTAAATTGTTAATTAGATTGATTAACAACTTTCTGCCGTAAAAAATTCAAAGGTTCAATGCCCGATATAGTTTCACCAGTGGAAGCAGAATGAAAGTGGATACGAAGCGAATGAAATAATCGCATTAAATTCAAGATGAAACGTTAACTCAATATTTGAGAATTCGAGTCTCCTCGCGCCAACACTCTCTGGTAATGCGAAAATTTTAATGTCATTAGCCGTATGATGTGGAGCTAAAAATATAACAAGCTGAGTGGAGTAAAAATGGTGTACGGATGTAGGCGAGATAATGCGTGATGCAGCGTACGTTAATTAATTCAATTGACACTGACAATGTTGGAAAGGGAGAGGAATCGCATGGGCATGTCGATGAATATGTTAATCAGGTCATTTTTATCATTTCTGCTTCAATCATTGGGTTTTTATTCGCTCTCTCATTCATTCGTGAATCATTTCATTGAAGATTAAAAATGTGTTTATGCATACTGATGCAAAAAACGTATTTATCTTTACACCCAGAAAAATGATTTATTTGAAACAAATAAATGAATTTATTTCAACTGTAATCTATTTCAAATTAAAAAATTTTCATTATTTGAGGATCTCTTCATATTAAATAAATAGGTTTTTTTTATTATGAAATTTTTCATAAATTGTTTATTCATAATAAATAAAGATTTTTCTTATATTAAGAAATCTATTTATTTAAATTAAATACATTTTTCCTTTGAAATTGATCAAAATTCATTTTGTACGAATTAAAAATGTGTTTATGCACTGATATAAAAAATTTATTTGTCTTTACACCCAGAAAAATGATTTACTTGAAATAAATAAATAAATTTATTTCAATAATGCTAAATAATGTTTTTATTCGAAATGAATAAATAATGTATTTGGAATAAATAAATTGTTAATTTGATTAAAATGAACCATTTTTCATGGGATCATGTAAAAACTAGCGTCTTCAAGACCTGTATGCATGTCTTAATGTTGTAATTTGAGCCACTAGTGTCCTGCACGTTTGTTAAATTCAAAATACTTGGAAAAACATGATTAAAAATAGTATATTTCGTAACGAGTGCAAAAAAGTGTTTTTTGGCGAGTGGGAGGTTTATATCACGAGCCGAAGGCGAGTAATACATATAATCCCACGAGCTAAAAAACATTTTTTCACGAGTCACGAACAATATTTTTCATCACAATGTGGCGGAAATTGGACTTTTAGGCATGCGGAGCGTGCCGAAAAGTTCACTTTTCGTCACAGCGTGATGAAAAATAATTTCCATCATTGTAATTATAGAGACTATATTTCAAGAGTATTTAATTGAAAAAGGACAGACATCAAATTGTTCGTCTCCGCAATTAAAATCACCAACTGTCCCTAATGACATATCATTGCCTCCACTTTTTCCAAGATAATAATATACAATAATCACGGAATTACGCAAGACAACGCAATCACCCGTGAAATGAAGAACAAATAACGAGCGATAAATCTGTAATTGTTATTCACTCCAGGAAATTATACCTCTCAATCTCTTAATTAAACATTTCTTCTACATGGTGTCGGCGGAGACAATAAACTGCTTTCCTCGTAAAACCGAATATGCCGAGTATCTCCAGATGTTGAATATCCAGAAGTGCTGGAGCAGTTTAATTACGTGAAAAAAGAACTCCCCCGGTAATAATGTTCTTTACATTCGTACTGAAAACTTTTGGAAGGGTTGCTTCATTCCAAAGTTGATTCGAGGATTCTTAATGCTGGAAGTTACAGAGTTCATTGAATAATTAATCGTCAGTGGAGCTAATGGATTTTGTTATTGGACTCATCTCTGCGGTATATTAAGGAATATTGGAGAAATGATGAATATCTCATTACCTGGATTTCATGATGATATTTGAATGTTATTGGACAGGGATGTGAAATATGACTGATGTATGTTATTATTTAAGGTGTTTCGTATAAAAAGTCTAAATAATGCAAAAAAATTGGGAAATTCATGGGAGAAATGTTTGAGTATGATGTATCATTGAGAATTCTTGCACATTTTTCTTAGATCTCAGTCTCAAGAAAAAAAAATGAAATTTGGATGTTTTTGTAACCTCCAGCTATAACCTCCGAGGTTACCCCATTCTCAATTAGAGAAATTTCCATGGCACCCAAAAAATAATGAACTATTGAGGAAAAACTATTGGATGATAAATCAAATCTTTCTTGAGAACAAGTATAAGTTTCAGATTTTTTTCAGATTTCATAAGAAACTTATTTGACCAAATGATTCGGAAAATTATGAGTTTCGGGGCAATTATGTCCTCACGCGCAGGTGCGTGATTCAAATGTCAGTGAGCATCATGGGAAAGGTATGGGCTGGACCATGGAACTGAGAGAGAAAACACTCGACAGCTTTACCAACTCGAGACGCATTTTAATTTTTTTTTTGCTCCATATGTATACCCTCTCGGGTTTTTACATTTTGTTCCCTTCCCTATCTGCGTTACCATGGGCGACTTACTTTATCCCCAACTGCACCCCATTCGGGATTGGACTGCCAGGGAAACCATGGGAAACCCCAGTCGTGCAGCCGGCCGATAATGCAGGGATTCCACTGTGTCCATTGGTCACACTGACTCAATGGACACAGTGGTTCTCTACATTCGTGCCTAGCGATTGTAGTCCCACGTGGTTAGGTGTGCCTAAGCGGACACCCATCCAAGTACTGGGCAGACTGAACGATGCTTAGCTTGGATGGCCGCCGGAGCCACACACTCCTCGCGTGACCACTACAACCGCTAGACGCATTTTAATATTATTTCAATAATTAGAAAAATATCCAATAAAAATTATTTGACACCCGTAGGTGATGAGAAAAAAATCAATCAATTTGATAAATAAAATCAATACTCAAAAAATGCTTAAATACACAGTTAAATAGTTACTTGAAAATTGGAAAATTTCGTACTCAGCGATTGAATCAGGACTTGAGAACAATAAGACTCCCCTCCCCCCCCTGGAGATCAACACAGAGTTATGTCGATTCTCTCAGATTTCACAGAAAATTCAAGACTTTTTACCTGAATTCTCCTGATTTCTATCAACTTTCATTGGATAATTGACATAAAATTTACGGTTCCCATTTAGTTTTCTATAAAATTGTGAAATTCTAATGATGAAATTCGTTTAAATATCAGTGGAACTTTGATGTGATAAAAATTTCCAAAAAGTGTACCAGAAATTTCAGAAAAAAAACTAAATAGTGTATGATTGACAAAGGTGTTTTCATTCACCCTTCATTTTAATAATGCGTTTCCATAAATATAATGAAAGTGAAGAATTATATTTTTTCATGAAGAAGAGAAATCTCTCTTAGTGTGAATAATCTAAAATATAAGGATACCAGCAGTATAACTCCAAAATTAATTCGAGTATTCTTGATACTGGAATTTACAGAGTACATTGAATAATTAATCGTCAGTAGAGCTAATGGACTTTATTATTGCACTCATCTCTGCGGTATATTAAGGAATATTGGAAAAATGATGAATGTTTCATTATCTGGAATTCATGATGATATTTCAATGTATTGGACAGGGATGTGAGATATGAGCGACGTATTTTATTATTTAAAATGAGAGTTATGTCGATTCTCTCAGATTTCACTGAAAATTCAAGACTATTTTTACCTGAATTTTCCTAATTTCTATCAACTTTCATTGGATAATTGACATAAAATTTGCAATTCCCATTGATTTTTCCATAAAGTTCTTAATTTTCTATGACGAAATTCCTTTAAATTTTAGTGGAACCTTGATATGATGAAAATTTTCAAGAAGTGGACCAGAAATTTAATAAAAAAACATTTAAAAGTGTATGATTGACGGAGTTATTTTCATTCATCATTCATTTTAATAATACATTTTCATAGATCTAATAAGATGTGAAGCATTATATTTTTTTATGAAGAAGAGATCTCTCTTAGTATCAATAATCTAAAAATAAGGATTCCAGCACTTCAAATAATTTTTTTTTATTTTATGCTTATTTTATATCGCTTCGAGTCTGATGAGAAATAATTAAAAGAACAGAAGAGAAATCTTTTTACAAATGAATAAAACTAAAATGGTTAAGTTATATTTAATGAATTTTGGTCGATGACATTTTCTATAAAAAAATGACACATTCAATTTTTATTCATTTCATGATTCATTTGATTCACGATGATCACGAGGCTTGCCTCATAAAAATGATTTTTTTTAAATTTTCTTCGTTCATCACAATGTTGAGAATACGAACACATCTGTTTTGCACCCCAATTACCTAGTACTCCACTCCTGTTCTTACTTCATCGTATGATTTATTCAACAGTGACATTCAAGGGGATAATCCCAGGGTTGAGTGACGCCATGGCTGCAAAATGCAGTCGATTTCACGTGGTTATGAGGTATATTTCGATGATTTCAGCGAAGTCATGACGTCCGTGACTGCAAATAACGTGATTCCACGATTTCCAGTGATTTCAGATGCTCCGCACAAATAGTCATCGATTGTGACTGTGATCCAGAAATTGTGTAATCTCTTTTATCGTAATTATCCTGTTGACTTCATGTGAGAGTATAAATTAAGTTCGCAGTTTATATTACTTCAAGAACTATGTACTTCTCTCTAACGCCTCCCTTCATCCAAATTTCATGTGCCAACTCACAGTCTTCCGAAGCCGACAACCAAATTATTCAAGAATACGACATTTCTCCACTCGAAAATTGAAATCTCTTCATGTTCTCAATAACAACATTTCTTTCATTTCAAAACATAAAATAGTAATTATTACATCAATATTACGCATTCAAATCGATAAATATAAATTTAAGACTTCAAAGTCTCTGAATGAAATTTCATCTTGAAAAAGAAATTCTAATTTCCATAAATCGCAATATTCGTTTGATGTCGAATTCAAATGTCATGAAATGCGAAGATTATGAGGGTTAACCTCATAGGACGTCTGTGAATTTAAATAATATGATTCCACGATATCAAGTGATTTTAGATACTCTGCACAAATAGTTATTGATTTTGATTGTGGACCAAAAAATTGTGTAATCTCACTGATCGTAATTATCTTCTCGACTTCATGTGAGATTATAAATTAAGTTCGCAGTTTATATAACTTCCAGGACTATACAGTTCTCTCTAATGCCTCCCTTCATCCAAATTTCATGTGCCAACTCACAGTCTTCCGAAGCCGACAACCGAATTATTCAAGAATACGACATTTCTCCACTCGAAAATTGAAATCTCTTCATGTTCTCATCAATAACAACATTTCTTTCATTTCAAAACATAAAATAGTAGTTATTACATCAATATTACGCATTCAAATCGATAAATATAAATTCAAAACTTCAAAGTCTCTGAATGAGATTTCATCTTGCAAAAGAAATTCTAATTTCCATAAATCGCAATATTCGTTTGATGTTGAATTCAAATGTCACAAAATAGGAAGGTGACTCTCAGGACCGAGAAATGTGGGTTAACCGTTATATTTGATATCAAGTGTATCCGCCGATATATACCAAATATACAATTTCGATCAACAATTTCGCGTACATAATGTTGGACACGCGAAAGCGACGTCAACTATGCATATGGCACATTTTCTGTGACGTGTATCCCGTTAGCATAATCCATAACTGATCTACGCGAAGAAGCTCTCCAGTATCCCATTTCATACTGAGACGTGCATAACATTGGGTATACGTATGTGTAATGACGTACAATTTCGTACATAGTGCGATTCCACTGAACATTGAGTGCATATTCTTCGGAGATTTTATGTCGCTGTCGAATAAATCATATATGGACGGATGAGACGACGAGTGCTACGTTATCAGTGAGAATTTTTCCCATCTAAATGTCAGTCAAGTGAATTATTCAACTGTTATTTTATTTAGTCAACACGGTATTCAACTAACAATTTTCGATAATTCCACTGGTAATTTTTCACGTTGATATATATAGGAAAAAGAAATGATTTCCTGGTTGGGTGAGACTCTCGTTGGAACTGACATATGAATTTTCCGAGGAGCTATTCACCGGCGTAATCGTGGTGTCACTCGTTGATCTAATCAATTGTAATCCCAGTGAAATCAATATAATCATTGTAATCACATGATTACGATATTTGAAATCAAGTTTTGGTAATCAAGTGGTAATAATTTGTAATCACTGTAATCATTTGTAATCAGTGGAATCTTTCGTAGTTGCTCCTAGTGAGACCGTGAATTTTGTTTTTGAATTTTCGAGCGCGTCATTTCTACCAACGGTAAGTCTCAGAGATTCCTGGATCAATTTTTCTTGGAATTCCAGATGTTTATGGTTCAGAACCTTGCATAGCCAATGTGTTTTGTCTTTCTAACGAATTGGATAGATTTTTCTATTAAATTTTTTCGTGCGTGGAAATGATTAAAAAATTACATTTTTTATAATTACAAACATTCTCTTCAAATAATTTATGAACAATCAATTTTCCACCATGAAAATCATTTGTTTGGAATCGTAAAGAATTTATTTATATTCAGAATTTTACCACCACTCAATTTCATTCCTAAAAAAATAAGGTGTCCGAAAGTTTGAACAATTTCAATTATTTATTTATAAACAATGAATGTTTAAAAAAATACGAATTCTATGAAAAATGTTATTTGAATGACGCCGAACATTCAGGTTGTTTTCCAAATTTTTCTCAAGCAATTTAATTGACAAATTTGATGATTTAAAATAGTTGAATCTATAGTGTTAAACTCGTTCTTCTGATTTATGCAATGGAATTTCAATTTTCGAGGTAATATGACCATAGAAATTGCGAAAATTAAGGAAGCTTTAAAACGAGACATGATCCATGAAAATCGTAGCATTTGACTGCGACATACCGCAATTTTCATGGGAATCCCTTTTGTTGAGAATTTTATAGACTATAAAACGGCTCCTCTGAGATATTTGAGGAATAATGTGACTGGAATTTTTCAACTGAGATTTCACAATTCACTTTATGCACGAGTTTAACATACAGAAGATGTAGAAATTTCTGATGAAAAAATTTGGAGTCTCATCTCGTAGTCCTGTTGAGTGACTCATCTAGAGTGGAGGGAAAAATTTGGCTTTCAAATTTTCCTAGCAAAGAACTCCACTAACGCTCCTCTGGGGGAGGCTCGGAGTAATTGACCCCAAAAATGTAAAATCCCCAGTATCTTGATGAAAAAAGGCAGAAGAGCTTAATATCGAGGTCATAGGGAGCAATTTCCTGGGGTAGAACGATAACTTCTTCCCAGAATTTTAGTCTTATGTAACAATAGAGTAAAAAAAATGTCAAATTGAAAATATTTTCGTGCTCCTGAGGACATTCAGGACTTTGACAATTTGTTTTCGTAATATTTTTGAGGGAGATTGAGGAAAATAAGAGTGAAAGAATTTTTTTGATTGAAAATACTGATGAAAAGTGTTTTTCCTTAGAATAATTTTCAGTATTTTTACGCCCTTCTGAACTAAAAACGTCTTATTGTTCTCTGTCTTAAGGATATCTAAGTATCTTTCACAGTTTGGTACAGACTACACTATAGATTCAACCATTTTCAATCATCAAATTTGTCAATTAAATTGTGTTAGAAAAATTTGAAAAAAATCATGAACATTTAGCGTCATTAAAATTATATTTTGCTTTTGATTTTTATTTTTTTTAGACATTCGGTGTTTAAAAATAAATCATTGAAGTTGTTTTAACTTTCGGAAATCTTATTTTTGTAAGTATAATACTGATTTCGGATAAAATTCTGAATATTAATAAATTTTCATTGCAATTTCGAACGAATTACACGGAGAACATTATTTCTAACTAGTTGTTTTATAACTAGTTGTTGAAATTTACCAAATAATTTTCTCCGTGTATTTTTATGGTGGAAAATTGATTGTTTACAAATTATTTATAGAAAATACTCGCAATTTTCGAATATTATATTCGAAATGTTCAGTCGTTACTTCTCCGAATTTTAGTTTCATGTAACAATAGAATTTAAAAAATGTCAAATTAAAAATATAATTATCCTAAGAAAGTGAAAATTGAAGGCGTACGATTTTAAATGATTATAAATTTTCCTTGCCACGATGTCTTAAATTAATCTCATCAAGATTCTTGAAGACACTACTGTTTACAGTGTAAATTGAACCAATTGACAGTATATTTTTCACTAACAAAATATACCGAAATGTCATCTCAATATTATGCAAAGTCAACTTCATTGTGACCTCCATCTCCCAGCTTAATGAAACATACCAGAGTGCCTATTTCGAAACACGCTCAACTCATTCTCAAAGAGGTTAATCAAACGATTTCGCAGTTAGTCCGTTGATTCACCTTTGACTGGCCAATTCCCCCGTCAGCCCGAGAATACTGTTTCGATATTGCACAAGGTTTGAAAATTCGATGAATTGTCAACAACAAACCGGCCGCATTCTTGTTTTCTCCTCTGTTATTTTTTTATTCAATCCACCACGATCTCTCGCGACATTCGGAGAACAGAAAAATATAGGGGGAAAGAAGGATTCTTGTAGCAATGTGAAAGATCTATCGCACTTTATGCGTAGTTTTTACAGAAATAGTACTCCACTGTTTAAACGTTTTTACCGATATTTTCGGTAAAAGTCTTGGAAAACAAGTAACATTCCCACTGAAGTTTTAAGGAATTTTGTCACTGAAAATTCATAATTTCATGGAAAAATCCGTTTCAAATGAAAATTTCAGTTTAATTATTCCGGGAAAATGGATGAAAAATCAGAAAAATTCAGAGGAATCTCTCCTTGAATTCCAGATTCCCCTGAATTTTCATGAAATTCTTTTGAAAATTCGTGGAATTCCAGAAATTTCTAAAAAGTAACAGTTTCACTGAAATTTGAAGGAATTTTGCCATTGAAAATTCATAATTTCATGGAAAAATCCGTTTCAAATGAAAATTTCAGTTTAATTATTCCGGAAAAATTGATGAAAAATCAGAAAAATTCAGAGGAATCTCTCATTGAATTCCAGATTCCCCTGAATTTTCAGGAAATTCTTTTGAAAATTCGTGGAATTCCAGAAATTTCTAAAAAATAACAATTTCACTGAATTTTCAAGGAATTTTGTCTTTGAAAATTCATAATTCCACGGAAAAATCCGTTCGAACTGTAAATATCAGTTTAAATATTCCGGGAAAATCAGAAAAATTCAGAGGAATCTCTCGTTGAATTCCAGATTCCCCTGAATTCTCAGGAAGTTCTGTTAAAAATTCGTGGAATTCCAGAAATTTCTAAAAAGTAACAGTTTCACTGAAATTTCAAGGAATTTTGTCATTGAAAATTCATAATTCCATGGAAAAATCTGTTTGAACTGTAAATTTCAGTTTAATTACTCCGGGAAAATTAATGAAAAATCAAAACAAATTCAGAGGAATCTCTCCTTGAATTCCAGATTCCCCGGAATTTTCAAAAAATTCCTTCAAAAATTCCTGGATTTCCGAAAATTTTAAAGGGATTCCCCGAAAATTCAAGGCAATTTGGCAGTTACATTCATTTTCACTTGAAAATTCATGTAAATTGTGGAATTTCCGTCTTTCTGCCGCTGAAAAAATGGAACTTTACGTGAATTTTCAGAGAAACTTGGAATTGCATTGACTTTTTGCCCTTAAATCGAATTTAAAGTCTTTGTCCGAAAAATTCATCCAGATTTTTTTAACAGTGTATTGATAGGAAAATTTACGTAAAAATTATGCAAAGAATTTGGATTTTGGAAAAAAAATCATACAGTTTCAGATGTCCCTGAAAATTCAGGGAATTTTTACAGTTTTCAGCAGCAGGAAGATGATAATTTTAAATCAAAATATAAATATTTAATACCAAATTACATTTAATTTTTTAATTAATTGAAAATTCCAGAAAATGTATCTCCGAATTGTCATTATTTCCCTCAATTTTAGCAGAATCATTGAACTATAATTTACAATTCTGTTGATTTTTTCCCACAATTTTCAATTTTCAATTACAAAATTCCTTGAAATTTCAATGTGATGAAAATATCCAAGAAGTGTCCTGGCAATTTCAGCCAAAAATTATCACCAGTTTCAACAACTTATTTATATTCAGAACGAACAATTACAGGGAAAAAATGTAATGATATTTTCTCTCATTAATTTAAACTCTTTTATTATCACACTATTGTTATCATACATTTTTCTCCGTATTCGATACTACAGAAGATGTGAAAATTTGATGAATTGTCAACCAACCGCGCAGACCCCAGTTTTTTCCTCTCCCACAGTTTTTTCTATTTAATCCACCTCGATCTCACAGCAATACCCCGGGTATTGCATTCACCATGGTGTTTGATAGTTGATACAAACCTAGAAAACAGTACACAAGAAGGATAAAAACTAAGAGAGACAGAGTGTCGTTTCGAATTGATTGAAAAGCCACCAGTAGGTGGGGTATGATTGATTGGTACGTGGAAAGATCGGTGTTTGGCGATGCTGTTTCCCCACCCAAGGGTAAATTGCAAAAGCATTTGTATAGCATGCACCGAGTGGAGGGAGTTTGAGCAATGTTAAATCCGATAAGTTGGGCGATTTGTCGTTGGTGAGTAGCGATACCTTTTTTCGATGCTGTATACTTTTCACGGTGAATCAATCATCCATGAATTTACCAGACCCACTGATGCACTATTTTTACTCTCGATACTCTATCTGCGGTGTATCGATTCGATGCTGCAAAATGCGAGGGAAATAAAAACAGGCGAGATAGGGTAAATAAAGGGGGTGAAAAAAAAAACGGAAATTGAGATATCAAAGGTAACTGAGTTATATATTGGTCACACGATATTCGTACGAAAAAAAATGGATAACGAATTCAGGGGAAAAGTGCAGTTGAGTTTTTTTTGCGAATACAAATTTTCTGGGGCTAGGCAGTCTCGTGTTACGATGTGGAAGAGCTGGGGGGGGGGGGG
>NW_021680408.1:1529197-1538416 GCF_001412515.2 Diachasma alloeum | reverse complement strand
GGGGGGGGGGGGGGGGGTGATGGAACTCTGAGGGGTTTTTTATTTTCGGTCGTGTACGCTTGGTGAATTTAATATTAATGTTT
The DNA here is from genome assembly GCF_001412515.2 of Diachasma alloeum. Lineage (NCBI taxonomy): Eukaryota > Metazoa > Arthropoda > Insecta > Hymenoptera > Braconidae > Diachasma > Diachasma alloeum. Next base: position 1,538,333 of record NW_021680408.1, on the reverse strand, counting down.
CTGGATGTTGGAGTCGGTTCGTTAATGGGGGAGGGATGCTGGAGGTGACTTGGATACCTTTTAATTCATAGTATTGCTGGTAACTGACAGACGGTTTTGACTGGAATTTCCAGGAATTTTTTTGCATGTTTTTATCGTGTTTAGTTCCACCGAAATGTCGAGGAATTTTGTAGTTGAAAAGGGAGAATTTTAAATTCAAGGGAATTAATTCTTGAAAATTAAGAGAAAATTCAGGTTAATATTTTTAGTTGAAGTTTTAATTAATTGAATCCAATGTTACTCTTCTGGAAAGTACAAGAGTTGAATAGTGAAGTTGGTAGAGAGTGTACAATTTTAATTTATTAATTGAAAGACGAACAACACTGTTGAAAGTTTTGGCTGAAATTTCATGAAATTTCAGCACTTGAAATGCACAATTCTATGGAAAATTCTGTGAAACTTGTGAATTTCAGTTCAATTATTCAATGAAAATCAATAGAAATCAAGAAAATTTGGGTGAATATATTCTTGAAATTTCAATTAATCGAATTCAATGTCACTCTTCTGAAAATTACTTGTCAACTTTCCATGAAATTATAATTTTTTTCTGACAGCAGAATTGCTGCAGAGTACAAAAAAAATATTTATTAATTTAATAAAACAACACTGTTAAGAATTTTTCAGTTGAAATTTCCTATGCACTTCTCGGAAATTTTCATTAGAATATAGTTCCACTGAAATTTCAAGAAATTTCGTCATTAAAAATTTACCATTTTATAGACAAATCAACGGAAACGATCAATTATTCCATGAAAATTAGGAAAAATCAGGGAATTTCAGGTAAATACATTCATGACTTTTTAATTCATTGAAAATTCATTGTAATTTGGTACTAAATATTCATGTTTTGATTTAAAATTCAACTAAATTAGGAAATTTTCGTCTTCCTGCTGCTTGAATTTCATTAAATTTTCATTGAAATCTCCATTTCAATTGTTTTTCCAACTACAGGAAACCGAATGTTGCAAGGGATGAAATTGAGAAGATGTGATAATTTCATGTGAAATTATGAACAGATAACCCGTGCCGCCCCATTGAAAAGTTTTCTCCTATATTTTGATTCAATCGGGGCAAAATGGATAATCTTAATTTCAAATTTCCCTAATTTATCGAGTTTTTTAAACGGAAAAATTTTTATTAAAATTTTTTTATCATTCAGCAGTTTGCTTCATACAACGACAATTTCGCTTGTTGCGCCTGGAAGGCACCAGTTGCCACGAATCATATTTCCTGTCCATATAGCAGGTGACATGGAATATATTTGCACACCACCAGCTGTTTGATGTTGCGATGAGCTAATAATTTTTAACGTATCTCATACCAAATTATCATCATCACTCCGATGATGTTGACTATGAAAATGTAGATTCAGAGGGCATCCTAGTAGATAAATAATGCGGGTCCTGGGGCAATGGTCTAGCAAAACCCTGGCCCAAAGGGCCCCCGCGAGAGTTGGTAAATTCGCGGGTCGCGGCATAATTCGCGATTCGATCTGCGGATCGCGGTTTAATTCACGGTTTTAATTCGCGGGTTAGTTAACTTAATTCGCGGTTTTTTCTGTCAAATGGGATTTTATTGACGACCTAGCCAATCCACCCCCGCAATAGTGTAGACGAAAGGTTTGATTGATTCGCAGGTCACGAATTCCGCGGGGTAATTCACGGTCTGATCCGCGGGTCGCGGTTTTTTTTTCGAATTCAGTTCGCGGTTTTCTTGGTCAAAAGAGGTTCTATCGACGACCTAGCCAATCCATCCTCACGAGGAAGTGGGTCAAAGGCTTGATTAATTCGCCGTTTGATTCACGGGTTACTCAATTAATTCGCGGTTTTGGGGATCTATCCATGATCTAGTCAATGCACCGCGGCAAGGGAGTGGGTGGGGAAAGGGTTAATCAATTCGCGGTTTAATTCACAGGTGAACTCATTAATTTGCCCTTATTTACGAGAGGGTCGATCCACGCTCGCGAAGAGATGGATGGGTGAAACGGTTGATTAATTCGTGGACTCGTTAATTAATCAAGTAATTAGCGACTTTCAAATGACAAAAGCCCCACGAGGGGGTTGGCGTGTGAAAGGGCTAATTAATTCGCGGATTAATTAATTAATTAATTAATTAGCGGATTTCAAATGATAAGAGCTATCCACACCCCCGTGAGGGGGTGGGTGCGTTAAAGTGTTAATTAATTTGGGGACTCATTAATAAATTAAGTAACTGATTAACGGATTTCAAATGACAAGAGCTATCCACATCCCCTGCGAGGGGGCGGGTGGGTGAAAGGGTTAATTAATTTGCGTACTCATCGCTTCAACTCCCCAAAAAAATTCAATTATCCTCCAACATATCTATTGCGGAACTAAACTATTGTCCATTAAATTTCAAGGAATTTTGTAATTGAAAATTCCAAATTTTATGAAAAAATGTGGCGTGAGCCACAAACGTATTGTTATTTCGAAATTTAGTTAATGCGTCTAGAATATTCTATACCGTCATATTCGAGACGGGCGTCATTCTGTTTTTGTCCTTCACGAGATTTCTGGACGGTTCTCGGACCTTCCATAACGAAAGGTATTTAAACTCGCACGCTCCCCGACGAATAGCTTAGTCAGTCAGCTCAGTCAGTTGAATTCAGTCCGATTTATATATTCGATGTAAACACATCTCTCTGCGATAAATACAACGCCTTTATATTCCACAACCACGAGTTATTATTGTGTCTCTATACACCTAACCGCCACAAAAAATTAAGAGAAACTGTAAATTTTAGTTCAATTATTTAACGAAAATTACCGTCAACTTAGAACCATCTATCAAATTTCAAGGAATTTCGTAATTAAAAAATCCAAATTTTATAAAAAAAAATCAAGAAAAACTATAAATTTCAGTTTAATTATTCCCCGAAAAATTACGTCACGTATTCCCTGAAAAATCCACCTTGACCCCTTCAAAAAAACACACCCCCACTCCAAAAAAATTTAACCACCCCCCAACACCCACTACGCAACTAAACTATATCCCCCAACGGCGGATGCATACTTAGAGTCTCATAAATGGTATGCAAATTCTCCCGGTGCTGCGGTTCGAATCACTTTGGGAATGAGTCGTGGTGGGGCGATGATATCAGGAAAGGATGAGCATCAGACCAAAATGTGAGAGAGGCATGCCCGAGCCCACGAGGAGGCTAGGGCGACGGGTGAGAGGGTGGAGGATAGGAGGAAATATAACCCACGGCTGGTGGCAAAGTGTCGCCGCTTATATTCCACGGGACATGCACGACTCGCGTGTCTCCCTTATCACTCGGCAAGATAGCTTGCACTTTGCATACGTGGCATAATTCAACGGTGAAACCGTTTCCCTCCCCCCCCCCGGCTCACCCTATAACATCCCTTTCGTACCTGGGTACTTGGCATCCATCCTATATCTCACCTCCTCACTATCATCCCCTATTCCATTCTCCTTGTCTCCTTCACCCCTCCACCGGTTCCACAATGCCTTTATCTACACCTCTCAAGCCCTTTCATATTTGACACCCTCGACAAAACTCCAATCCCGGGGAAACTATGCGTGGGCACCTCTGCAGGGAAGTATAATGGTCACGGTGGATGGTATTAATGTGTATAGAATAGCGAGAGAAATGACTCCCCCTTAAATCCCAACGGATGGACATTTAATGGGCGAAACTTGTCCTCGAGAGATGGCCAAACTCGATGTCATCGGGAATCCAATGGGGCCGGTGAGGGGGAGAGGGGAAGGGGCGCCGGAAATTCTTGAAGTTCATTCGACATATTATAGTGCTGTACCCGGCAGAGATTGAGTGGTGTTTCAATTTCTAGGATGGAGAATGCAGGGGGGAGGTATTGGCGGTTGTGGAGGTTCTTTGTGGGTTTGAAAAATAGTGTCGTAAATTGTCGGATTTGTCATGCAAATTGGGAAGTTGAGGGGGGGATGGGATCTTTGCTGGGAGGCTTGAGGAGTTTTTTAGGGCTTCTGAGAAGTGCGGAGGGAGTGGGGTGGTGGCGGTTAATTGTTGGGGTTTTGCGGGGTTTGAGAGGATTGTTGGGGATTGGGTGCGATGGCTTGGACAGCGGAATTATGTAAGAGATTTTGTCGGTGTGATAAGACTCATTTCATCACTCGGTTTTTGTTGATAGAGGCAGGGTGGAGTTGGGGTATTAGAGGGGCTGTTGAACATTTTCGGGTGGAATTGTCGGGAGACTTTTTGGGAAGTTTGATGAGTTTCACGGAAATTTCAAGGAATTTTGGCATTGAAAATTTGAAATTTTAGGAAAAAATTGAGGGGAAGTGGTAATTTCAGTTCAATTATTCCTTGAAAATGAATAAAAATCAGACAAATTTATGTTTTTATTACAAATTTAGGGGAGTTTTCCTGCTACTCAGGAATTTGGAATTTCATGATTTTCCTTAACCTGAATCGGATTCAATGTTACTCCCCTGAAAATGACTAATCAATTAAATTACTCATTTAGTCCATGAAATTCCAATTTTTTACAACAGTATAGTTGCAGTGAAAATTCAAAATCTAATGGAGAAATCAATGGAAACAATAGTTTTCAGTTCAACTATTCCTCGAAAATGAGTAGAAATCAGACAAATTACCTGAATTTGGTACGGAAGATTCATGGTCGTATTAAAAATTCGGCTAAGTTGAAGCATTCTTGTCTTCCTACTACTCAAGAATTTTGGGGTTTCATTGAATTTTCAGTGAAATCTGGACTTTCATGATTTTCTTTAATCAGAGTTGAATTAAATGTCACTCTCCTGAAAATTACTAATCCACAGTCTATGAACTTTCAATTTTTTAAAACAGTGTAGTTGTACTGAAATTTTAAAGAATTTCGTCATTAAAAATTAAGACTTTTAGAGAAAAATCGATGGAAAATGTAAAATTTAGTTCAATTATTCTTTGAAAATCAATAGGGATCAGACAAATTCACGTAATTTAGTACTGAATATTTATGTTTTTATTAAAATTTGGATATGTTGAAGAATTCGTGCCTTCCTGATATTCCGAAATTTGGAATTTCATGATTTTTTTCAATCTGAATGGAAGTCAATGTCCCTCTCCTGAAAATTACTGATCAACTAAATCACTAATCAACAGTCCATGTAATTTCGATTTTTTTTAAATTGTGTTTTTCGAGGAATTTCAAGAATTTTAGGGAAAAATCAATGGAAAGTGTTGATTTCAGTTCAATTATTCCTTGAAAAGAATAAAAATCAGGAAAATATATTCTTGCATTTTCAATTACTTGAAATTTCAACCAGATTTTGTGCTTCATATTTTAATTAAAAATTCGGGTTGGGAAGTTCTCGTATTTTCGCTGCTCAAAAATTTAGAATTTAGAATTTAGAAATTTAGAATTTTGAAAAAAAAATCTTTGCCGATCTCGAGTTACTGACAGTTAAAAACAGCTCCCCGTTCCCCCAGTCTCTAATTCAATCAAGAATCGTTTCTCATTCTCACCGGAAGTAAAATGACAATTCTTATTGAATTCTCACTGTTCAGATTACTAAAATTGACAGTTACGAGCTAAATTGTTTTAAAATAGCGCAAAATTTCTCCCTGGAAACCTGTTCCCTTCAGGAAATCCATTTACCCTTAATTTGCAGTGACTAAAAAATGATTAAAATTCCATAATAACTTCCCGACGTCCAAACCGAGCATTCTACGAGACTGTTATCCCAATAAATCCGAATTCAATCTCACCAATCACCCAACTGAAATGAATCTCCCCCCTGAAGCTGTGTTTCTTCCACAAACGCTATAAATAACCCCAATTCCCGTTGCTATCCGGCGATATCTCGTAAATTTGTAGTACATTGGGTGTGTCAGAAAGAATTCATGAATGAAACCGTAACAAATTCCAGTTGGGTCGTACCAGTTGACTCCGATAATTGGCAAAATGTGTATGTGTACTAATGGTAACACAGGGCGGTCCCGGTTGAGATAAATAAAGTGAAGCTAAAAGGCATATTCCCCGTGGGGGGGAACGAAGGCAAGATCAGAGGGCAGTGGCGGTTACATTAGGCCAGTTAGTCTATTAAAGTAGCGAGTCATCGGTCCGCTCGTGGTGCATTACGTACAGTCTCGTCATCCTTGTCCCCCTTTTATTTCCAATCCATGTATGACAAGTATGGAAGAAATTTCCATTGCACGAGCCTTTGGAGAATTTTAAGTAGCGTTGGCATTAAATCGAGAAAATCATTGCTTCTTTAAATACCTCCGTCCATAATTACTCTTATCCACAGTTGGATCTCGTGTTTCGAAATGAATACATAGACAACTCTCGGAATGCATGGATTTTTATTGACTTGAAATACCAATGGGAAACATCAATGAGTGATTTTTTCCCTGAAATGTTACTGATGCAAGTCAACTTTTTCTTTTGCTGTTCTTTTTGTTGTTCTACATGGCTTCAATTGGTGTATACATGGACATGTCCTCGACCTATTCGAATTTTCAATAAAATCATGAATATTCAGTGCCCAATTATGATGAATTTTTAATGAATTCACGTTTTCTTTGGAAATGGAAATACGTAAAGGAATTCTCATCTTATTGCTGCACTATTAGGAAAAAATTGACATTTCAGGGACTAGTAATGTTTAGGAGAGTGGCACTGAATGCTATTTAAGGATAAAAAAATCTTGAACTTTCAAATTTCACTAAAAATTCAGTGAAATTCCAAATTCTTGCACAACAGCGAATACAATTCAGCAGCGAAGTGGTAAAACAGTACAAGTTAATTTTAACTATTGGCCAGTTTTCAATGAATATCTCGGAATCTAAGAGAGATAGCAAAATTTTTGTTATGATTTTTTTGTAGAACCGGTTAAGAGCTACAACACATGTAATTTCGAAAATTTCACTATCTCCCTTCGATTCGGAAATATTTCTCAAAAACTCAATTGGGACTCAATGGGTTAAGTTGACTTAACCCGTTTTACCACTTCGCTACTGAATTTAAGGGTGAAGAAATCATGAAATTTCAGATTTCACTCCAAATTAAGTGAAATTCATAATTTTTAAACAGCATTTGGGTGAGAATTCCTCAACGTATTTCAATTTTCAATGAAATCATGAGTATTCAATGGGGAATTATGATGAATTTTTAATCAATTCACGTTTTCTTTGGAAATGGAAATAAGTAGACGAATTCTCATCTTCCTGCTGTACTGTTAGTAAAAAAAATGAAATTTTAGACACTAGTAATGTTTAGGAGAGTGACACTGAATGCAATTTAAGGGGAAAATGATCATGAACTTACAGATTTCACTAAAAATTCAGTGAAATTCCAAATTTTCAATCATTTCGTCCATAATTACTGTTGTTCACAGTTGGATCTTTTGTTTTAAAATGAATACACAGACAACTCTTGGAATGCATGGACTTTTATTGACTTGAAATACCAATGGGAATTCAATTCCCATCAATTAGTTAATTTTTCTCTGAAATGTTACTGATGCAAGTCAAGTTCCTCCTTTTTCTGTTGTCTAACGATAAAAAAAACAAAAAAAAAATTTTCTGTTGTCTCTTTTTTTTTGTTCTACATGGCTTCATTTGTACCCATGGACAATGGGTTTGCTGTTTAGGTTTAGCAGATGTAATGTTTAGGAGAGTGCCAGTGAATGCAATTTAAGGGGGAAAATAATCCTGAACTTTCAGATTTCACTAAAAATTCACTAAAATTCCAGAATTTTAAACAGCATTTAGATGAGAATTATCCGACGACTTGGCGCAGTGGGTAAGAGGGTTGCCTCACATGCGAGAGGTTTCGGGTTCGATTCCCAATCGGGGAGAATGGTGATGATCTAACCATTCAAAGTCTTGATCAAGCGGCTGCTACAATAGATCTTGATAGATTTAGGTGGCATAGGGCGCTTTGTGCGCCTAGTCGCTCCATTCTAATCTCTTTTCTAATCTCTCTAGATGAGAATTCCTCAATCTATTTAAATTTTTAATGAAGTCATGAATAGTCAATGCCGAATTATGATATATTTTTAATGAATTCACGTTTCTTTTGAAAATTCAATTCAAAACTAATTCAATCTGAAAATTAAATTAATTAATCATAATTTTAAGATTTTACTAAAAATTCAGTGAAATTCCAAATTTTTAAACAGTCCGTCAATAATTACTCTTCCTCACAGTTCGATCTTCTATATCAAAATGAATACATAAACAACTGTTGGAATGCATGGATTTTTAGTGACTTGAAATGCCAATGGGAAACATCAATGAGCGAATTTTTTCCTGAAATGTTACTGATGCAACTCAAGTTTCTCCCTTTTTCTGCTCTCTTTTTTTTGTTGTTCTACACGGCTTCAATTGGTGTATCCATGGACAATGGGTTGACTGTTTTTTCCGTCCTGTTGCCCAGCACAACTGTCTCTTTTGTAACTGGCAATCCAGTAGATTGCTACAACCCACTGTATGTTCACCACCGATGTAGAGTAGTTCTTTCGGGTACTGAAAATGTTTCTGTATTCCGTACATGTTATTTGGAGTATACCAAATACTCCGAAAAGGGCGAGGTCACTATCCGGGATTGTACAATTACTGGGAGACCCTGGGGCTAATTTCAAATGAATCATCAACGTCATTCATTAAAAGTTTTCCACCACTGAATCATATGTGGATGCGAGTTCCAGACTTATTTGTGTGCTGAACGTTATTACAAAGGATTTTTTTGAAAGGGGAACGGTGTTACTGACGAGTGAATGGGAACTAATGGCAGAGTGAAAAACTGGAGACGTGAAGCTCGTGAAGTACATCGAGTGATGGTCCAATATAGATTTCTTCAGAATTACTCTGCGAAAGGTTCTATTGGAAGGAGAGACGAGGTAATAGCGAGATGAAAATGAAAAGTAATCAGAGACTGAAGAAGTAGAAATTCTGAGTTCATGAAGCGGGAGAACGTCTAAAAAAACTTCGTCATAAAAACCTGGTTAAGTCCACTTGCGAAAATTAACTTTTGTTTATTTGTTTTCGCCGAGTGTCTCCTTAAGAGACAAGTTCAATCCCTCGTTCAATCCAAACATCTCGCCACTCACACCCTTCCCCGAGCAGTTCATCCCC
>NW_021680408.1:1505461-1529152 GCF_001412515.2 Diachasma alloeum | reverse complement strand
CCCCCGAACTCCCCCCCCCCCCCCCTCCCCCACCGTCTCAAGCACTACAAGGTGCAAAATGGAAAGCAGTGAATTTTCATGCCAAGTGAACTGACAGACTAGTTTAAAGTCAGTACTGACTACTCGAGTAGGATCTTCGATCTTCAAACTCTGAATGCCTCTAGTAGTCAAAGCGCCCCCTCCCCCCTGCCCAAGGAGCTTTTATATAGGTACATTCAACTCTCCAGCTGCCATACATAGGTATACAACCAGCATCTCTGCACCTGCAGGTCGATGGTCTCCCAGTGAGGCTTGAATGGCTCATCGTTAGAGCACTTTCTTCCCTCCCACCCCGCCGCCGTCTTTTCCACCGCCCATAACCCTCTGTACCGCTGTATATACGTATACCCTGGGTATTTCCACCGCACCTTCTCTCATCCCCGTTCACTCATTCCTCCCCCCCCCCTTCCTTTTTTCCGAGATATCCTGCTCTATCACAGAACACGCTTCCGTCTCAATGTGGCTATTCATTGCGCTCTGGTGCCGTGCCAAACGAACCTCCCCGCTGATACCATTGAGTGACACCGGGAAAAATCCTCGAGTACATGGGAATCAACGCCTTTTGCATATTCTTGGAAAATGTCATCATTAAAGAATCCGCCAAATTAAGCATTTGCCAGTGATTGGGGTTTAACCGTCAACGGAGGTTATTTGCATTGCATTTGCGGGTATTTTCGTCCATATTGTTGGAAAAAACTTGGAATTTCATAGACTGTCGGTTGGTAATTTTCGGGTGACACTGAATGCGAAAACATGTTGGCCGTGGTTAAGTGAAGGAATTATAACTTGGTTTGCAGTGTTAGAAATTTATTGAAATTTCAGTCACAGCGTCATCTGAATTTTCGATGTTGTGAGGTTGAATTCCATTTCAAATGAAAGCGTTCGCTAAATTTCTCATTCATCTTGAAAATGCAAGACAATTGGGTTTTTCATGTTGAACAATAATTGATTTTTCTGAATTGAATATCACACACAATTCAGTTTTCAATAGATTGAGAATTCCGAAAAGTTGTTGGCTGAATTTTCAAAATTTTTAGGGTTTTTCAGTGCTGTGCTTGAATATTCAAGAAATTAAATGATTCGTCAATGAAGAAATGTACACTGATAGAAAAGGTGGAATGATTCAGTTTCACTAAACGAGGCTTTTTAACTGTTACCGCGATTCGTTAATAGTTGACGAATCGTGGTAATAGTTTAAAAGTCTCGTTTGGTTCGACTAAACCGTTCTATCAATGTACAGAAATTTCATGTAACTTTGTCGTTGGTAAATTTTCAAGCTTTTTCACTTGAAATTTCAAAAGTGATTCTCTAACAGTGTGATAGATATTATCATAAGGAATATTTTGACGCCAAAAAAATTTAATTCAGTCGCGTAGTTTTTGAGATATCGAGAAAAAAAGATTTTCGAGGAATTGCTATGCTTGACTTTCTTGATTTTTTTAAAAACATATCTTTATGTTTCAGGACACTACATTATTTCCAAGTGTTAAATTAGAAGATGAACAAAATAGACGATTATAAAGCTTCCACTCGTGAGCAAAACCCATAACATTTCAGATTTTATCGAAAATTCAATGAAATCCCAAAACAGCATTAAGTCGAGAATTCGTCAATGTATTTGAATGTTCTGTGAAAAACTGAATATTCAATTTCAAATTACACTGAATTTTCAGTTAATTCGAAATTCAAGGATACATTTCCTGGAATTTTCCTGATTTCTACTAACTTTCAAGGAATAATTGAATTGATATTTACAGTTCTCATTGATTTCATGAAATTCAGAATTTTCAATTACGAAATTTCTTGAAATTTCCGTGGAACTGGAATGGGAAAAAAAAATTTAAAAAGTATACTGGAAATTTCAACCACAAACTTTTAACAGTGCAGCACGTACTACTTTTTTCTTTTCATGTCAATATCACTAGAAGGTGAAGGGCAACCTCAGTGGTATTCGTGCCATACGGAACGTCACCGCATCATGTCCAAACAAAGATGACAAATCGTTCTATTGAAAATTCATAGTTTGAAGGCACAATCAAGGAAGGCTATAAATTTCAGTTCAACTATTCCATAAAACTGAATAAAAATTTGATAATTCAGTTGAATATGTTTTTAAATTTTCAATTAATTCGAAATTCAGTGTAATTTAGTACTGATTATTCATGTTTTCATTGAAAATTAAAGTAAGTCGGGGAATTCTTATCTTCTCGCTGCAGTGTTAGGAAGAAAATTTAAATTTCAGGGACAGTCGACTAGTAATGCTTCCACTGAATGCAATTTGAGGGGGAAAAATAAAATTGAAATGAAATTTCAGATTTCACTCAAAATTAAGTGAAAGTCCAAATTTTTAAACAGCATTTAGATGAGAATTCCTCAACCTATTTCAATTTTCAATAAAATCATGAATATTCAGTGCCGAATTACGACAAATTTTCAATTAACTGAAAATACAGGGACATATTTACCCGAATTTTCCTGATATCTACCAATTTTCAGGCAATTAATTAACTGAAATCAGCAGGTCCCATTGATTTTCCCATGAAATTTTTACTTCTCAATAACGAAATTCCTTGAAATTTCGATGAAAACTAAAATATGGTAAAAATTTCCAGAAAGTGTAGCGAAAATTTCAGCCAAAAACTATCAACAGTGCGCTCAAAAACTTGAAATTCCATAGCAATTCCAGTGACACCTGTTACGAATTTTCCCCTTGAAATGAAATGCAGTGTCGCTCACCTGAAAATTCCCACTCACCTGTCCAAGAATTTTTCCTCTTTTCCTCCTGAAATGAAGCCATTACGATAAGTATTCACCATTGATCGAAGTTGAACGATCAACGGAGGTCATTTGCATTGCACATCCGGCCATTCCAATCCACCACCTGATTTCACTAACGAGCCCACGAGCTATCCGTTTCCTGTTCGTTTCTCACTGGTATAAAACGTCGTCATGTATTACACAGGTAGACACCATTACCAGTTGATAGGAGAGCGCTTCATGCGACGTATTTATGTTCAACAAACGAGCGTTCGACACAGCGAATACCCCAACTGGTGGAATTGGCCCCGTTGGAGGGTACAATAACTCCAGCCCGCATCTATCATATTTCATACTCCACTGGTACGAAATGTCGTCTCATTCTTCCACTCTACGTCGGCTGTCCGCAGACGGGGGAGATATAGTATTTGGGGTTGTCCTCAGTGGTATGTTTCAGTTGAAATGTCCAGTCATCCTAATCCAACCGAGGCTCATCCTGAATTGCCCCACCTCTCACTGCTGATTTAACGAGGCGTCGTATTTCGAGAAATCGAATACGATAAATGAAAGTCTCAGCGTCGTCGCGTGTTGGCGTCTGCCATTGGCGTCTATCCAATACAGACAACTGGTTTATATCTCTCAATGTACTTCCGGTTTACGTACAACTCGGTCTATTCTCTCCTCCCTCTCCTCCCCACTCTCGGATTATTTCTTATTTTCTCGGACCAGAAAAGGGGTGACAGCGGACGAGGTATATCCAAGTGCTTACTCGAGTGATAAAGAAAAGGAAGAGGGGAGTCGAGATAAGCTTTTGCCGAACAAGCGGTTATCCTGGACTGGAACGGTCTTATCTTATGAGTTGAGAGATAGAGGGAGTGGGCGGGGTTGGGTGTGTGGGTTATCGGGGCCCTTTAAAGCCCCGATCGGCCAATTGTTTTTTTTTGCAGTGTGTCTTGGGGAGGGGACTGTCGTTGTTAATATCGATGTCGGGAGATAAAGGGGAAAATTGTACAGCTTGTTGCCGAGGGCAATTAAAAATGGGTTGTGAGGGTTGTTTATTTGTGGAGAAGGGGTGTAGGGGAAAAATAGTTGGAGGAGATTTGGGAGAGGGGTTTTTTTATTCAGGGGGATTTTTCGAATTGCTCGTGGTCGAATTGACAGTTTTTTGGAAATTTTTTTCATTCCTTTTTGTTTCAATATACGCAAATGCTGGTATTTAAATGTTGATCCGAATCAAGAATTTATTAGTGATAATGAAGAGGACGAATTTATTAACGTTTTATGAATTTATATTTCACTGAAAATTTAATGGAATTTTGATTTTTTAAGCAGGAGAAAAATAAAATTTTCCCAATTTACTTGAATTTTCAATCACAACAGGAATATTCAGTGCGGAATTACGCAGAATTTTCAATTAAGGAAATGTTGAAGAGTTTATTCACCCGAATTTTCAATTCTGGAATTCCTGGAAGTTTTACTGGAACAATAAACTGATTTCAAATTTCTAAGAAGTGCTTGATATTTCATCCAAAATTTTTTAACAATGCAGAGAAAAAAATCATCTGAAGTAGATCAACTTTACTTGCATCAAACGACTCATTTATTTAATTCTAATGGAGGATTAATTTGAATAAATTATGCGTTTGATAGGATTAAAATAAATAGAAAATTTAAAAAATTGAAAAATTTTAAATAAAATTCTTTATTGCATTTAAATTCCTCATTTCTACGGATTTCCAAAAACGAGGGAAAATGGTCTGTCTTTAATCGTCCATATCTCCTGATCATCAAATGCTGCAACTGGAACAAGTCAGGGCTCACTCCAAAGCTTGATAAAAGACCTTTAAAATAAAAGAAAAACATCTTTGTACTAGAGTGAAAATTTCCCTCTACTACAAAGAGAAAAAAATTACAGAAAAATTACCGAACAAGCGAAGTAATCGTGGAGCGAACTCGATTTTCAGTACTTTTCAATTTTTCTTGAATTTTTCTCCGTTGGCCCGGGAAAATTCACGAAACGTAAAGGTAATTTGTGCCAGAACCGTAAAATTTACCCTGCATTCCATCAAAAATTATTCCAGTGAACGTGAGTGATTGCTTAATATTGCGTATAATTTTTCTGTAACGGAGAATAATTTGTTACCGAACGCGTTCGGCAAGAAATCGCGACTTTCAGATAGAGGAGAAAAAATACCCTACCAGTGCGGAAAATTTTGCTGTACAGAAGAATAATTTTTGCATCCATAGATGTTTTTTTTTTTTTACCGAACGAATCGTAAAATACCCTCCACAAAGAGCAATTTTTTCATTGCATTACATTTCGGTCCACAATTACCTTTCATATGTCCCGGTGGCGTGGCTCAGTGGGTAAGTTCGTTGCCTCACATGCGAAAGGTTCCGAGTTCAAATCCCGGCCGGATAGAATGGCGCGATCTAATCATTTAAAGTCTTGATCATCATCGCAGTATATCCTAACCGGGTCGAAGCGATGTAAAATAACGATTAAAAAAAACAATTACCTTTCGTACTGTAAAATTTGCCGCGATTTTTCAGGTAATTTTTACCAAATTTTTCTCTCCATCTACGCATAATCGAATAATCCCAAAGAGCGCTATAAACTCAACTTTAACGACACTTCTCCGTAAACGCATAAATAAACTCGAAATAATTTCAAAACTCTTCATGACAATATTAAAATGAATTTCCCCAGTGAATTCCCAATAAAACTAGCCTGTAAAACACTTCCCTCCAGTCATATTTTTCATGCGCAATATTTCACCGAGTGGTTTTCCAATTTTACTGTATAATACATTTCAGGGATTAAAACTCGGAGGGAGAAAATTATTGATGCAGAGCTGTCGATAAAATATCCACCGGGGAGAAAATGGGGGGGAAAAAAATATATTTTCATTGTTGTAAGCAGCAGACATCCGCCCGGAGAGCCTTCAATTCACATGCCATACACCACTCACATAGTTCAATGCGCATTGTTGTAATATATGTTTCTCTTTTCTTTATTTCTTGCCCACTTCTCCAACCCGTCCGTTCTTTTTTAACTGTCTGGACTTGCAGTGCGCTTTCATCCCTATTTTCGTCTACCGTTTTTTCCTCCCATCTACTCCAACGGCTCCATGTGGAGGCTCGATTTTAGGTTTTTGGACTGAATCCAATATAGGTTTACCAGTGTATACTGTAGAATAGCCCCTCTTTTCTGGACTTGGCTACGAGAATACTCTCCCTTTTCCCTCGCTCAAACATCATTTCTCTCCTCTCTCTGGCCCTCGCACGTACTTTCCCCACGGGGGTTTGAGCTTATGGGCGGACGTAACCAGAAGTATACAGGTACGTGCGCCGGGTTTCGCTCCCTCTTCCCCGCCTCGGCAAACTGGCTTCGTGCATTTTCGCCCACGAGTAGAATGAAAAAACGAGAGAGATTCAAAGTAGAAAAAAGGGGAAAAAACGATTCTGCAGTCTTCTTCGCTTCTTTGGGATTTTTTTTTCTAAAACTTGCTTTTTGTTTACTTAGTGGTAATTCGGCGTTATTGGATGCTGAGTATTAATTTTTTACTGGAAATTCAAGTATCAAATTCCATTCAGTAGCGAAGTGGTAAATCGGTATAAGTCGATTTTGACTATTGGCCAGTTTTCAATAAATATCGCGGAATCTAAGAGAAATAGCGAATTTGTTGTAATTTCCTTTTTTGTAGATCTCAATTTGCTCTACATAAAGGGTTGTGACAAAAATTTTGCTATTTCCCATAGATTTTGAGATATTCATTGAAAACTGGGCAATAGTCAAAATCGACTTATACCGGTTTACCACTTCACTATTGTATTGTATTTTCAGTGAAATCTGAAACTTCATTCTTTTTTCCCGTTCAATCGCATTCAATATCGCTTTCCTGAAAATTACTACCAAAACTTCCACGAGATTTCAACTGAAAATCAAACGTGCATTTTTGCCCACGCGTCGAAAAAAAAACGACATTCAAGTATCAAATTCCATTGCATTTTCAGTGAAATCTGAAATTTCATTCTTTTTTTCCCTTCAATCCCATTCAATATCGCTTTCGTGAAAATTATTACCCAAACTTCCATGAAATTTCAACCGACTTCGTGCATTTTTGCTCACGAGTTGAAAAAAAATGGAGAAAGTTTCAAAGTCGGAAAAAGGGGAAAAAAAATTGTGCATTCTTCTCCATTTCTTTGGGTTTATTTTTCTGAAAGTTACTGTCAATTTACTGTTTGTTTTTTTTTCTCAATTTTTAGTCCTGTACAAGCTTTGCATGTGCCCCGCCTCGATTCATTTAACTGATTATTCTGTCGGGAATTTGTAAACTAGGATAAGGGCATTTTTTTCTAAAAAATGAACTTTTTTTGCCAAATTGCTTATACAAATTGTTAATAAGCGATTTAATTTAAAAAATGCATTTTCGAAAAATTACACTTACTCTACACGGAGAGAAATGTACGAGAAAAATTACCGTGCCCGCACAGTAAAGTTGGTTCAGATGGTCTTTCCAGGCCAAATGTACCGCAAAGAGTAGGAAAAAGTACTGTTGCACGAGTCATTTTTCGGATAAATGTGGGGAAAAATTCTTGTGCAGCACGGTAAAATCGAAGCGACAGTGAATTTTTACGAGAAATACGAGAAAAATTATGACACTGACTGGCAAATTTTTCCGGTGCTCTACCAGAATCCTAGGACCCGATCGCGCATTCGTAAGATTTCGGTACTCTTCGTCCCCCCTCCGCAACCACGAACATCGACTCAACGTGACCAGATGATTTATTCCGTCGCCTCCTCTAGCCTCCTCTCTCACATATCTCCTTACTGAAACCCCAGGTTAATGTTTTTCATAATATCAATTCAGTGAAATATTAATTAGTGTTGTGATAAAACGGTTAAGAAATAAAATAAGTGCCCTTTATTTTCGCTTCATGAGGTGTATAACGCTGTAGATATACATTGGCCTGTCAAACGTTCCACATACGTTTGCCGCGCATTCCGCTTTTAATATGGGAGAGAGGATATGGAGGAGAGGTTAAAATAAAATTAATAGGATGATATGCTGAATGACAATGTTTACTCATTTTTAACTATTGAATGAAATTTATCATGTAATAGAAAACAGTCAGGGATCAAGCTTTTATTGTGCGTTACCGGAATTTTTACTATGCAGCACCGGAATTTTTCTGGTGCTAGACAATTGAACCCACTTTACCAGACGGCACGGTAATTTTTGCCTGAATTTCGCCTGAAAAATTCTGGAATTTTTTTCTCCGTGTAGTATACCAATGTATCATAGAATTCAGCGGTATTTAAGCTGAATATCAATTTTGTATTCAACATTCAAGTACCAACTTCCATTTTATTTCCATTGAAATTTGAAGTTTCACTTGTTTCTTTCCCTTCAATCGTATTCAGTGCACCTCAAAAAATAATACGTTATTTCGAAATGTTCAAGGACTTAAAATAAGATTTTCAAAAGTCTCAATTATTGAAGATATCAGTTTGAAATTTTCAAATGTCTCAAACCGAGACTTTCAAAGTTGAATTGACTTAAGTTGATTGAGGTTTACATATAATCATGGAAATTTAAAAATAATAAAACAATTGATAATCTAAATTTCCGATTAACCAAATAATCGTCAATTTTCCTAACTCAATTATTGATTGCTAACATAAATCGGAATTTAACTATTTAATTGATGGTTAATTTAATAATTAAAAATTGTAGAATAATATTAACGAATTGACTAATTCCCAACGGTAAATCTAATTCACGATTATGTCTATGGCTCTGCTTTCAGTACTCTTCAACTGGAAGAAAAAATTCAAGTTGAGTTCCTAAAGTCTTAACATGAGGCATTCAAAAGTCTCAAATTAAGATTTCCAAGTCTCAAATTGAGACTTTTGGAACTCTCAACTTAAAACGTTCAGAATTCAAATTACTAGTTTTGGAAATCTTATTCTGCGACCTTTAAAATGTTAAAATAATGTATAATTTTTTTGAGTGTGTCATTTCCCTGCAAATTACTCCCAAACTGTCCATGAAATTCCTACTGGCTTCATGCATTTTCGCTCACGATTAAAAAAAATCGACAGAGATTCAGAGCCCGTAAAAGAAGGAAAAAAGATTCTGCATGCATTCGCGTTCCTTTAGTAATTTTTTTTTCTAAATCTCGCTTTTTGTTTTTACCTAATTTTTTGTCCTTCCGTGCAAGCTCCACATGTGCCCATGGTTGAGTGGAAAATGCCTCTGAATAAGGTGCGCGCGTGTTACGCTTCGTCGAGTGCTCGTGCGACGAAAATTGTCCAGGAGGATGAATAAAAGTGGTTGAGCAAAGGATGAACAAAAAGACTGGGGGGCTGAGCATTGAGCGAACATTTTGTCCGGACGTTGGATTATACGGTTCCGTAGTTTTGTCTCATATGAGCTTTTTTTTATCATTCTCCCGCTTTCCTAGCATTGACACGTCAATATCGCAGTAGTGCAGCGTCATCGCAATGCAAATTTATATACCCGCGGCTGGCTGCAGCTATGCAAAAATTGAGGAGAGAAGAGTATGTTGTAATTCACTGGTATTTCATAGCTGTATGGCCGGTATCTCTTGCCGGGTTGAGAGGCATTTTACGAAAATGAAAAGTCTTGAGGAGTCGTAGGGCGATGGGATGCTGCACGGAGAGAAAAGTTGGATAAAAATTAACCTAGAAAATCGTGGCAAATTTCACTGTCCGAAAGGTAATCGTGGAGTGAAATGTAATTCAGTGAAACAATACCTGTTTGTAGAGGATATTTTACGATTCGTTAGACAGAGAATACACATCTACACGGAGAGAAAAGTTGGATAAAAATTACCTCGAAAATCCTGACAAACTTTACTATATGAATGGTAATCGTGCACGGAGAGACATTTTTTATAAAAATTATCCTGCTGTTCTATAAAAGTGTATCATGAGTCATCGTTTCCTCATTTCTATCCCGAAATTTAGTAAAAATTAATATATGATGATTAAATTTTATTCTACGTTAGAGAAATTTTATCCTGACGCATAATAAATTTTACCCCTCCAGTCCAATAATTTTTATGTAGATAACAACGAAAATTCTAAAACGGCTGGTAAATTTTACCCTACTGGTACAGTAATTTTTACTCTACCGGCACGGTAATTTTGATTCTTATCAGGATGAAATTTCCCTAACGTAGAACAAAATTTCATCATCATATATTAATTTTTACTAAATGTCGAGATAGAAATGAGGAAACGATGACTCACGATACACTTTTATAGAACGATAGGATAATTTTTATCAAAAATTTCTCTCCATGTGTTTGTGGAGGATATTTTACGACTCGTTCGGTAGAAAACACATCTATCGATGCAATAATCATTCTCGTGTACAGTAAAATTTCCCAACGGTAAAAAAAAATTCCCCGTTAGAACCAATTTTTTCTCTCAGTGTGAGATTTTTTCCATCAAAATAACAAATATTATCCGTTCTCCATAAATAATTAGCGTTAGGACACCTAGAATGTCTAGAATGCATGCCTTAATATCTTAATTTGAGGGCACACAAGTGTCTTAACTTCAAACCCTAGTTTATCCAGTGCATGCGGAAAATTCTCTCCCGGAATTTTGCTTCCGTCGAGAATACCTGATATTTCCTCTGGGTATTCC
This sequence comes from Diachasma alloeum, assembly GCF_001412515.2. Taxonomy (NCBI): domain Eukaryota; kingdom Metazoa; phylum Arthropoda; class Insecta; order Hymenoptera; family Braconidae; genus Diachasma; species Diachasma alloeum. Next base: position 1,518,672 of record NW_021680408.1, on the reverse strand, counting down.
TTCACACACGAACCACACACGTGTGACCACACAGAATATTCTAGAAATAGCATAATCGCTTGGGCGGTTATTCATATGACTCATTAACAGTTAACAGAGCGCTTTGTGGTCTTTCTGTACCCAGCATTCCAAAATTTCCGGTGTTTCGAGATTAAAAATACTTTCCCACTTGTTCATTATTCGAATACGTCAACTTATCATTGCCAGAATGGACATATTGTAGCGAACTCTCGGGTTGGCTTCAGTCACAATGATCTTTGCCATCAAAAGCACTGTGGTAGAGAACTATCAAGGGATTTCAGTTAGAAATTAATTCACCAAAATTGGGATACGAGAATGGACCAGACACGAGAGTTTCGGGCACTTGCATCCTTCATCGTGGGAATTGCCGCCAGGTATTCCCCCGTGCGATGGACTACAGACGAGCAGTGTTGGATGATCGATTTATCCTGTGCAAATAAGAACGGGATTCCGGAAAATTCTCAACTGCCTTCAAATTCGGTTAAGGCACGGGAAAACTAGAGTCAGAAGTTAAGACACTGCACACTTTTAGAAATTTCTTGAAATTTTAGTCACAGCTTCATCTAAATTCTCAATGTTGTAAGTGTGAATTTAATTTTGAATGAAAATTTTCATAAAATTTCTCATCCATGTTGAAGATTCAAGAAGATTCAGTGCCCCACGGATCTGAAAATCGAGAATTTCTTGAATATTCAAGAGAGTAACTGATTCGTCAGTAACTTTGTCGTTGGTAAAAAATTTCACACTTTTTCACTTGAAATTTTAAAAGTAATTTTCTAATAGTGGACTGTTAAAAAAAATTGAAATTTTCGAAGCAGTCGACTAGTAATGTTTAGGAGAGTGACATTGAAGACCATTTAAGAGGGAAAAATCCTGAGATTTAAGATTTCACAGAAAATTCAGTGCAATTTCAATTTTTGTAACACTATTGAGCTGAAAATTCTGAAAAGTATTTGATTTTTCAATGAAATCATGAATATATTCAGTAACGAACTACAATGAATTTTTAATTAATTGAAAATTCAAAAACATATTTACCAAAATTTTCCTGATTTTTGCCAATTTTCAGGGAATAATTGAACGTAAATTTACAGTTCTCATTGATTTTTCCATGAAATTCTGAATGTTCAATGACGAAATTCTTTAATATTTCAGTGAAACTGAAATATAATAAAAATTTCCAAAAACTGTACCGGAAATTTCAGTCAAAAATTTTCAACAGTGTGGTGTCTCCTTTGTTAAAGACCTTTGTGTCCGTGAAAATTTCGTCTCACTCGTATCAAAATATACTATTTTATCACTCGTCTGTAAAGTGTAATTTTACGCACCCTCGGCGTGGCAGAAAAAATGTCCAAGAAAATGTGGTGCTTTGTGTTTCAAGACATTATGAAAATGTCTTGTCTATCAAACGTCTCATTTTTAGACGGAAAGAAGTCTTATTTTAAGGCACTAATGTCTGAAATTAAGAAATAATAACAACACCTTCCCAGAGCCATTATGTGGTCATGATATGCACAAAACTATCAATTTTTCTGAATCCTTTGCCAACGTTTCAAGTGCTAAATGCACTCCTCATCAGGGCAATTTTATTTCATGTAATCATCTAACTCTTCTTATTGAACATTGTAATGTAAAATTTTTAATCTATTTAAGCAAATACATCAAATCGACAGCTCCCCATACCAATGAGGGCATTGAATCCTTCACAGAGAAAAAAAAAGAAAATTCAAGATTTTTTTTTTCTAGATTCTAGAATCTGCAGTTTAGAATTTGCACCCGGTTAAAATCTAGAAAAAAAAAAAATTTTGGAAAATAAATAAAAGAAATTAATCAACCAAAAAATGATGGTTTCAAGGCAAAAATATTCGGGAATCTATGGAATTAGGGGACTAAGTTCTTCTCATTAGCACATTTTAAAAATGAAAGGTATTTTGGAAATTTTGAATTGAACCTTTGAAAAAAAGGGAAAAAAGTGTCCTAAAAGGTTGGGCTCAGACGCTTCAGCATCATCTGAAACGTGCAGATTCATTATCCACTGAAGAAACATTTTTTTTACTTTTTGGCCCAATTTCAAATTTCCAAATTCCCTTTAAAAAATGAAAAAAAAATTGTCCTCAAAAGTTGGGCTCAGATGATTCCGAATCATCTGAAACGTGCAGATTCATTATCCACTGAAGAAACATTTTTTTTACTTTTTGGCCCAATTTCAAATTTCCAAATTCCCTTTAAAAAATGAAAAAAAAATTGTCCTCAAAAGTTGGGCTCAGATGATTCCGAATCATCTGAAACGTGCAGATTCACTATCCCCTAAAGTGGACAATTCTTCTTAGGAAAATATTTCAAAAAATGCAAGTTTAGAATCGAAGTTTCTAGAATCTAGTAAAAAGAGACATGGAATTTATCGGAAGAATTTCAGATTCAAGAAAAAAATGGATAAAAATAAGAATAATACGGATCATTTCTAGAATTTTTTCTATAAAAATAATTCGATATGATGGTTGAGTTTATCATTCTTCGAAGGATAAATTCAATCATGATGAATTGATCAATTTCACGATTTTTTTTTCTCTGTGTTCATTATTACCGGAGGCCATTGTTTTTCTGCTCCAGTTATTCATTAATCTTTCCTGTTTACCCATTTTTCATCGTAACGACACGACCTATCCCAAGTCTCAGAATTAGTTAGTTTTGTGCATATCATGACCACATAATGGCCCTAGGAAGGTGTTGTTATTATGATATTTGAAGCGCTTGAGAAAAATTAAGGGTGATACTGAAATTAAGACGCCTTAAAAATAGTTTTTACATTGTGAATATCATACCGAAAATACAGTGTCTTCGTGATGCGGTGAAAAGAGCAATTTTCCAACTTTTATTTGTACGTTTCGTTTTTTTCTCCTTTTGCAAACTTCCCGGTTCGTAGCGGAAGAAATCGAGCTACAGTTTTGACACTGGGGCGTAACTCGTGGGCGAGTTTTTTCCGACCACAGCTGTCCGGAATGGCGAGCTCCATGTCTGTCTCATGTGTTTTCCCGTTCGCTTCGATGAAGTTCAGGGAGCGTGATTGGGTGGTCGTACTCGGGATAAATGTACAAACATGAAAAACTCATTTGTCAAATGGAGCAGGGGATGTTTCGTGTAAAATTGGAGTGAACATTGCGGGGAGGCCATGTGGTTTGGGAAATTATTATTGAAATTTTAATTAAAAAATCTTTGATTGTTTACACGGAGAGAAAAGTTGAGCAAAAATTCGTGGCAAATTTTACTGTATGAAAGGTAATTTTAGTGTACTGCAGTAATTATTCATCAACTATTGAAAAATCACTGAATGGTGGAATATTCAATGAGTTTAAATTTTTAAGTAGAGGAGCTGGTGTCTGTACCGCCCAACGGATAATACCGCCTACTCGTATTTCTCAGGATTGGCTGAGAGAAAAATTGTTTTCTTTTATTATTATGCTAATATTTGATAACAACAAGTAATTTTAACAGAAATTTTTAATTTTCCACCGTGGAAACATCGTTAAAAAAATCCAAATCATTTCCTACCGAATTCTTAAAATATTTCGACCCCAGAATTTAACATTTTTTAAATTTCCAGTGGGTCCATAATTGAATGGAGTGGGAAGTATATGTTCGTTATTACATTCCCACATCCATTGCGACCTTTTCGATAGTAGAAAAATATCTTCATCAGTTATTATTGGCTCTTTCAACACCTCCGCGTTTGTGGGTAATTCCGCCCAGAGTTTGTGGGTAATGCCGCCCAGGATTTCTATAGGGCTGCTAGACTCTGCAGCTAGAGGGCGATCGAGTGACAGATCGATTGTTTGGGATAGTCGGTGCACTGAGAGAAAAATATAATTCTTCTGACTATATTCCATCACCATCGAATTGTATTCAAAAAGTCCTCAAAAATTTTTCATGGGTTACGGTAACTATGGCCGGAGAAGTAATTACTACAATGGAATGTAGTCATTGCAACTATTTTATAGTTCTCCTCAGGATAGATTTGTCGAGGTTACTTTTGAACTTTGGTTAGTTTAACTGCATTTTGATTTGCAAAAATTACGCTTGTGAAGTTACTATAATGTTATGTGCCGCATACAAAAAAAATCGTATCGTTCACCAAAATGCCTCAACTATTTTCTTATTGTAAATCGAACTTCAGATTTTTCTGTCAGTGTGGGCGGTATTGGACGCATGCCGGGCGGTATTACCCTCAAAGTTCGATTCCGTCGCTCACTGCCCGATGGCAATTGAATTACGTAATTAAATATGTTTAATTTTAATAAAAAATCTGTCCTTTTCATGTCTTCGAGTGAACACCTCGAAGAACCCATTCTAACCGTTTATGGCTCTTTGTAGAGTGTGAGGCTAGACAAAAAGACTCATTTCCCTCAGGTGGACGATACATGCACCAGTTCCCCTAGTATGAATAAAGTCCACTTAAGTCGTTGAGGGTAATGAGGAAAAATAAATTCAAAACGTTTAAAAAAATTATTTATAATTGATAATTTTTCCCATGAGTTACATTCTCTAGAGCAGCATGTTTGAACAATGAAACTTGTGCATCAACAGCTAAAACATACTTTCGGGTGAAGCTGATGTTGATTTCGTCGTATACCTTTTCATGGGGATCATCATTCGGAAGAATGGAAAGCTTTTTCGAGCGAGTAAATTCAACTTCGTAAAAGTTTATTGAGGCGCACTCCCACACACCGACGCTCACTTATTTACGGAATGGGAGAATCAATGTTCTTGGAGTTCCCAAGTTTCCGGATTACTTAATTCTCAGGGACTTATTAGTGGGATTGGATTTGAATAGTAATGAATTTGGATGCGAAGCGAGTTGCTGAAGTATATCCTCTGGTCGCAGGAAGCGTTCTCTAGTTGTATTGAGGTTCCAATAAAACGAATAAAATTACCAATAAGAAAAATTGGGGTAAAACGGACTTTTTAATTGTTAATTTTAAAAAACTCGACAGCGGCGAAGTGAAATTTTCCGTTTTTCTCACTTTGAATATATTTTTTAAAGGATATCGAAGTATTTTGGCTATTTTTTCTCCAGTGAAATGGTTTTCTACTTTTGCAGTCGAACATCAAAGCTTTCATTTGAGTCGCATTCGACTCCTAAATTTTCGCATATTTTACAATGATTTTATCGATATTGAACCGTTAGAAAACATGTTAAAGATTGCAATTTTTGAAAATTAGGACTATTTTCTATAAATAATTTATAAACAATCAATTTTTCATCATAAAAATCATTTGTTCGAAATTGTAACAAATTTATTCATGTTCAGAATTTTATCAGAAATCGATTTCATGCCCAAAAAAATAAGGTTTCCGAAAGTTTAAACAATGTCATTTATTTATTTATAAACGACGAATGTTTAAAAAAATAATTTTATGGAAAATGTAGTTTGAATGACGCTGAATATTCATGATTTTTTTCAAATTTGTCTCACGTAATTTAATTGATGAATTTTATGATTGAAAATGGTTGAATCTATAGTACATTGTTAGAAATTTTTCGAAATTTCATGAAAAATATGGTACCAATTCTTATTTAATTCGATTTAGGGGAACCATGGTTATGAAATTTCAAGTTTTAGATACATAAAATGTATCTGAGGAAATGTATTGAGGGAATTCATAAAATTTTAGTGGGACTGAGACAGAAATATCACAACTTGATTGAATTTACAATAGAACATGAATATTCAGAAAAAAAATGATATGAATTTCCAATTTTTCTCCGAATTTTCCTCATTTTTCCGAATTCTCACGGAATAATGGAACTGAAAAAACAAGTATTTTAGTCATTTCCAGATCATTCAACAGAAAATCAATGGAATATTAGATTTCTCATTGACAAGATTTCCTGAAATTTCAGTAGAAATTGAACATGATAAAAATTTCCGGGATTTGACACCGAAAATTCAGATGAAAATTTTTAAAAGTGTGTGGGTTGTACTAAACTGTAGAAGATACTTGAATACACTAAAGTGTCGAAATGAGACCTGATTCATCGCAATTGTATCATTCGCCCTCCCCCCTCCCCAAAAAAACATCATTTTCACATAAAAATCGGATAGGCAGAATAATTGAAGTACCATTCCAGGGTGAATAAATTTTTCGTAAATTATTCTACGCATGAAATACCGCGAATGTTAATTCAGGGTTGCGCATCTGACTCACGTGCTAGGCATTTAAAATTAATATAGCGCCATGAAATTTTGTGAAGTGTACGTAACTGCTTGAATCTAGGAGGGCTCTTCACGGTTTATATACATTGTTGAAATATTGTGGCTGAATAAATTCGGAATGAAATTTCACTTCAGACGTTACAAAAGTATGTTTTAATTTAAGGGCTATGAATAGCTAATATTAAGGGGAGACGCTACTAAATTTGAGAAGTTACCCAACTGAAAAATTACAACCATTAGAACTTTTCTGTCAGTGTACCCACTTAAAAAAATGTCAATTGACCTGATGGTGCCCATCCGAAAAATCCATAAGGTAAAATTCAGCTGCACGGAGAGGAATATTCAATAAAAATTACATATCTTTTCCGTATTTCCGGAGCGAAATGTGGTTGTAGGAAATTTTACGGAACTATCACGGACTTTTTCCAGAGCGTTCCGTAATTTTTATCTGAATTTCCTGTGAAAAATTACGATACCGTCACTTCAATTTTCTGAGTCGATTCCGTAATCGGTGAGCAATTGTGAGTTCCGTAATTTTTACTGAACATTTCTCTCCGTGTGACCAATCATGTTGAAATTAATGTGAAAATGTTCAGGATACCCTTACGTATAAAGCTAAGAATTCGTATTCCGATCGGATGATTCCTCAATTTAATGTACACGAGAATCGAAGAAATCTAAATATGTCGAGAATCCTAAATTTCGAACTCGTTCCCGAATGCCATTGAGTAATATTTTCTAGGTAATTAGTCCTCAGAGGGACAATATTTCACAAGAAAAATAATAATTCATAATCCATCCTATACACCCAGAAAAATGATTTATTTGTATCAAATAAAGTTTATTTGAATAGTACCAAATAATTTTTTTTCGCAAATTAAATGAAAATTTTATTAAAAGTTTTGTTCATATTAAATGAATGTTTTTTTGCTGTTAATAAATATTTATTTGATATTAATAATTTATTATCGCTTTGAGATGGTAATAAACTCGAAAAAGATTGAGTGAAAAACATGCAATAATTATTAGGGGCTGCACATACATTACGTAAGACATTTAGAGTGGAGGAGAGGAATTTCTATTCCATGATTTCACTAATAACGAATATTGTAGAGACATACAAATAAAATTCTTTCACAAAATACATGAAAATTTGATTTTCTTAAAATAAGACAACAATTTATTTGGAATAAATGAATTGTTTGTTTCATGCAATTAAATCCTTTTTCTTGAAACAAGTAAATAAATTTATTCATTTGTGACGAAAAGATTCTTGAAATAAGTAAAAAATTTCAAGTAAAGATTTTTATTTGATTAAAAAAAAACATTTTTCTAGGTGTATGCTGACGTCATAATAACGAAAGGACAAAAAAAGAGGAGTGTCAACTCATTTTATCAAAAACTCATCCTCAAGTTGAGTAGACTTCTCATGTTCTGTAACCAAAAACGTCGTACGATTCCATGTCATAATGAGATTAATGTCTTGTACACGGAGAGAATTTTTTGATAAAAATTATCCTACCGTTCTATAAAAGTATATTATGAATCATCGTTTCCTCATTTCTATCCCGAAATTTAGTAAAAATTAATATATGGTGATCAAATTTTGTTATACGTTGGAGAAATTTTATCCTGACGCAAAATAAATTTTACCTTTCCAGTCCAATAATTTTTATGTAGATAACAACGAAAATTCTAGAACGGTTGGTAAATTTTACCCTACCGGTACAGTAATTTTGACTCTACCGGCACGGTAATTTTTATTTTTATCAGGATAAAATTTCTCTAACGTAGAATAAAATTTGATCATCACATATAAATTTTTACTAAATTTCGAGATACACTGATAGAACGAATTAGTTATTATTAACGAATGGATTTTGGTTGGAGGGTAGGGTCTATTTGGTCTCACCAAATGTTCAATTCGTTAATAGTTAATATATTTGAGGAGCCTTGTTTGACTTGACTTTCGCCATTCAAGTGAACCGTTCGTTAACTATTAACGAATATTCATTTGGTCATATTTAACTCTACCATTCGTTAATAGTTAACGAATCTCGTTTGGAATAACTAAATCATTCTATCAGTGTAGAAATGAGGAAATGATGACTCATGATACACTTTTATGGAACGGTAGGATAATTATTATCAAAAATTTCTCTCCGTGTAGTGCCGCCATCATAAATGGCTACTGACTGAATAGTCTTCAAGTGTTTTGACTTGAGACAAAAAACGTCTTAAATTTGGTGACTTGTATTCCAAGACATGAAAATGTCTGGTCCATCAAACGTCTTAATTTTAGCCAGAAAACACCTCTTGAAGACACTAGTTTCTACCGTGTTTAATCATTATAATTTTCCGTGATATCCCGAGGCGATAAAAAAGTTGATTTCAAAGGAATTTTCCCCGCATTCAATTTTCATGATCATCAAAGAGCATCCCCACGGGCGCAACACAAAACGTCAACTATCCATGAATCCAACATATTCGCGGATGCACAATGTCCGCAGGGCGATAACGCCCTCGGCACATGTGTTATTATGTACCGCATTACACATACCTCCGAAGACAAGCGAAACATGGAGCGAAAACATGCGCAAAGAGCAAACACAGCAGCAGTATAAAATCCATTGCTCATGAATTTCCTCATTGTTCACTATCTTTTTCTCCTCACCTCCACAGTGTACGCACCTTGTCTCGACCATCATCTAATTCCGCACCCTCAACACCATATATACATAGTATCCTAACGTTTATATTGTGCATTCGCATGCATTTTCGGATTTGTAACACGCGAGTTTGCGTGTGAAACACCGTTTTCCTACCTATGAACCAGAGAAACACCGGTTGGACTCCCCCTGTTTCAGCCCCGATCTCACGCTTCTTACTATAATCCACCTTGTATAACTCAGGCATTTTAATTCTATAGTTGGTCGCGTACTTGAGAGTGTTCTGCTGGATCAAGTGAGAGCTATTTAATTATTATTTTTCGTGAATCATGCGGTCATGGTGGAAAAGTGAAAGCTTGGTATTACTACGAATCATAGTGATTTGCGCTGCAATTGTGATTACGATTTTATTAAAAATTGAAGGTTGATACACTGATAGAAAGGATTAGTTATTGTTAACAAATGGATTTGGTTGAAGTCTAGGGGCTATTCGGTCTCACTAAATGTTCATTCGTTAACTATTAACGAATACTTATTTGGTCATATTCATCTGTACCATTCGTTAATAGTTAACGAATCTCGTTTAAACTGAATGAACCAGTCTATCAGTGTATAATGCGAGGCTTTTCAATGTCGAAAAATTGCATACATTTCACCAGTTGATGTTCCAACGATGAACAGTCGTCAATAACTTAGGAATGGCAGAGTGGAATTGCCCGATTTTTTCTTCACTTTCAAGATCCCCTTTCAAGCTTGAAAATGAGCTGTGACTCATCCAAATCCCATCATTTGGTCAGGAGATATTGACGATTGACGATGCTCTTCCCTATTCAACAATACGAGTAATGATTTGTCATAATGAATTTTTCCAGAAATTTAGGTGATGATATAATACATTGTTAGCTTTTCCAGCAAAAATATATATAATTACCGTGAACTATTGTATTTCCTGTTGAAAATAGTACACTTAAAAGTGTCTGTTTTCCCGACAAACATGATGAAATTGCAGCGATGAACATTCACATTCTATTAAGAATACACTATTGAAGATACACTCATTCTCCAAACGACAGGAAACTGCCTTCACAATATCTGTAATCATCCCCATATGATTGTTATTTTTACGATGTGACATGGTGAAAAATTATTCCAAATTATATAGAATTACACACCATTCCGCTCCGGAGGTAACTCCATAGTAGTTATTTAAACATTCTACTACATTCTGGTGTCGAAAATTGAGCATTCAGAGGCTGCCTATTAATAATGGAATGACAAATAAACGACAGGGGCTTTTATTTCGCTGACTTTCATTCGAGACGACAAAAACAGACGCATTACCGCTAGTTTCATAACCGAATAGCAGATACGGTTTGAGTGAGAAACTTTTTGAATTGTATAGCTTCACATCCTTTCGTTGAAACGCTGTATTCATCATATCCGCGCTGTGTTCCGCACGCAATATGTAAATAAGAAATGTCAAGGAAGCATGGTGATACGTAGAAATGCCCCTGGGAATGAACTTTTTTTTTACATCTTCCGACAAAATACTGCTTTCGTTATCTAACACTCGTAAGGGCGGTATTTCCGTGATGTATATTGAGAGTCATCACTGTCAACCCTTCCGTCAATAAAATGAATATTTATAATATTGATTCACATCCCAAGAAATGTAGGTGAAACGATGCATTATCTTCCGGTAATGTATTTCGGTTTAAAAATACACGGATCAATGAAAATTACCCAGTTAGGTTAATCTTCTTTGTGAAGTAGCTGAACCCAAATGTGTACTATGTCGAATGTTGCATTATTTCAAGATTGAAAATAGATCTTCAATTCCTCTTCAGTTGAGACCTAAAGCATTGAAACTTTTAGGCCACTCACTCTATTGATAACCCCTTGAAATTTTCATTCGCATCAAGAATAATTAAAGGAGCCAAAAATTTCGAATACATTAAAGTAAAACCGTTTGGCAAGGTAGCTGAACCTAAATGTGTGCTCTCGAATGATGCATTGTCAATTCATACATAATTAATTATTGGAAATGTGTCAAGATTGAAAATAGATCTTAGAATTCTTCCACACTGATAGAATGATTCATCTATTCCAAACGAACTTTATTAACTATTAACGAATGGTAGAGTTGAATATGACCAAATGAATATTCGTTAATAGTTAACGAATGGTTCACTTGAATGGCGAAAGTCAAGTCAAACAAGGCTCCTCAAATGTACATTCGTTAACTATTAACGAATGAACATTTGGTGGGACCGAATAGACTCTAACCTCTAACCAAAATCCATTCATTGACAATAACTAATCCGTTCTATCAGTGCAGTTGAGATCTGAAGCATTGAAAGTTTCACTTCAATAATTTTATTGATAACACCTTAAAATTTACATCCTTCCGATTCTAAATGCAACATAATGAATGCTGCTGGAATTCTATTTTGATTTCGGTCGAATCGAATACATCAACAATAACTCGCAGAGACAGCGTTTTCCAATAAAGTATTCATCGCAGATTGATATCATTATCCCAAAAGAGACTCCTTATATCGGTTCCCATGATGGCATGATGTGTTTCGGTTCAAGAATAACTATTTAAATGACCCAAAAATTTCGAATACATTAAAGTAAAATCGTTTTCCAAGGTAGCTGTACCTAAATGTGAGCACCCGGATGATGCATTTCATTGTCAACTCATACATAATTAATTATTGGAAATGTGTCAAGATTGAAAATAGATCTTAGAATTCTTCCAGTTGAGATCTGAAGCATAGAGAGATTGATTTAGAATACATTAAAGTGAAACCGTTTTACAAGGCAGCTGAACCTAAATGTGTGCTCTCGAATGATGCACTGTCAATTCATATATAATTATTGAGATCTGAAGCATTGAAAGTTTCACTTCATTAATTTTATTGATAACCCCTTGAAATTCGCATCCTTCCGATTTTACATGCAACATACCGAAGGCGCACCGACGTCGGTGGCCGAATGGATTAGACGCAAGTCTAGTGTGCGAAAGGTTGTGAGTTCGATTCCCCGTGGAACCGAATTTTTCAACGGAAGGCTCCGGTGAGCGGGAGGTTACTAATAGAGGAACTGCCTGTACCGGCATGGGTTTTCTGTGGTTTCCCCATGCTACTTCTATGTTCTATAGGAGTGCGAATGCGGTACACTGTAGAATCTACAGCCGCTTGCATAGGGTTGGATAGAGTGCCGAATGGGACCCGAAAAGGGACTCCGAGACGGTAAAAAAAAAAACATACCGAAGGCTGCTCGAATTCTATTTTGATTTCCGGTCGAATCGAATATACCAACAATAATTCGCAGAGACAGCGTGATCTCCAACAAAGTATTCATCACAGATTGATACCATTATCCCAAAAGAGATGTATTTTGATTCAAGAATAACTAATTAAATGAGCCAAAAATTTCTAATACATTAAAGTAAAACCGTTTTGCAAGGTAGCTGAACCTAAATGTGTGCTCTCAAATGATGTATTATCAATTCATCCATAATCATCACAGATTGCTACCAAAAAAGTCTCCCATCACGCCAATTATCCACAACTTCACTCTTTAATCAATTCCCTTGAACAGAATTAACTGGACCCCAGGAAACAGCATTGTCTCACAACTAGGATACAGTTAACTCGAAAATAAATAAATAAATAAATGTTCGAAACTCCCCTATACAGTATATAAAGCGATCCAATTAGGAAACGGAGCTCGGACGAATGGTTCGACCGTCGAAGCGATCTCAAGTCTTTTATCTCTCTCCCCGGATCGTTACTTTTTTTTCACTTATTCTTATATACACAATTCCCCGCCAAGTAAATAGCTTTGATGCACGATAGAACGGCGCTACTGTGACTTCTCCAACAGCCGCCACTAGCTTCTAAAAAGAACACAAGCAGAATTCCATAGCCTTTAATTCAATCGCGGTGAAAGACAGTTTTCTGGGGACCGAAGACAGCAGTCCCTCGAGACTGCCATTCTATCTTTTATTTTCTTGCATAAGGTACTAGTCAGCTAAATTTCAAATTGAATCATCTCACTGAGAGAGAAAAATATATCCGCCACGTGGAAAATCCCCTTTATCCCGTCATCTCTAAATTTTATTATTCCATTTTCTGTACAAATTAATACATCACGTACACGTTTTATCATCACATGCTTCCCTCGACATACCACACAAACCCTCCACCAAAGTTGAAACAAATAGTTGACCATGCTATCGCATACTGCGTGACCACTTTCGCGGTGATTTAACATTCGTCCTCTCTCCTTCACTTGTACC
>NW_021680408.1:1500973-1505451 GCF_001412515.2 Diachasma alloeum | reverse complement strand
TGGTCTCAATATACGCTTACCTCAGTACTCTCTCCTCCACTTCTCGTTTCTCTTCTCCAAGCCGAGAATGTACACTCGACAAACAAACGAAGCAAATTGCAATTTATTCACGTCATCATGTGTCTCTCCCCTCTCCCTTTGGCGTCTAGTGTTCCTTCCTGTCCTCGCTCGAGGGAAAATTCAGCACATGTGTGCATACTCCCTGATAAGCAACACAATCAACGAAATGTGAAACAGCAGTTGTGTATTTACGTGGTTGTGCATGTGGTTGAACTTGATTTCACGTTTCGCTGAGAGAAGCATCTCGAGTGTAAGAAAGTCGAGTTTAAGATTTTTCTTCTCGAGAATAATAGAAGAGACGCAATCACGGGGAATGCTGGAAGTACTCATTGATGCTTTGTAATTACGAGAGAGCCATTCACTTGTCACGGGAAAAGACATTCCCATTGGTATCGGGCCAGCTGTGACCTGATCCCGTTTAAACTTGGGCTCTTCCTTTCCTTCTTCCTTCTCACTGTTGGCAAATTCCACTCTGTCGATTTTCACTGTTGACTGAGAATAATCGATTCCTCGGTCTAATCCCTTTTCTACCATCCATCCTCTTCTATTTCTAAAGCCCCTGTCTTGGAAACTTTCAATCGGGTGACGCTCGTGAGACTTTGGTGTTCGTTTTCTCTGTTAATGGAGTGGATTGAGAGGAGATGCTTCATCATAGTTTGTTACGATATTAGATGGATATGGATCAGATTTGGTAGAATTTTTGGGAAGAGAGAAATTAATTTTGGTCAAGTCTTGATGGTCACGTTCTTGTTCTGCTATCTGACCAGTTTTGGATTGTCTTCAAGATAGAATTTGGTTTCGGATGTTTTGGTTGTAGCAATTGACAAAAGTCGAGTTCATTACCATGAATGCGATGAGATCCTTTATGATGAATCAATTGATCTCCAAATTCAGATTAAAGTAATTGGGAAGTTCACGACGAATTGAGATTAAACACAAGCTTTTAATGAAGTCTTCTTCGTCTGGGGAATAAATTATACCAATTATAATATATTAATAGAGTGGATCATGAAATGATTCATCATAGTTTGTTACGATATTAGATGGATATTGATCAGATTTGGTAAAATTTTTGGGAGGAGTGAAATTAGTTTTGGTCAAGTTAGTTGGTTAAGTTTGATGGTCACGTTCTTGTTCTGCTATCTGACTAGTTTTGGTTTGTCTTCAAGATTGAATTTGGTTTCGAATGTTTTCTTTATAGCCATTGACAAAAGTCAAGTTTATTTCTACGATTGCGATGAGATCCTTTATGATCAATCGATTGATCTCCAAATTCAGATTAAAGCCATTGAGAAATTCACGACAAATTGAGATTAAACACAAGCAGTTAATGGAGTATTGTCTTCTTCATCTGGCGATGACAATTCGAATGATTCATCGTTTTCTCGATGTGAATCACTCTTAAAATGACCCTTAAAATGGGGTTGATTCATCCTTTAGCCTGAGCTATCAACTGATCCCGTAAGAACATATCAATAGTATATATTCGGCACTCGCCTTCGGCTCATGCTGTAAACCCCACACACGTTAAAGACGAAATTTCCCCACAAGTACTGAACAAAATTTTATGTCACGAAGCCTGAAACCGGCTGAATTAGACACGAGACGCGAAGCGTCGAGTGTGTAATCCAGCCGGTTTCAGGCATGAGTGGCATAATAACTATTTATTTTCTTTATTAATGGAGTGGATCGCGAGATGCTTCATCATACTTTCTTATGATATTTGATGGATATTGATTGGTTGTTTCGGCATTCTGAGACAAGGCAAATTCACGGAGAGAATGTCACGTTCTTGTTCCGCTATCTGACTAGTTTTAGTTTGTCTTTAAGATAGAATTTAGTTTCGAAGGTTTTGTTTGTAGCAATTAAGAAATATCAAGTTCCAACATTTCTATGTTTACGATGAGACCACTGATTAACATTATTGTTCAACATGAGGTCCTTTATCATCAATCAGTTGATTTTCAAAGTTAGATTAATGTTATTATGAAGTTTATACGAAATTTTAATTAAACATAGGCCTTCTATGGGGAATTGTCGTATTTATTATTTAGAGCATAACACAATTCAAATGAAATACCCCCTAGAATGAGATTACTTCATCCCCTATAGCCATAAAAGCGAAAAAAAAATTTTTCTTTCAATTTTCTCACATTATTAACTATCAGCTAATTCCTCTAGAACATGTCAACTACTGTTTATCTTTTTAGCTAATGGAGTGGATTGCGAGATGCTTCATCATAATTTGTTACGATATTTGCTGGATATTGATCGGATGTGTTGGGATTCTGAGAGGAGGGAAATTGGTTCTGGCTAAGTTTTGATGGTCACGTTCTTGTTCTGCTGTCTGACCAGTTTTGGTTTGTCTTCAAGATAGAATTTAGTTTTGAAGGTTTGTTGGCAGCAATTGTGGAGATCCTTTATTATTAATCAATTGACTTACGAATATAGGTTCAAGCTATTATAAAGTTTAGACCGAATTTCAGTAAAACGCAAGCGTTCTATGGGGAATTGTAGTCGTTTTCATCTTTACATTTTCTCGATGTGAATCATTCTTAAAATACTCCCTAGAATGAGTTTACTTCATCCCCTAGTCGGAAACAGGTAAAAAGTCTTTTTCTGTAAGTTCTCCCACATTCTCAACTATCAACTGATCTCTCAAAAACATATCAACAACTGTTATTTTTTTTATTAATGGAGTGGATTTTGAGACGATGCATCATCATGATTTGCTACGATATTAGATGAATATTGATCGGGTGTTTTAGGATTCTGAGAGGAAGGAAATCGTTTCTGGTCAAGTTTTGATAATCACCTTCTTGTTCTGCTATCAGACCAGTTTTGATTTTCAAAATAGAATTTTGTTTTGAAGGCTTGTTTGTAGCAATTGAGGAGATTCTTTATTATTAATCAACTGATTTTCAAATATAGGTTAAACCTATTATCAAGTTTACACCAACTTTCAATAAAACACAGGCGTCCCATGGGGACTTCCAGCCTTTTTCATCTTTTCATTTTCTCGATGTGAATCATTCTTAAAATACTCCCTAGAATGAGTTTACTTCATCCCCTAGTCGGAAACAGGTAAAATGTCTTTCTTTTTCTGTAAGTTTTCCCACATTCTCAACTATCAACTGATCTCTCAAAAACATATCAACAACTGTTTATTTTCTTTGTTAATGGAGTGGATTTAGAGGAGATATATCATCATGATTTGCTACGATATTAGATGGATATTAATCGGGTGTTTTAGGATTCTGAAAGGAAGGAAATTGTTCCTGGTCACGTTTTGATGACCCCTACTTGTTCTGCTATCAGAACAGTTTAGGTCTTCAAGATCGAATTGAGTTTCGAAGGCTTGTTTGTAGCAATTGAGGAGATTCTTTACTATTAATCAACTGATTTTCAAATATCGGTTAAACCTATTATCAAGTTTACACCAACTTTCAATAAAACACAGCAGTCCCATGGGAACGTCCAGTCTTTTTCATCTTTTCATTTCCTCGATGTGAATCATTCTTAAAATAGAATGAGTTTCCTTCATCCCCTAGTCTGAAAAAGGTAAATTTCTTTTTATGTAAGTTCTCCCACATTTTCAACAATCAACGGATCCCTTAAGAACATATCAACAACTGTTTATTTTCTTTGTTAATGGAGTGGATTTAGAGGAGATGCATCATCATGATTTGCTACGATATTAGATGAATATTGATCGGATATTTTAGGATTCTGAGGGATGAAATTGTTTCTGGTCAAGTTTTGATGATCCCCTTCTTGTTTTACTATCAGACCAGTTTTGGTCTTCAAGATAGAATTTAGTTTCGAAGGCTTGTTTGTAGCAATTGAGGAGATCCTTTATCATTAATCAATCGATTTTCGAATATAGGTTAAACCTATAATTAAGTTTACACCAGTTTTCAATAAAACACAGGCGTCCCATGGGGACTTCCAGTCTTTTTCATCTTTTCATTTCCTCGATGTGAATCATTCTTAAAATAGAATGAGTTTCCTTCATCCCCTAGTCTGAAAAAGATAAAAGTCTTTCTTTTTCTGTAAGTTCTCTCACATTTTCAACGATCAACGGATCCCTTAAGAACATATCATCAGTTGATCCATTCATCCAAACGAATCCCCAATCCTCGTAAAGGGATTACTCGTGAATCCAGCAGAGAAGAGACCTTGCAAATCACCATCGACGCTACAACGCTACGAATGAATAGATAATTAGACACACAGAAGTGATGTCAGCATTCCAAAGTGCAATTTCTCCATGTTACCAGCATAATTCCAAAATATCCGCCAGTGACGTTGAATATAGCGGTAGCTATAGAGTTACACATTGATACTGAACTCGTGTAGACTACAGTCGACAGTGACTAGAACTCAACGGTTGAAACCGGAAATGGTGCGGCATGGCG
>NW_021680408.1:1447825-1500854 GCF_001412515.2 Diachasma alloeum | reverse complement strand
GCGGCATGGCGAGGGGGGGGGGGAGACGAGAGCCGTACTGGGGACAATCGGACGGCGCTACTGTGGCGAATTGTCTTGTTTTCCCCGTACATTGTAAACACAGAGAGCCAATACAGTGATGTTGTATATCCGCTTCGAGACGTAAATAAAATATTATGCAGAATCCGTGAATTTGAATTTCAAAATATAGTCGTAGAGATAAAAAATAATGTTGAAAACTGAAGGAAAAAACAAAAGCAGAATGATGTCGGAGGAGTAGAGGATGAAAGGATGAATTCTTGAAGTGTATTCGTGTATTCAGGGTGTATTAGATAAATAAGGAAGGAGGGAGAGATGAAACTTGCGGAAATTCAGATACACGTGAGGGATGACCTCCATTCGATTCCCCGGAGAGAGATTCCTTTATTTTATTTACCATTTTCTGTATTCTTTGTTAGCTTCTTTGTTCCGTATTTCGTTATGTTTATCTCAGGGGGTTAGCTTCTATGGGACATGTCTGCAACAACCACTGGAGAGAACGGTACTGGGTTATGCATTTGTGGATCGAGCGCGAGTGGGAATGCTAATACATTGCTTGTCAATATTAGGAGATCGAATTCCGTGCTTTCGAGGGAATATATTCATGTGGGATTTTGGGTAAGTGGGGAGTTTAGATGGGAGATGACATTTTGTTTTTTGAGATTTCTGAAAAAACATCGGGGGGAAGTCAAATGAGTCAATTTCCCTTTTTTGTGGTGAGTGGGTTCTGCACGGAGAGAAAAGCTGGATAAAAATTACCTAGAAAATCGTGGCAAATTTTACTGTAGGATAGGTAATCATGTGATTCAATGAAAAAATACCAGTTTGTGGAGGATATTTTACGATTCGTTTGATAAAAAAAACACATCTAAGGATGCCAAAATTATCCTCCTGTACAGTAAAATTTCCCACACGGATAGGATATTTTTTTCTTGCACTCATCTGAAGATCATAGGGATGAATGAAAGGGAAATTTTACCGAGTGCATTCCGTAGAAAATCATTCTCCATTACAGAAAAAATATACGCAATTTATTCACACCGATTTATTCACAACACCAAAATCAACAATCTTCTTAATTCACCAAATCCACTAGATGGTGAGGGCATATATACATTTGTAAACAATCCTGTAATCATTTATATCTTGACAATCACTCAATGTCTTCCCTAAAAGATATTTTCTCAATAATCTACATTCTTTGTTAAATTGAATCCATCAAATAAATCGACGAAAGTTTTTTGAATATTTAACAAATGGTTGTCGAATGAAATTGGAAAATCTTTTTCTGAATTTAATTAAATATTGTTAAATTTCACCAACTATTTGTTGAAATTCAACAACTGGTTGGTAATTCATTTTTCAACAACTAGTTGCTGAAATGCACCAAATTATTTTCTCCGTGTGACAAAACGTAAAATGTCCTTCATGTAAACGATTTTTAATAAAATTAAATTTCCTGAGTAATTTTCCTCGACTTTATGTCTCGTCTTTATGACATGAAGTATTAATCGAGCTAATTGTTGAAACAATCCTCTAGAACGCTTCGACGATTCCTTCATTATCCGATTTATTGACAAAACCAAAATCAACAATCTCCATAATTCACCAAATCCACTCTGACGAATCAACAAATCATCACTTCATAATTCCAATTTTTTCCCCCGAATTTCCATCTCTCAAGCACTGTTTGCAGTGGTCTACATACCTCTGGTAAATGACGAGTGAGTGGATTAGAATCATTACTATATTTATAGGTATTTACCGACCGAAGTACCATAGATTCACCAGCCATACATTCAACAATTGAAAGATGAATAGCGAGGAGGAAGGGAATTTGTGGCATGAAACGGTATCGTGGTTTTCAAATTGGCCGAATTATTCTCGTGTGGAATTCACAATTTATTCCGAAACGTTCATTAAATTTCCCACTAACGCAACGCTGGGGGGATGGAAAGGAAATATACCCACTGCGATACTCCATCGACGCTCAACGTCATTACCATCGTTATCGTACATTATTCCATGCCTGGACTATTTCAATATTTCTGTTTCGTTGATTGCGAATCAATATCTCATAGTCCGAACATTTTTGCGCCCATTCCTTCGGCTTTTTTTCTCATTCTGAATGCAAAATTTCATCGTTAGTTCCAGTAATTGAGGTAATTATTTTGGAGTTGGGAAGATGTTGTATTTCAGCTGGGAAATAAGAGCATTAAAGTCAAGAAATTATCATTACTATTTCTGCTGCATAATATTTCTTCGGAAGAATTGAGTCAATTAAGTAATTACCCTCGACTTAATGCCGTACTTATAAATTTTAGCATCTTTAATTTGTTCTTATGATTATCTCTGAAATTATTCAATCATCCAACAGAAATGTTATGAATAATTATGCAATTTTTGGAATTGTTTTCGTTCTTTCACACGGAGAGAAATATTCAGTAAAAATTACGGAACAATTCATGGAATCCGCAATGGGGAATCGTTTTCCGACGATTTTTATAGGAATGGAAGACAAGAAATCTGAAACGTTCAGTGAATTCTCAGGTTCATCACCGAACAAAGTACGAAATTGTCACGTAATTTTTCCCGAAGAGGTAAAATCTTACAGAAACTTACCGATTTATTATGCCTCCAAAACCAAAAATTCTTGAACGTTCAACAATTTTTATGAAGCTGGTGAGTTATTTTTACGTTCTGTTCCGTAAAATTTCTCTATCGTTGTGGATGGTTACTTTTTACGGAACAAATCGTAGAATTTACGTGGCGATTCGGACAATTGCAGTTCCGACTCACACTTTTTATTGAATTTTACTTCGCTCGCGGATTACGTTTTGAAACGTAATTTTTAAATTTTTTTTCTGGTAATTTTTACTGAATTTTTCTCTCCGTGCATCGAATCAACATATTATTTACATTTCCTTCATGAAGACCACATTTTCCTACAATTGTAGTTTCTCTCTCAATGCAATATTCCGTATTTCTGTTTTACGAGGGACTCAATTCAGCGAATTGTAATAATTAATTATCCAAGGACAATTAATTATCCCCCAAATAATGTCCCCCCATGCCAAGTAAATTTCGAAGAATCTAATTGAAATTTCCCAATCAATCATCGGAATGTAATCGAACATTCATCAAATTTGGCTAATTGAATCTGCCTATCCGATCTATATCGAATTCTAATTAATTTGCTCGATGGAATTCAATATGCACATGTCGCCGGAATTTCAAGCTTGAAAAACCTTATAATTCTTAACGGAACAGTTGATAGAGTTGAGTTAGGTCATGAATGTGCACAGTTGTACAACAAACGACTGGAATGAGTGTAGCGTGGCACAGCTAGGTACCGTAACCGACGATGGGACGATTCGACGTCAGAGTCCCCCTACCGTCGACGTGGAGACGTCGTGAGTTAACTCGCACACTCGCGTGACCTGATGATTCACAAGCCACCACTTCCAAGTACAATATCCCTTTCAGCTGCGTCTGCCAACTGTCCCCGTCGTTTCACTTTTCAACTCTGTGTTTACTTTTTTGCTTGCTCATCGGGTGGACCTGTCCACTTTTTTTACTGGGCGTCAACTTCCGTGAATTCAGGGAATAATTGGATTATTATGATTGTAAAATCATCGTTTGTTGCATTCGAATGGTCGGAAATGCTTTCTTTCTTTTGTAAACATTTAGAGTTGAGGGAAGCTCAGGTAATTGTCGATTTATCTCAGAAACTAATGGGTTTAGAGAAAAATGTATAATGACCTGTTTTGTAGCAGACGAAATTTCTAACAAAAAATGTTTTTTGACATTCTCTCGTAGTATCAATCGTTTGTATCTCACAAACGATTGCGCATATATAAACGATATTGCGCATTCAATTATCGTGAAAAAAATGCGTTGTTAGAAGTTTCAAAAATTTTGTTTAGACTATTTTGCGAATATCTTGGAAACCAATGGGTTTAGAGAAAAATATCAAAATGCGTTTTTTAAAGATGACGAAATTTGTAACAAAAAAGTTCTCTGACATTTTCTTGTGACATCACAAGTTTGAGAGATATTGCGCATTCGAAAATGATTTTAAAAAAGCGTTTTGAAAAAGCCAAAATATATTATTCAGGCTATTTTACGAATAACTCGAAAACTGATGGGTTTAGAGAAAAATGTTAAGAAACCTTTTTTGTAGCTGACAAAATTTCCAATAAAAAATGTTTTCTGACATTTTCTTGTAAATTCCATATTTATCTATCAATTTTGCATTATGAAATGATGAAAAATTTTTTTTCTTCAAATTGAAATTTTCTGTTCAGACTATTTTACTAATACTTCACTTTCAGTTGAAACCGCAAATTCAGATTATCATCTGTGGAATAAATTTATTCTCGCCCCCAAGTGCTTCATCAGTCTCCATGACACAAACCCATCGCCCTGAAAGCCACCCGTGCAAACAGAGAGAAAACCACATCAACGATTTTAAAAAGAGGTGGTAATACCGAGAAAAATTCTCTCAAGATAAAAACTTGAGGTGGTGGGAGAGGACTTGAGGAGCGAGGCTTTCCGTACTTTGTTATCGTACTTTGGCAAGCGTTTGCCGTCGAGTTTAACCCATTTAGTGACGATAACGACGGTCCCGAGCGTCCTAGAGTCCCTTTGGAGGACCCTTGACTTCACTCCTGGTCTGTCACGTCCTAGAACCACTTTCAACATTCAAAATCGTTAACGTGCCTTTTCGAGACGTTTTGAAATCCCAAAACATGCCAACATACCCGGGAGAGATGGTTTATTCCAGTAACGGGGGAGCGGTTTGTTGGTGAATCTCTCCGGTCAACATTTCAATTTATTCAACTCGAAGGGAAATTCTGTTCCTCAACTTTCGAATTAATCACATGGAGAAAAATTATTTATTTATTTATTTATTTGTTTATTCAAATCAAGACGGTCCAAGCCAGTTAGAAGACTTATAAATAGTACGGAAATAACAAACGCATCGCAGTTTATATATTCGCACTAGGTAATGAATGTAAGAAGTATGATACGATAAAGTTTTTCTTCAGAAAACTTCTAGTGCTGTTAAGGATATCCAAGTCTTTTTTACAGTTTGGTACAGACCACATTATGGATTCAATCATTTTCAATCATTAAATTCGTCAATTAGAGTGTGTGAGAAAATTTAAAAAAAAAATGAATATTCAAATTACATTTTCCACGGAATTATAATTTTTTAAGCATTCCTTATTTATAAATATATAACTAAAATTGTTCAAACTTTCGCAAGCATTATTTTTTATAGTTTAGGCATGATATCGATTTCTGCTAAAATTCTGAATATGAATAAATTTGATTGTTCATGAATTATTTATAAAAAAATGCTTGTAATTTTAAAAAATTCAATTTTTAAATTATTTCATCAATCTTCCTGTAACAGTAAACTTTCTTTTTTTTTCAAATTTTGAAAATGTTTAACGGTTCAACGGTTCAATATCCAGATTCAAAGTCAGATCTGGAAAGTTTAAATAATATGAAATCATTGTAAAATGTCCCGAAACTTAGAGTCAAATGGGGCTGAAATGAAAGGTCTGATGTTCGATTAGAAAACTAGGAAAACTTTTCACTGGAGAAAAAATAGGGAAAGTACTTGAATATCCTCAAATTCAAATTTATAGGAATTTCTGATGAAATTTCTAAGGATTTTTGGAAAAATTTCATGTAAATATCGGGAAAAATTTCACTGTTAGAAAATTACTCTTGAAATTTCAAGTAAAGAAGCTCGAAATGTTCACCAATGACAAAGTTAAATGAAATTTCCGTAAGTTCCTTCATTAACGAATCAGTTAATTTCTTGAATATTCAAGTAATTCTCCATAAGACCTCGTAAAATCTCAATTTAAAACTGTTAAAACTCTCAGTTTCACATCCCAAGTCTCAAAATAAACCCTCTCCTTTTCTTCGAACCACTACAGACCGTTCTCTCGAACAAAATTAATGAATCCCCCAATCATGAAACTCTGAACAGCCGAATTCTTCCTAAATGCCCCGAAAACGCAAATTTCAACTCCCAAACCCCCAATTCATCCCAACGACAATCTCCTCCCTCCCTCTCCCCCTTCCAAGAAACCAATTACAAACTCCCGAACGAACTTAATTTTCATTAAAACCAAGTCCCACATCTGGGTCGTCCCCGGCGTTGACCAACTCCTCAACTACTTGGCACTAAAATCGAAGCCAATCGCCAGGAGTCATGCCAGACCTATCGATTCGTCCAGTAGCACCTGAACGTCCAAGCCCCCCTCTCTCCCCTCCCCCTCCCCCCATTCGCCCCCTCTTCGCCGTCCACCCCCTGCAGAGCCCAGCTCTATCATACCTGGACACGCCCGTATCACACGAATGCGTATGTACATGCACCCGAAAGTTATGTATATTGGAAGGTGCTAGGGGGTACCGAGTCTTATGTACCCCGGGGAAACTCATCGGTTTTACCCTCCCTCCCCCCCACCCTCACGACCAACCGTAAATTCGTTGGAACCGTTTCCCGAATCAAGAGTGTCTTGGCCAGCAAAGTGGCCCGGGGATAATTGAAAGCGAAACCCGCTGGCATTCGCCATCTCTCGCTCACGGAGGAATCAGTGGCTGGGAGAAATAGGAGGGAATAACGTACAGTTACCTTCTCTCAGCTGCCATTAATTCATCGAGGTGACGGGCCATAACGCTTCCACGATCGGGAATAGTTCCACTCTGTAATATGGAGAGGAACTCCTCTTCATTTTTAGGTTTTTTTGGTTTTTCAGTGCTTTTTGCGGGGTGGGGTGGCCACTCGTGCGAGCGAATACCGCTATCCCTCATTCTGGGGCGTAATGAATTCTCGGTGAATAACCGGCGACGTGGTGGGAATTGCGAGGGGGGTGACAATTATCGGGATCGAAATTTCAGTTTTCGGAAGCGAATGGAAATTTAATAGGAATATTTTCGGATTTTTGCTGCCGAATAGGAGCATTGCAATCGTTCAAATTTAAGTTTTGGGTTTTTTGTGTTATATCGACCTATTATGGTCCAAAAACCCCGACAATGCAATTTTTAGACCGTGTTCGTACGTATATGTGTACACGGAGAGAAAAGTTAAATACAAATTACCCGAAAAAAATGTAAAATTATGTTTCGAAACGTAATACGCGAGCGAAGTAAAATTCAATAAAAAGTATGAGTTGGAACTGAAATTGCACGAATCGCCACCTAGATTCTACGATTTGTTCCGTAACAATTAACCACCCGTCAGAAGTTTTACGTAACGAAACGTAGTTATTTCTATAACTCACCAGCTTCATAAAAATTGTCAAACGTTCAAGAATTTTTGATTTTAGAGGCATAATAAATCGGAGAATTTCTGTAAGATTTCACTTCTTCGGGAAAAATTACGTGACAATTTCGTACTATGTTTGGTGATGAACCTGAGAATTTACTGAACGTTTCAGATTTCTTCTCTTCCATTCCTATAGCGGATTCCCCATTGCGGATTACGTGAATTGTTCCGTAATTTTTACTGAATGTTTCTCTCCGTGTATGTGTGTATGTGTGTGGTAAAGTTTTTCTTCAATTGTTCGCTAATGAATGGATGGAATTGAATCTTTTTTTTCAAATATAGGTATCGTTAAGCCCTATCGATCACAATTAATTGAAATTTAATTCATCGATTTTTTTTTTTTTTTGAAATTTTTCGAAAATCGGTTGTCTCACGATAACTAAAAAATATGTTCTGAATTCATTGAATAATGGTTTAAAAAAATTGTTTAGATGTTCCTTTGACCGCGTTCGAAGATGAAGGCGATAGTAATAATCGTTATTTTGATTTGTTCGAAAATTTTCAAAAATTTTGTATTTTTTGAAAATCAGAATTCCGGGAATATCTTTGAATATCATGCTTCAAAGGAATTCAATCATAACTTGAAATGTTTGTTTTAATGGCACACGGAGAGAAATGTTCAGTAAAAATTACGGAACTCACGATTCACTCAATCAAAAAAGTAATTCACTCATTCAAAAAAGTAATTATAAAGAAGTGTGATTGAAAAATTTCATTTTCGTTACTGAATTCTCAATGACTTATCACTAATTTCTAGAAATGAATCACCAAATTTCAGTGAAGTTTTGGTGAATTCTGTGACATGTCTCTAAAAAGCAAAAATAAGTTTTCTCTGTTTCCTTTACATTATTTTGATCATTAGAATTCAATAAAGCCCTTAAGTTACAGTATTTCATCGAAGAAGGAGTTTTTGGCGATCCTGCTGTTGCTTCATTGGAGAATAGTTCATTTCCATTTTCTTCAAATGTCACATCACCAATCAATTCCTCATCAGTAAATAAATCCTCCTCACTGCCTAACTCTTCATCACTATCAGGAATTATACGATTTTGGCTCATTTTATCTGCTTCGAAAATCACCTTTTCATTTTTCAGTCATTCCATGTATTCACTATTCGGAGGTTAGATTTCCTTCCTTGTTATTCTCTTTTAATAGGTGATGCGCATGCGCGTCATGCGTTATTTCGGGTTTTAGTTGAGTGTGGATAGGCGCTCGAAACCCGCTACTTTCCAGTTGACTATAGTCAACTGAAACCCATGCGGTTATACGCACGTATCATATAATAGTATATTTCAGCACGTGTGGGGCAATATCGTCTTTAACGTGTGTGGGGTTTACAGCATGAGCCGAAGGCGAGTGATGTAACCACACACGTTAAGGACGAAATTTCCCAACAAGTACTGAACAAAATTTTATGTCACGAAGCCTGAAACCGGCTGAATTAGACACGAGACGCGAAGCGTCGAGTGTGTAATCCAGCCGGTTTCAGCCATGAGTGGCATAAATTTAATTATTCTCTATTTTGTTATTTTCACTTCAAAGAATTTTTTTCTCTGCTAATTAAAACATTCTTGAAGGTATAGAAGCCATCATATCGCCATTTAAGTGATTCTTTTATTTTAGATCTTACCACGAAACTCGAATTTCCCTTAACCCTCCAATTAATACTGCTCTCCTCATTCCCCACAATTTGAGTGGAACTTCAATGATAATTCACCCTCTAGTCTTCTCCTCATCAGCTCAACCCGAGGATGTGAGAATGATAAAAGCTTTTTAATTTCACAGTCGAGTGGTATATTCCACTGGTACCATTGCGCGTCACAGGTACCATTCGCAAGTACGAAAAATTAGAATGAAAATAAAAAACACTGGAACTCCCATTTCTTTCCTTCCAGCACTTCAACAACCTCTCCTCGGGATCTCTAGTTGTAATTTACGAGGGACGCGTGATCAAGGAACCACCCACTCTGTCTCTTTCACAACCTCCTTTTCTCCTCATTCTTTCGTTCTATGGGTTAATATTTCTTTTATTACAGAAAATTATCCTACACTTTTTTTCTTCATTATGCGGACGTATAACGTGGAAATAAATGTTTTCAATTGGATAGAGTGTCGAGAATTTAATGCTAGTTTATGCTATTCTAGAATTTAATCCGAAATATTTTTCATTGAATAATATTTTTTATTCTAAAATAAAGAAGACACGGAGAAGAGAATCAAGAGAAAAATTTCGTTATAAAAGACAAAATTTATCATTTACCTTAGATTTTTCTCTTACTTCCAATTAAAGATCCCTGAAATATAATTTTAAATATTTTTATTCCAAAAATTATTTGAATTGGTTAATTTAGTTGTTGATTCATCGCAAAATCACCTTCGTTGCATCAAAATAATGCAAAGAAAATTATGAATTAATTGGGACATTTCTTTTCCTCATTATTCGGACGTACAGAGCGAAAACAGATGCTATCAATGGGATAGAGTGTCGAAAATTTAATGGAAAATATTTTTCATTACATAATATGTTCTATTCTAAAATAAAGAAGACTGCCCGAAGAAAAGAACACGGAAAAAAATTGAATTAAGTATATTTGATACCAGAATCAAACATGTGCATAAACCTGATTCAAGCATAAAATATACTTGATTCAATATATTTTATACTCCAATAGGGGATGGGTATTTTAATTCGAGGATGATTATTTCGTATCAGACCGGGTTGTACCCAGCGCTATCAAGTGTGATATAAGGGTCAGACACTAAGTTTGAGAATATAAGGGTCAAAAACTCAGAGCCTGAATGTAAAGGCGAAGGAATGAGGGTCAGAATGTTAGGGCTAAGAAAAGAGGGTCAAAATATAAGGATAAAAAAATTAGGGTCAGAATATAAAAGTAAAATAGTGGGTGTCAGGCAATGAGGGTCATTTAAGGGCTAAAAACGGTGATGAAGCATAATATATGACTTATATTTAGACCCTCATTGCCTGACACCCGCTTTTTTTACTTTTATATTCTGACCCTCATTTTTTAACCTCCTCTTTTTGACCCTTATATTCTGACACTTAGTTCCTGATCCTTATATTACACTTAAGAGGGCTTCTTACAACCCGGCCTGATACAAAAGAATCATCTTCGAAGTGAAATACCCATTCCCCAATTCAGTATAAAATATACTTGAATGAAGTACATTTTATACTCAATTCAGGTATTTTTTCCGTGAATCAACGAAAAAATGTCGTTATGAAAGCCAAATATTATTACTTACCTCAGATTTTTTTTCTCTATTAGAATTAAAAATTCCTGAAATACAATTTCAAACAATAGTCGTGTGATAATCGTGTTATTCGTGTGATTTTCTCAACAATAAGTTCTCATGAGAGAATTTTTTTTGTCCAATTTTATTCTAAAGATAATTAAAATTAACTTCATTATAAAATTGCGTCCACCACATCAAAATGTTGATAAGAGAATTATTACTTAATTGAGTCCTTCACAAAGTACAAAAACAGAATATTATATGATGCTAGAGACCCCAATTTCGTGATTGCGATATAATATTCATGTACGAAAATGTGGTCTTCATGAGGGAAATGTGAAATTCCATTTTCACAAGTGAATTAGATATGTTGATTCAATGAAAGGCGGAAAACAATTCCAATGAGGAGTCACTTGCTAACGAGAAAATTGCATAATTGATCATCAAACTCCTGTTGAACGATTAAATAATTCCAGAAATGACCTGAATCAGTCCTTCATTCATTATACGAAGTAATTCACTATGCTAAAGGTTGCGAATAAAACATTAGATTGAGCGTGATCATTTAGTCCAGTCAATTCTTATCAGGAAGCGTCGTACGTTACGAATGATAATGATGATCATCGATTGTGAATTGAAAATCATGTTCCATGATATCGAGAAAATTTAATTCTCTCATTCCAGAATAATTCACATATTACATTTGCCGAAGGAGGGTAAATCCTCTCGAGGTTATATTTTGCTGCAGAGATGCTAATAATAGATATATCAATCCTTCAAGTGCACCCTCAAGGGTTGTGAAGGGACCAAACAAAACATTCATAAATAGTTGCTATTATCGTAAATGAAGACTACAGCTAATTTTCTTAAATTCTTAATGAATTAATTTATATTCAGAAGTTCACGCTTCAGGAAATTTAGATAATTTACATAATAATTCAACGAATAATTTTAATAATTAATAATTTATTTCCTTTCGTACATAAATTTCTTTTTTTGTACACAACTTTCGTATGTATTCTGAGAAGGATTGGGAGCGGTTACTGAAAGTCATATTTTCAAAAACGGAAACTGAAGAAAGAAAAAACAATATTTATACATACTAAATTTAGTTGGATTATAATGAATTATGCAAAGAATAATTTTTAATTCAAGGCTTTTAAAATTCTTAATTCAATAAGCAAAATATTCTTGCATAAAGTATAATCTTCTCTAACCCGCAATATTTTTCCTCCACGAAACAACATTTTTTCCATCCCTTGGATTTTCTTATTTCTTGAAGATCACAAATTACATTTGCCGAAGGAGGGTAAATCCTCTCGAGGCTATATGTTGCCACAGAGATGCCAATAATAGATTTATCAACCCTTCAAGTGCACCCTCAAGGGTTGTGAAGGGACCAGACAGAACATTCATAAAAAGTTACTATTATCGTAAATGAAGACTAGAGCTAATTTTCTCAAATTTTTAATAAATTAATTTTTATTCAGAATTTCATGCTTCAGAAAGTTTAGATGAACTTAAAGAATAATTTTAATAATTAATAATTTATTTCCTTTCGTACATAAATTTCTTTTTTTGTACACAAAGTTCATATGTATTCTGAGAAGCATTGGCATCGGTTACTGAAAATCATATTTTCAAAAGCGGAAACTGAAGAAAGAAAAAATAATATTTAATTAATAATTTTCAATTCAAGGCTTTTGAACAGCGATGACCATCGATCTTCCTATTCTGCAATATTAAAAGAATTTCCGACTTATATTGATTAACGTTTAAATAGATTAATCGAAATTAAAAAATAGTAAAATAATTGATAATCTAAATTTCCAATTGATGATGACTTAAATATTTAATAATATGGAATTATGAACTTTCTATTAAATAACTAATTCTAAATTTCTTTTAAGGGATTTTCCATTATCCAAATAATCATCAATCTTCCTAACTAAATTACTGATTAATAAATAATTCGGAATTTGAATATTTAAAATGATGACTACTTAATAATTTATGGACATGGCTATTCCTGCTTTTGAAATTCTTAATTCAATACGCAAAACGTTTTCGCATAAAATACAATCTTCTCTATCCCGTAATATTTTTCCTCCACGATCCAACATTTTTTTCATCCCTCGGATTTTCTTATTTCTTGAAGATCACAAATTACATTTGCCGAAGGAGGGTAAATCCTCTCGAGGTTATATTTTGCCACAGAGATGCAAATAATAGATTTATCAATCCTTCAAGTGCACACCCAAGGGTTAAGAAGGGGCCAGAAGTGCGGGGGGTATAAAATTCAATATATACTCCCCACGCGTCTTGAACATACACCAGCTCAGTGGAATATTTCATGCCGCCTCAACCCATTTGTATTTATTCTGCCATTTTCGTTCTCCCACTTTTGTTCCCTCATTTCACTTATTTTCATGTTATTTTTTTCCCCAACTCATTCTTTTTCCGAACCTCTACGTATAATATTTATTTTTCCCTCTTTTGAATTTATTGTGAGGGCTCCACACACTCTCGCGCCTGTTACGTATCCAATAGAATAGACCTAGAGTACATACGAATGCTTAACACGTAAGAACTGCACACTCGATCCACTGATGAGATGAGAGTGAACATTGTACATTGCACTCACGAAAAATATATATATTAAGGTGTTTTTTTTTCTGTTTTGTTACAGGGGATGTGATCGGCCAGAGGTTCTTGGGAAATGAGAGTCACGTGGAGCACTTTAAGCTTCTTGAACGGGCGCCTACTTTTATCCTGATTGGTGCAAGGTATTATCATTTGTGCATGCTTTTACGAAATTTAGTTCTTATGCACTCCAGGGCCGGGGGGATGTGGTTTTTCTCCAGTTATGGATTGTGCACTTTGGGAAAGTGAGGGGAAACGCTCAGAGGTGAAAATCGAGTCGCATTTGGCGGCTTTGAAACTGCTGAATGAGATCTATCATTCACGGATAAAATAGTCGCCAATTGAATACTTTTTTTATCAATTCGAGAACGAATATTTTTAGTTCAAGCATAAAGTACACGAGAAAAACAATTTTAATATCTGAAATGTATCTACTGGCTTTAAAATATTCTTGTACTCAAATATGATTTTGTCACAGATGAACTCACTCAAATCGCGTTGGTGAGTCGTCAGTCTTCCAGTATTTATTGTTTTCATGATTTTCTTTATGCACGGAATTTATTTATGATACAACGCGGAACAATAGTGATAAATGAGAATTTTTTCGAGTTTTGTAAGGTGCAAACATTTTGAGATTTAAGGCATAAAAAATAATTTTCTTTTCTCAGGTAAATATGGTCTACATGTTGGGAAATTTTTCACTCAGTGTATTTTTAATGCAGAAAATTTAGGGAGGTATTCTGATAATGGTAAAAATTACGGTGCACTCCTTTGAAATTTTTATTATTTTATGGAATTTCAAGGGAGTGCGTCATTAGAAATTTCAAATTTCATGAGACTATCAATGGAAACTATAAATTTCAGTTCATTTATTCAATTGATTGGAAATTCTAGGCAATTCGGTACTGAATATTCATGTTTTGATTGAAAACTCAAATAAAATTGGGAATTCTCATCTTCCTGCTGCTTAAAAATCACGTTGGAGAATTGTCAATCCAGTATTCCAGTATTTATTGTTTTCATGATTTTCTTTATGCACGGAATTTATTTATGATACAACGCGGAACGATAGTGATAAATGAGAATTTTATCGAGTTTTGTAAGGTGCAAACATTTTGAGATTTAAGCCATAAAAAATAATTTTCTTTTCTCAGGTAAATATGGTCTACATGTTGGGAAATTTTTCGCTCAGTATATTTTTAATCGAGAAAATTTAGGGAGGTATTCTGATAATGGTAAAAATTACGGTGCATTCCTTTGAAATTTTTATTATTTTATGGAATTTCAAGGGAGTGCGTCATTAGAAATTGAAAATTTTATGAGAATATCAATGGAAACTGTAAATTTCAGTCCAGTTATTCAATTGATTGAAAATTCTGGACAATTCGGTACTGACTATTCATGTTTTAATCGAAAACTCAAGTAAAATTCAGGATTCTCATCTTCCTGCTGCTTAACAATTGTGAATTTAAGTGAATATTCAAGGAAATCCGAAGTTCAATCATTTCTTATCCCGAAATTGAAAATTACTAGTCAATTGGTCATAAAATTTCAATTATTTTCCAACAGTGTAAGAAATCCATAGCACTTACGCCTGCCTGGCATGAAGCCTTTAATTTGTTTTTGGATTGAGAATCTTCATTATCGATTTGAAAATGTTTTCAAATGATATATTCTCAATTAAATTTTTTTTTCTAGTCGATCATTGAAGATTGCAAAGAAAAAAATCGTAGTTCAAGACGAAGAACAATCTATCTCTTCCAGTAGTTTCCGAAATATTACAAAAAAGAATGAACGTAAAATAAAAAATTATTCATCTGTATTTCGACGACTGATGAACCAAAATGAGTTGCCTTCCATCAATATTTGACGAAATTTTGCCCTTTCAAGTTCTCAAAAAAAAATAATAATTGTTGTCTCAGAAATTTGGTCATCCTCGCCAAATTAATTCTACATTTTATTTCGACTGATAATAACTGTGTTTTTAAATAATAATAATTGAGAGAATTAGCTACAAAATTCATGAAATGAATTTTCTTTAATTTAATATATTATGATCTCCAATTTTCAACGCAAATAGGTTTTCCTATTTTGATGTACAACTTCAGATATTTGAGAAAACCCCCTCACGACCAAAATTAAATTCTTCGATATCTCAAGAAGCTCTTTCAATGAAAGGGGCTGTTGTAGAGCGGTTTCGATCTGGTATTTCCCCAGCTTCCATGTAAATTTTGCGGTTCCCCATGCCTCAGCAGATATCGATATAAATAAGAAACGATTCACTAAGGATTTATGATTCAAAACAAAAGGAATTCTCTCAGACTCTCGTACTTTCATTCAAAGAACAAATAATCCGAGAGATGTATATTTTCTTCGGTTCTTCTGAAATTGTAGAATTCTTTTTACATTTTGTTTTTACGTGAAAACTCTCATAAAAATAGAATGCTTGGCAACAGAGCAGTGGAAAATAGGAAATTGCATTCATGTTTGCTTTAAAAGGATTTGGGATCAGAGGGGATTTATTTGGTGGTCCCATATTCAGCCTTGGAAAATTTTATTTCTCTATGCACTTGTGAGGAATCTGCAATGAAAACCATGATTTTGGACGTTTCATATCGCGGAATAGCATTCAGGCAACTTTTATTTTTACGTCTTTTCATAAGTGAATGGGTTCTATATCTTCGGATTGTATATGAAGGAAACGCAAGGAATTCGTTAATATCACTCTTAGACTTTTAATTATTGAAGTAATCATCAATTTAAATGTTCAAATTCCGAATTATTTCATTAATCAATAAGTTAGGATGATCGACGATTAATTGGTTAATCGAAGACCCCTGTTACGAATTAGTATATATTTACTTAATAGAAAATTTACAGTTCCAGATTATCCATTATTTAATTCGTCATGAATCGAAAATTTAGATTCTCAATTGTTGTACTATTTTTAATTCGGATTAATATATTTTAACTTTAACCAATGTAAATCGTAAATTCTGTTAATATTGAGGGATTCTATGATTGATGGCCATCCCGGGATGAGATGAACAACAGATTAATTGAATTCTCGTGTGAAATAACTGAAAATTGATAACAGTGCGGACACGCACTTTTACCAGAGAATAAACAATAGGGCCCTTCAGGAATTTTTTATTTGCCCCCCCCCCCCAAGACTCGAAATAAATTTTAAAAAATCTCAAAATTTTAGTCCTCTATCTCAGTACTAAAACATCTCCTAAGAGCCTTCTTTTCCATAAGAATACACGTGTGAAAAAATCGAACGGATTGCGTATAGAAATTCTATAGGATTTCCGTATATGATATTCCGATATTTTTATACGAATATTTTCTATACGAATTATTTCTATACATAAATTTTTATATAAATTTTTGTTTTCATACGAAAGATGTCTAAACGCACCAGAGAAAAACGTAGAGAAATGTCGCAACTCCATACGAAATGTTTCTATACATGCACTGAGAGAAAAATCTGAAGTTCGATTTACAATAAGAAAATAGTTGAGGCACTTTTGTTGAACGATACGATTTTTTTTGTATGCGGCACATAACATTATAGTAACTTCACAAGCGTAATTTTTGCAAATCAAAATGCAGTTAAACTAACCAAAGTTCAAAAGTAACCACGACAGATCTATCGTGAGTAGAATTATAAAATAGTTGCAATGACTACATTCCATTGTAGTAATCACTTCTCCGGCCATAGTTACCGTAACCCATGAAAAATTGTTGAGGACTTTTTGACTATAATTCGATGGTGATGGAATATAGTTAGAAGAATCATATTTTTCTCTCAGTGTGGGGCAGAGGGTCGTATAGGATCAAACCTATAGAAATTGTATAGAAATAATTTGTATAAAAGATATCCGTATAGAAATTCTATACGCAATACGTATAGAAAATTTCTATACGATTTGTTCATACGTGTAGCACGAGATTTTCATGAAAAATTCGAATCTATTTCCCCCCTTCCCCCTGTTATGTCACTAAAAATGTTGTAATCATGGAAAATTACAGAGTAAATGAATTACTTTTGACGAAAATTTTTCGTTTTTTTATTCACATTATACAATAGTGCAATTATTCTTATGAAAAAATGAAGGCTCTTGGGAGGCGTTTTAGGATTTAGATAGAGAGGTGAAGTTTTAAGAGGATTGTTTTAATTTATTTCGAGTCTTTTGAGAGGGCGACACGTAAAAAATTCCGGAACGAAATCTAATCAACAAACATTGAATTCCAGAAATTTACAGTCTAGAGTGTCTACTAGAAGGAATTGCATTGTAATTGTTACGTGGTCGATGCCATGCATCGACGCAGGACAATATGAATGACTGTCTTTAGAATTGATTCTTCCCAAAATGATGGAATTTAATTCAACCAAATAAATAACAACGAAAAAAGGAATACTGTAGCTTCAATTACATATCGGTTTCATAATTTTCCATTGATTTTTTTTAAAGCCTTTTGAGTTCTCGGCTGTACATTCTACACTGTACCGCATTCGCACTCCTATAGAACATAGGAGTAAGTATGGGAAACCACAGGAAACCCATGCCGGTACAGGCGGTTACTCTATTAGCAACCTCCCGCTCGCAGGAGCCTTCCGTTGAAAAATTTGGTTCGACGAGGAATCGAACTCACAACCTTTCGCATACTAGACGTGCGCCTAGCCCACTCGGCCACCGACGTCGGTTTTTTTTCTTCATTCATTAGAAGTCATTACATTTTACTTGCATCCAGCGTACTCCACGCTTGGAAACGAAAGGGCCCTTGGAAACGAAATCATCTATTGTAATATGAAAATTTAACAGCTGATTAACTGGGGTATATGATTCTCATCGGTCGTATTGCTTTTTGCAATGAGAATGATCATTACTAATGAATCGAAAAAAGAAATATCAAATATGACAGGAGAAAGGGTATAATAAGAGAGCATCAACAGTAAAATTAGGAAAAGAGACATTCACCATCCCATATATTCGTTCCCACTCCGAAAAATTGCAAGTAAAGGAAAATTGGAGCACCATAAAGACTTGAATTTTAGCATGCAAATTCTTTTCGTTCTTGTTTAATTTTCAATAGTGATGGGGCGGGAGGGGATTCCATGCATGATGAAAAAAAAAAATTCAAGTGGAGAATAAAATTGGAGTATATAAATGCATACATTTTCGCTCATGAAATTGAGCACGTGGAGAGAATAAAGAAAAAAGGGGGTGGAAATAATCGAGGAGAATGGAGGAATAAACTGTGTGGAAAATTTTCTAGTGGTGGAAATATTATAATTGGAGACTCGAAAAAAATTCATTTGAGGTTTTTCCAATCCAATGAAGTTCTGTGTTATGTTTATTTTTATTCTCGCAATCAGGGAAAATGACACTGTTAGGTCGTCATGTTTATTTTCATTCTATTACTCGTAGAAAAGTTAGAGGTAAAAATATTTTTTAATCAATTAATTTAATGAATTAATTTAATTTCAAAGAAAGTTATGAGAAATTTATTGCGTTTTTTCCAAAAATTCATTCGTATCTGAATAATTACTGATAATGAGGGAAAATAGGTAATTTTTTCTTTCATTCTGCATGCGATTACAGTTTTTTAATATTTTAGAGACTAAACGTATTTATAATACGAAAAGAAAAAAATAGACAATTTCATGGAACAATCCATGGAAACTAAATTTGACTTTATCTATTCCCTGACAGGTAATAGAAATGAGAAAAATTCCGGTAAACTATTCTTAAATTTTCAATTTATGGAAAATTCAATGCAATTTGGCACTGAATATGTATGTTTTTATGGGAAATTCAAATAAGTTGAGGCATTCTTGTCTTTAGGTGTTTCGTACAAAAAGTCAAAATAATGAAAAAAATTTGGAGAACTCATGGGAGAAATGTCTGAGTATGCTGCATCATTGAGAATTCTTGCACATTTTTTTCAGATCTCAGTCTCAAGAAAAACAATAATGAAATTTGAATGTTTTTGTAACCCCGCCAGCTATAACCTCCGAAGTTGCCCCACTCTCACTTAGGAAAATTTACATGGCACCCAAAAAAATAATGAACTATTTGAGGAAAAATTAGTGGGTGATAAATCAACTCTTTCCTGAGAACACGTATAAGTTTCAGATTTTTTTCAGATTTCATAAGAAAATTATTTGAACGAAAAATTCGGCAAATTATGAGTTTCGGGGTAATTACGAACTCACGCGCAGGTGCGTGATTCGAATGTCAGTGAGCATCATGGGAAAGGTATAGGTTGGACCATGGAACTGAGAGAGAGAAAACACGACAGGTTTACCGGCTCGAGACGCATTTTAATATTATTTCAATAATTAGAAAAACATCCAATAAAAATTATTTGACACCCGTAGGTGATGAGAAAAAAATCAATTAATGTGATGAATAAAATCAACATCCAGAAAATGTTCAAATGCACTGTTCGATGCCGGGTCTGAGATCTGTGGAATAAGCGAGCGATGAGCGAGATGTAAATGGATTCTTTACGGGAGCGCGAGAGGGTCCAAAAATCACAACATGTGCACGTTGGTCAAACACAGTCAGTTTAATTACAATAGCGAGTGAATATTTACACGTGTTCAATTAATTATAATTATCGAGATTATCAAAAGAAATAGCGCGTGTCACAATATTATTGAGCAGTTCACAAAATTATCAACGCAGAGCGATAATACGCGGGACTCGAGAAGAACAATAGAGCAATTCGCAGAATGCAAAGTACACTGTACGATGGCCGAAATGCAAATGAGAGCGATTAAAGGACCGCAAGATGGCAGGTGTCAATCATCGAAGATCCGAACGTGCATCAATTTAAATGGGGGCGTTCACTGGACACTTGTCCATCAAGTGGCGCCTCAGGTGTCAGAAGTGAGAGGCCATTGGTCATCTGAGGTGAGAGAGCAGATCAGCTGTGGGCAAAGCCATGCAAGCATGCGAGCGAAACTACACTGAGAGAAAAATATGATTCTTCTGACTACATTCCATCACCATCGAACTATAGTCAAAAAGTCCTCAACAATTTTGCATGGGTTATGGTAACTATGGTCGGAGAAGTGATTACTACAATGGAATGTAGTCATTGCAACTATTTTATAGTTCTACTCACTATAGATTTGTCGTGGTTACTTTTGAACTTTGGCTAGTTTAACTGCATTTTGATTTGCAAAAATTACGCTTGTGAAGTTACTATAATGTTATGTACCGCATACAAAAAAAACTCGTATCGTTCACCAAAACTGCCTCAACTATTTTCGTATTGTAAATCGAACTTCAGATTTTTCTCTCAGTGTAGTGTGTGTGCAAGCGTGTATATGTGCGTTTGCCCGAGCAATAATTCGGTGGAAAACCGAACATGCACACTTAAATAGTCAGTTGAAAATTGGAAAATGTCGTGCTCAGCGATTGAATCCGAGCTCGAGAGCAATAAGACTCCCCCCCCCCCCGGTGATCAACACCCGAAACACCTTAATGCTGCTCAAAAATAAGGAATTTCATCAAATTGTCAGTAAAATCAGAAATTTTATGATTTTTTTCGTCCTAAAGGACATTCAATATCACTATCCTGAAAATTACCAGTCGACTGCTCATGAAATTTCATTCACCCATTTTTTTTTCAAATAGGGCATTAACCCCACCCCAAATGAACAATTCCACTCACCCAGCAATAAAATCAAATGAATGATGATAGAATAATTTCTCTGGAGATAATCTCAACCTGCACAAGTGCATAAATAACGTGCCAGAGCGGGGGTAGAGAAATGGAAACGGCTGTTGGGGATGAAAAGAGCGAGTGAGGAAGGAGGAAGAGGGGAATCCCGGGTAGTCGCGTTTGCACACACGAGAGAGCGGTATACCAGGCATAATCAATTTCACGTCCGACCGCGAGCTAAGCCGTCACGAGCCGTCCGATAATGGATGCACACGTTTATCACGCGGGCACGTACCACCAAACTCGATAATTATGCATGGGGCCCTACTAATTGAGGAAGATCGATGAGTTCGCGATGACAGCACCACAAGTATCCCACTCCCTCCCTCCCGCCCGCTCAGCCGCCCTCTTCAAATGACGGATTCTGGAATTGTTAGTGCACACCCGGAATTTAGTGCAGAAAATCAGTATGCCCAACAGATCCCATCATATCCCTACACTGTCTGTATAAACCGAAATTTCCACACCATCGTTTGCTCTAGTCGATAATACAATACCCGTCAATCCTACCGTAATTCTCATGTGTTTGTCGCTTGTTGTGTTACAGAAATGCCATTTACAACATCAGTCTACATGATCTGACGGAAATCGCTGATCAGGTGAGTTATTTTGAGGATTACCTATTATTTTGAGAATTATTGATTGTGTTAAAATCTTTATTTTGCATTTTTATAGTTATTTCGAGAATATTTTTGTTGGAAATTCGTTAACTCGTACACTGTTGAAATTTGTTGGTTGATTTTTTGGGTATGCAAAGTGGAAATTTTTATCACGTGGTTTCACGGAAATTTCAATAAATTTCGTGATTGAAAATTCAAATGAGTTGTATTTGTTGCGGCTTAAAGATGGATAATTTCAGTGAATTTTCAGTCAAAATTTATGTTTTTTTTTCCATCAATCGAATTCAGTGTCACTTTTCTGAAAATTACAATTCAACTGGTCCTGAATTTATTATCCATTAAATTAAAAAATAGTGTTTAATATTTTGCGTGCAATTTTCAAACCCAACAGTTGAAAAATAAACGTTGTTCAAATCAATTTTGCTCTCTTGAAAATTGTTAGTCAACCATCCATAAAATTTCAATTTTTGTCTAACAATGCAGAATTATTTCAATGAAAATTTTTCAAATATATGAAATAAATGATTAACTTATTCCAAATAAGGGATCATGACATCCTCACAAAGTCTTTATTTTGATCAAAGAAACATTCATTCATGGTAAAAAAAAATTATTTATTCGAAGGCAGTAAAAATGCAGANTCTAAAACACGCCACGAAAACGCCACTTAACGGGCATGAATGACAAAAATTCTTCTTTTCTTCATTATCGATCAAATTTTAAAAAATGTCTAATATTTTGCGTGCAATTTTCGAACCCAACAATGAAAAAAAAACATGCAAACGTCAGTTTTTATTCATGAAACAAATGAAACATCTAACAAGTTTTTATTCCGTTTCCCTGGAAATCACTCTTGGCATATTCATAATTAAGAAATTGATGAAAACATTATGCAGTCGTTCGGTAGAAATTTTCTTCTTTTAATTAACTGTCGAGCGATCGTCAACGTCTCTTACTCAGGAAAAATTGATATTCCAATATCTCAAGGGAACATTTCACGAAAGAGCATCCACCGGATACCTGACGTCACCACGTCCCTGGGCATTTCGATAATGGATTGATCAATCGTAATTTTTCACTCGCATCCACCAATACTGTGGGCTGATTTCAAGCATGTCAATATCTCGTCGTAACTCAATTAATTTTTGCATCCGCAAACAACATCTGACCCACTTTCTGCTTTTTGCGTTTGATGGATTCATGTTTCGTCATATTCCCCAAACCCTGGTATTGCAAAAATGTGATAATCCAAGTCGTTGCAGCAAACGCAGCGGTTTCAACTTTCCTAGTGTTCTTTTTGTTCCTGACGAAAAAAATAATGGAAAAATCATCTCCATCGTTCAATATTTGTTTCTCTCCGACATCCTCAACTAATGGACGAAAATCCATTCTCCGAGTATCAAACAGAATCTAGAATATCATGGCATTCAATCAGTATCGAATCACTTCT
Source organism: Diachasma alloeum (assembly GCF_001412515.2). Taxonomy (NCBI): domain Eukaryota; kingdom Metazoa; phylum Arthropoda; class Insecta; order Hymenoptera; family Braconidae; genus Diachasma; species Diachasma alloeum. Next base: position 1,477,774 of record NW_021680408.1, on the reverse strand, counting down.
CTTTCAAAACTCCAATTCGTGTTTTCTGGATGGCGAGGAGTTTTCGATTTGGGTGGGAAAAAAACTAGATGAATGCATGGGCAACTGGAGCTCATGAAGCGGTTACTGCGCGCACGAAGAGAAATGTTCAATAAAAATTACGGAACTCACGGTTCGCTCATTGATTACGGAGTCGACTCAGAAAATTTAAGTTACGGTATCGTAATTTTTCACAGGAGATTCAGATAAAAATTGCGGAACGCTCGGGAACAATTTCGTGACAGTTCCGGAAAACTTCCTACGATTACATTTCGCTCCGTAATTACGGAAAAGATACGTAATTTTTATTGGTATCCGGTTAATTCAACCCAGGATAATTCATCTGAGTTGAAGGGGAGACAAATCAAACTCCAATGTCTCCCCTTAAGGTATTTATGGCGAAAAAAAGTCAAAAAAATTCAGTAGCGAAGTGGTCAAACGGTTTAAGTCGATTTTGGCTATTGGTCAGTTTTCAATGAATATCTCGAAATCTAAGAGAAATAGCAAAATTTTTCTCATAACCTTTTTAGTAGCAACCATTCCGCTCTACAAAAACGGTTCCAATGAAAATTTCGCTATCTCCCTTAAATTCGTAAATATTTCTGGAAAACTCAACTAAAGACTAAATTGACTTGAACCGTTTGACCACTTCGCTACTGAATTAGTGATAGGAACAAATTGTTCTCATCTTTCGGACAAGTACACGGAGAGAAATTTTTGATAAAAATTATCCTACCGTTCTATAAAAGTGTATCATAAGTCATTGTTTCCTCATTTCTATCCTGAAATTTAGTAAAAATTAATATATGATGATCAAATTTTATTCTACGTTAGAGAAATTTTATCCTGACGCATAATCAATTTTACCTTTCCAGTCCAATAATTTTTATGTAGATAACAATGAAAATTCTAGAACGGTAAATTTTACCCTATCGGTACAGTAATTATTACTCTACCGGCACGGTAATTTTTATTTTTATCAGGATAAAATTTCTCTAACGTAGAATAAAATTTGATCATCATATATTAGGAGGAAATGATGACTCATGATACACTTTTATAGAACGGTAGGGTAATTTTTGTAAAAAATTCCTCAGAAAATTTCTTGGCGTCCGATTTTTTTTTCTTACTGTGAAATATTGTGCGCTTGGTAATTTTCGCACCATGAATTTCTTGATACAAGCAAAGACGTACGTCTCAAAAAACTCTTGTCTTCTCAGTGTACAGAGGATTTGGTGATAAATTCCCAAAAATTGGAGCCATAACACCAAGAATTAACGTCCATGTCAATATTCCAACTTTCTAGAGGTGTATTTTACCCACAAGAGGACATGCACTGTTAAAAATTTCCGATTCCACTTTTTCCAGTGCATTGACCACGATTCACACCACATAGTCCATTACTTCTAAAAATTGACTTCTCCCCAACGCAAAAGCACCCCATCAAATATTCAATTCTCTCTAAAACCCACTCAACCGTTCCTGAAATAAAGACCCGACCCCCGATATTTATCCACCAACTGCAAATTAATTACTAAACTCATGTGGATTTAACTGTACATAATGGTAGCATTACGTTGACATCAGTGTACCGCAGAAAAGGCAGTAGATTCCCTGAGAAAATCCTCTTAATGACTCGTCCTCGGATACACCGGAAGTGCCTTTTCCGTTTTCCTTCCATCCAACCGCTGTACTGGTATTCGCACAACCCACGGCTTTTCGTAACCCTATATATTTAATGGATATACAGATATAGGGGGTGTAGCTGTGGAGGGATACACTGAGGCTGGCCACGACAGGCTTGTTGACGGTGTAATCCTGGATCTCTCACGAGGCTAAAGTAAAACGGGGGATGGTTGAGCAATGCGGGGGAGGTGGGTGGGAGAGTGGAGAGAAAACTTTTACCCAAGACTAATTAAGTCTTACTCCGCGCTCTGCTACCAAGTTTCGACGCTCACTTTCCGGAACACCGGATGAGAATCGAGAATCGATCCCACGGGCCCTTGACTCGTACAAATAGAGCATTTGACAATTCTAGGGGAGCGTATGCCCTTGCTAAAAGTTTATCAATTCCTTTGATGTTGAGTTTTTCTTCCGAGTTTTCTTCGTGATTACGGGGGAGATGAAGATTGGAGAATTGAGGATGCTTTTGGTAATTTGAGGGGAGTGGTTTTTTTGTTGGTTGAGGAGTTGATGAGATCGAGACGTTCTGCACTGTTGGGGGGGAATTGAATTCATAGACAGTTGAGTAGTGATTTTTACACGGCAAGGATGGCCAGCAATCTTCCGATTGTTCAATGTTACAAGAATTTCCGAGTTACGTTGATCAAGGTTTCCTATTTACTAAAGACGAAAGAAAAAAGTTGTTTTATATCGAAATATCTCGAAACTGCCTGACCGCTAATCCGCAATTTTGATTGGTCAATGAGTCACGTGAAGTAGTCGCTGAAAAAAATCCCCGGTATTTTTAAATTCTTCAAATGGCAAAAAATTTTTCTGCGTCATATTTTTCATTTTTTCATGTGCGAAATTTATCTTTATATCAAAACATATCTAAATTGCCTAATTGTTGATCATGAGAAAATAAACATAGTATTTCTAAATTTTTTTAACGCCCAAATTATTCTTCACTTGCCAAATTTTAAATTTTTCATATTTATCATACGCATAAATGATCAATTCTTGCTTCTCAGATATTCATACATAAATCCTAAATTCTACAAAATTCATGAAAATTCTTCGGTTTCCCAAATAATTCGAGAAAAATCTTTGAAGAGCTACGGTTATCTGGAAAACTGTGGAATTTTCCGAAGAATTCAAGAAACTTTTTCAATTTTCTGGGAAATCAATTCATAACCCTCCCCTCATTTTTCAACAATTACAGATTTTAATCAGATTATTTTAAAAAGTAAAAAAAAAAAATTAATCGAAGAATAAAAATTATTCATTGGTGTTTCACTCTTCATTCTCTTAATTCTCTTTAAGTCATTATCAATATTTATAAAACATCTGAGTATATGAAGTTTAATAAATTCGATTTCTTCATTTTCACAACAAAGAGATGAGCGCGCGCACAGATCTAGTAAATATAGTAATCTAAATTTACAATTGATGATGATTTAAATATTTAAAAATATGGAACGGTAAATTTTCCGCAAAATTCCTCAAAAACTCAACTGAGAGATAAGTCGACTTATCTCCGTTTACCACTTCACTACTGAATTCTATTGGCAGAAATTTGTATGAAAAAAATTCCCAATATAAATGTAAAAATTAGGAATGAAGAGTTTTATACACACAGATGCGCCTGATCTTTCTCGTATTCACTCCCATCTCTAAGTAATGCATCAAATATCCAATAGATCCTAGTCAATAGAAAGCGTGTCAATGATGACTCGAATTGATTTCTTCATCTCTATTCAAACGAATTATCGAAAAGCCAAAACGTATCGTGGCAGAAAAAATCTCCATCTTTCAAATGCGATCTATCGGGTATCACGACCGTACTTATAGTGCGACGTTGCCACTACGCAGTGAGAGGCGACTCTGACCGGTCATTCACTCGTGGCGGATTGTAAAAAAAAGGTTGACGTAGCGGGGCCCCGTGAACACACATTAAAGCCCATGATCCGATATTCCACACACTCAGCATTTATTCATCCGTGCTCTAACGACACGGGTTAAGATGGGGAAAATCATGACAGATTTATTAATAATGCCGTCCTTTACGCCTAACTTTTTATCATTTTTTTATTAGAGTGAACGGTGAAAGAAGCGTTAGACGCGTAATTGTCGATATCTTCGGGTTATTACGGCCATTAATTCTGTTTTTTACAGTTTTCCAAATTGTTCCAGTCCACCTTTCAATTTTGGAGATTAAAAAATCCATTTGTTCGACAGCTTCATGATTATTGAATTATTGAGCGCTTCGCTCGTGTCGCTGGATTAATTTATACTATTTTATTTAATTTTCTTTCCATTTCCGTCTTCATAATTAGATTAATTCAATTTTATCCATTCCTATTCTTATTATATTTTTTTTTCCTGATTTCACAAGTTACAATATTGAATGGAAAGGAATTATGTTACACGAAGAGAAATATTCAATAAAAATGACGTATCTTTTCCGTAATTCGGGTGGGAAATGTTGTTGTAGGAAATTTTACGGAACTGTCACGGAATTTTTCCGGAGCGTTCCGTAATTTTTATCTGAATCTCTTGTGAAAAATTACGATACCGTCACTTAAATTTTCTGAGTCGATTCCGTAATCGGTGAGTGAAGTGAGAGTTCCGTAATTTTTACTGAACATTTCTCTCCGTGTAAACATCAATAAAAAGTGTTTTTTTTTGGGATCGAACCAAACACACAAAACAAAAATATACTTGAATTGAGTATAAAATATATTTGAATGAAGTATATTTTATTCTCAATTGGGGGATGGGTATTTCCATGCGAAGATGATTCTTTTGTATCAGGCCGGACCTTAAAACGACTTTAATTATGTATCGAAAAAATATGTAATATGTGGGTATATATTTAAATTTCCTTCATACTGTTTATAATCAAAGTCAACCAATGACATTTTGGGGTATTTTGACCGAATTCGCGGAATTTTGAGAATAAAAAATTAAAAATAAAATAGATCTAATATGAAACCCAACATGTATGATGGCTCAAAATTTTTGTTTTGATTATAGGAATTACTGAAAAAAAATTAAAATAATCAACCGTGACGTAATTAGCCAAATTCAAGTTTTTCAACTTTTTTTTTCGAAAATTCGTTATTTCGAGCATCTAGAGATTGGAAAAAATTTGAACAAAAAACATTCTTATAGGTGGTAAAAAATGTAAAATTTTGATCCCTAATAAATCGAAATCAGATGAGTAGAACTCGAGTTATTGTGAAAAAAACGAACAATTTGAAAAAAAAATATCTCTGAACTGGGCTGTCAAAAAAATCTTAAAAAATTTGAGAGGTAGTTTTTCAAGCCCCCCAATCGTAGAAAAAATCGCCATCAATTTTCAAGAGGGTAAGGGTCAGCCATTGACTCATTTGGGTTGGAATACCTCATAGACAATTCAAGTATATTTTTTTCCCGCGTGCCCTCAATTACTAGGTTCACGTAGTAATTTCAAATTTTACATTCTGTGCGTGCATGTAATTATCTCGCTGTTGAATTTCTTGAATATTGAATGAAATCATTAACATCTAGTACAAAGTTACGCAGAATTTTCAATTGATTATAAATTCAATAATATATTGAATTAGCGAATCACTTGAATTTTCCTTTTTTAAATTATTTTTTATGGAATAATCGAATTTTTTAATAATAAATAAAAAATCGAATTTTTTAATAGTGGATGTAATTTTGTTCGGTAATGTTTATTCATATCCTCGGGGCAATTCTCATTGTACATTTTTCTCCGCGTTCTTGCCTCGACTCACTTTCTTTTCATGATTCTGTTCCCAAAACGTATTCTTTTCATCTTCCATGAACTGCAGTGAGAGTAAAGGAAAACGAAATATTCCGAACGATGAGGGAGACTAGCAGTTATGTCGTTACAGTGACATTTACCTGGAGAGGTAACTACCAGTTCCCTTTCCGATTGTCAAATTGCACCCACAAAGTCAAACTAGAAACTCTCTTTGTTCCAATACCGGGGAGTGTAATTATTTTTAATAATACGGAAATTGACGGTGGCGGACGATCGATGATAAGGTTCCAGTGAGTGAACATGTACCAGTGGATGAACAAACGCAGGAAGTTTGTTCCTAACTATTTCTAAAGATGCGGAGATTTCACTTAATAAAATTTCTGAAAAATGAGGAATTTATATTTGAATTGAATAGATTTTTTTTTTTATTAATTTTTTTAATTTTTGTCGCATTACACATGGAGAGAAATTTTTTAGAAAAATTCTCGTGCTAGTATGGGAAAAGAGGCGCAAAGTGACGGCCAGGAAAAAATTCCAGTGCCGGCACTAGAAATTTTATTGGGGAAAACGTGAATTTTTCCCCGTATTTCTGTGACAATTTCACAGAAATCCCCAGAAATTTTATCAGAAATACCAAGAAATTTTACCTTAACAGCACTAGAATTTTTCACAGCCGGTGGAGTGTAATTTTTTCCAGTACTCGTACTAGAATTTTTCTAGAAAAATTCTCTCCGTGCAGTTTCACTGAAATTTAAAGTAATTTAGTCATTAGGAATTCAAAATTTTAATGAAAATTCTGCAAAAACTTTCGCTTTCAGTTAAATTATTCCATAAAAATTGATAGAAATCAGGAAAATTCAAGTATATATATTGTTGAGTTTGGCTGAAGGCCCTCGGGCGATAGCCAGTTGCAAGTTCTCGGATTTGCAACGAATTCCGTTAAAAATAAAATAAATAAATATTCTTGAGTTTTCAATTAATTTACAAATTCACTGTCATTTTGTTGCATCGCGTTAACGATACTCTCTAGTTACAAATAATTTCACCCAGGTTATTCTTAAATTTGAATGATTTATTTAAATAATGGTGATACTTCAGATAATTTTTGGAGATTCACAATGAGTCAATGTTTAATTAATTATTGGTTTACATTTATGGATCGCAGTTCAAGAGTTCAATGGATTAAGCTTCAAATTTTCAGGAATGATCAAACAATGACAGATTTATATAATTTGTTATTTTATCTTCAATGTTGATATTTGAAGCTAATTAGGGTATTAATAATGAATTGGAATTGAAATCATTTAAGAACTGTTGATTGTGTTGATTGTTCATTGAAAGAGATATGATTTGATTTTGAAAGGGACTTGAATTGATTTAAATTCACGACAATTAATATTATTTAAAATCACTTGGATATTCCACGAGATAGAATTAATTTGAATATTATAAACGGATAAGATTGAATTTGAATATTGGATGGTGGACACATTCAATGTGTTTTGACGGACTGCCGAAGCAGAACTGTTCTCTAAATTTTCTCAGACGTGCTACGGCACATCACTCTACGTGTATTTTAGTATAAAGGACCTCTTTATCACTACATTTCGAGTACTTGCTATAGTTTCGGAGTGAGAAACTGGAGGAGGCTACAGTCGATGAGGGATTTTAAACCTCAGGAAATATTCACGTGTTACAATTTGGTATCAAATTCACAATTCGAGTTAACCGACCTATGAAATTGTTGTAAATTGAACAATTTAAATAGTAATTTTGAATAATTGATAAATTTTTGGGAAAAATAATGAATATTTCATTTCCAAACTGAACAAATTTTGTATCGAATATTCAGTAGCGAAGCGGTAAACCGGGTCAAGTCGATTTTGACTATTAGCCAGTTTTCGACGAATATCTCGGAATCTAAAAGAGATAACAGAATTTTTGCCATGACCTTTTTTGTAGAGCCAATTGAGGGTTATAAAAAAGGTTATGAGAAAAATTTTGCTCTCTCGTCAATTCTGAAATATATTCATCAAAAACTGGCCGAAAGTAAAAATCGACTTAACTCGATTTACTGCTTCGCTACTGTATTTATTTACTCATATATCCACACATCTTCCATTATTCTTTCCCCTAAATCGAATTTTTTAGCGTCTAAAAATAGTATATTCGAAATTTTTAGATCATGATAGGTTAATATAACACAAAAAATCCGAAACTTAAATTTAAACGATTACAATCGAAGGGCTATTCACCGGCGTAATCGTGGTGTTACTCGCTGATGTAATCAATTATAATCCCAGTGAAATCAATATAATCATTGTAATCACATGATTACCATATTTGTAATCAAGTTTTGGTGATCATTTGTGATCAGTGTAATCTTTCGTAGTTACTCCTAGTGAGACCGTGAATTTTGTTTTTGAATTTTCGAGCGCGTCATTTCTACCAACGGTAAGTCTCAGAGATCCCTGGATCAATTTTTCTTGGAATCCGAGATGTTTATGGTTCAGAACCTTGCATAGCCAATGTGTTTTGCACTGAGCATTTGTCCGCAGAAAATTGATTCAACAGAGTTGAAATTTCTTCTTATTCTGGAGAACCAACGACTGAATTATCTCTGAATTATCTGCTGGTCAGTTTCATTCTCCAACAATGGTAGATATTCAGTAAATTTATTTCGCTGATAGCACTTATAAATGCCCAAATTTTTAGATGGAGTGATGGAGACTACATTCCTCTGTTCTAATCCCCGCCGCTCCTTCCTATTTCTTTGCAGGTTCCAATAATTAATTAATTCACCAATTCATATTTAATAAGAGGCCATTTTTTGTGATTTCAATGATTACAGATGTTTGGTAATCACAGAATGTAATCGACGAAATCGTTTGTAATCATGTAATCACATTCTGTGCTCTTGGTAATCACGGTTATCACATATGCATTGGTAATCAGTGTAATCAGTCCCGTAATCCTGGGTAATCGATTACATTTTGTAATAGTGGTGTCACCCAATTCGCCTGTGAATAGCCCCTCGATTACAATGCTACCGTTCGAAAGCAAACGAAGAAGTCTCTCCCCAAATACCTTGCATATCCCAGAAAGCAAATGCACTCTTCAATTAAACCGGGGAATTCCCGATTGAAAGGACGTGCGATACAATTAGTTGGCTCTCGTGACGTCGATAACGTCCTCAACAGAGGACTAGTCATCGAGACGACTATATACATCCCCCAGCATTGACGCAAGGGTGTCACGGTTTGGCCCACGCCCAAATGGATTTGTCGTCGAGCACTACCTATACGTTTTTTACTTTGCTCCTCTTTCTGCTGCAACCACCTTTTTTCTTTCATTTCTTTTTCATTCTCAACTCTCCACCCTTCCACTGTTTTTCTCATTTTCGCCATCTCTCCACCTACCAACTGGGTTGATCCGTCTGCGCCACTGCTCGCTTGCAGTTTTACTCGCGGCAGAATGAACAAAACACGTGATGTGCTGTCAGGCACCACGTTGTTTTCTAAATTCAGCACACGAGGGGGTGCTGGACGAATAAATGCGATAAATGCTTTTCCGTTGACTCCGGAGATTTTTCATTTCTCAGAGTGTTTCGTTTATTTTTAGGGTCGTTTTTGCACATTCGGGGCAACCGCAGCTCTCGTCGCGCTGACCAACTCTTTTTTTATTTTTCGGGAGGTTTGAATAGTTTGGAGTGATTAAATTCATTTGTTAGGGTTTTTTGAGAATTTTCTGTTCATTAGTGGGCAGGAATGATATAAAATCAATTACTACTCGAAATAATCATTCAATTGAATTGAATTTTTTTCTCAAAATTGGCCGCGAAAACTTTTCAAAATTAATAATATTTAAGGATCTGATAAATAGTTGAAGTAGAGTTTTTTGAGATTTTTTGAATCATTTATCTAGAATGTAATGAGGAAAATGATAAATAAAATCTGAACAAATTCATGCTTCAAAGATTTGCTATGTACTTAAATTTCAGGAATTTTTCAAAATTTTCACATTTTGAGAAAAAACTCCAAAAAGATTCTCAAAAAGCCTTACTTAACTATATTTATGTGTATATTCTGCAGGTGTAAAATAAAATTCAAGTCAATCCATTAAGAACTGTGTCATGAGAACACTTTTGAAAATTCCATCAATAAAAAAATAGGTTTATCGCTCGCTTCGCTGGGTTAGATCGCGGTTTTCGGGCCCAACGACATAAAATATCGTATGTCACACGGCGATAACAGCATTATCTGGCGAATGTGGGTTTATAATCCGAGCCGAAGGCGAATGTCTGGTGACATAATATACTTTTTTTTTTTAAATTCTATTTTTTTATTTTTTTGTTTTTTTTTCTCAAAGTTGACGGAGGTAAAAAATCTGAAAAATTAGTCATATTCAAGTTCTGATTTTTCCAATCATTTATTCAGAATATAATGAGAAAAATGTTGAAGAAATTTTGAAAAAATTGCGTCATGAGGACATTTTTCAAAATTACGTCAGTGCAAAAAATCAAAACCTGGACTTCTAATTTTTTTTTTACATTAAAACTGAAGTAGCAAACTACTATTTTCAAATTTCAGTGCGGTCTCTCCGTAGTCGCATAAATTAATAAAATTGCTAGTGAAGAACCCACGTCTGACCAAAACTGATTTATCCACTGCATTTTTTTGTTATTTCTAAACATTAATATTATTCTTTAATTATCACATTTTTTTATCACATTTTTTTAATGATCGCACATAAAACTGGGAGCTTATCTCCTCTGCTCCGGACAGCTGCATAAAAACCCAATTACCAAAAAAAACTGTATCACCCGAAGAAAACTTCTCAACATCGTCATTCCTGCAGAATACGTAAGAAAAAATTAACAATGTCTGCGCCACTGTTTCCTCCCTCGGATTACCCACTACAGTATCCACGACGTCTTACATTTCTCTATGCTTCCTGTCTCGCTGCGACCAGCGCTCCCGAGTGCATTATAATGGCGAGGGAATGTTGTATATAGAATAAAAAAGAGAATTTCAGAATGTCTCGGGGAATTATTCCTCTCTGTTCGTTATAGTTAATTTATGTTGCATTGTAGGGTTTATTTAAAAATACATGCTGCATTATTATGGACATTACAAACTTAAAATCATGGAAAAAACTAATTAACAATTTATTTTATTTTGTTAAACGAAAAAATGTTTTAATTTTCTATTCATTTGAACGAAATGAGAAGTTGATTTGAATAAAAACTTTTCTTTAGTTTCAATTTCAGAGACTAGTTTTGCTATTGTGGGAGGAAATAAAAATTAGTAAAAACTGTGAGTTTCAGTTCAACTATTCCATGAAGATTAATAAAAATCAGGAAATTCAGAGGAATATATTTTTGAATTTTCAATTAATTAATAAATTCACCGCAATTTGGTACTGAATATTCATATTTCGATTGAGAATTCAAGATGTTGCTTCAAAATGCCATAGAATTTCCTGCGAGGGAATGCTGTATATAGAATAAAAAAAAGAATTTCAAAATGTCTCGGGGAATTATTCCTCTCTGTTCGTTATAGTAAATTTATGTTGCATTGTAGGGTTTATTTAAAAATACATGCTGCATTATTACGGACATTACAAACTACAAATTAACAAAAAAACTAATTGACAATTTATTTCATTCTATTAGACGAATAAATATTTTAATTTTTTCTTCATTTGAACGAAATGAGAAAATGATTTGAGTAAAAACTTTTTTTTAGTTTCAATTTCAGACACTGGTTTTCTTATTCTGGGAGGAAATTAACATTCGTAAAAACTGTGACTTCTAGTTCAATTATTCTATGAAAATTACTAAAAATCAGAAAAATTCAGGGGAATATATTCTTGAATTTTCAATGAATTAACAAATTCACTGCAATTTGATACTGAATATTTATATTTTGATTCAAAATTCAAGTAAGTTGTTGCTCCAAAACTTCGAATTTCATGCGAGGGAATGTTGTCTATAGAATAAAGAAGAGAAATTCAGAATATCTCAGAGAATTATTCCTCTGTATTAGTTACAATTAATTTATGTTGCATTGTAAGGTTTATTTAAAAATATACGCTAAATTATTATGAACATTACAGACTAAAAATCATCCAAAAAACTAATTAACAATTTATTTCATTTAATTAAACGAAAAAGTGTTTGGATTTTCTACTCACGTAAGGATATCCAAATCGTTTGGCTATTTTTTCTCCAGCGAAATGCTTTTCTACTTTTGTAGTTAAACATCAGAGCTTTTATTTGACCCTAAGTTTCCAGACATTTTACAATAATTCTCTTATTTAAATGTTACAGGTCTGAATTGTAATCTCAATATTGAACCATTCGAAAACATTTTAAAAATCTGAAAAAAAAAATTATAAAGTTTCCTTTTGGAGGAAGATTGATGAAATAATTGAATAATTGCAATTTTTCAAAATTACGAGCATTGTCAACAAATAATTATAAACAATCAATTTTCCATCATAAAAATCATTTGCTTAGAATCGTAACAAATTTATTCACATTCAGAATTTTACTAAAAATCGAAAGTTTAAACAATTACAATGACTTATTTATAAACCACGAATGTTTAAAAAAATAATAATTCTGTGCAAAATGTAATTCGAATTACTCTGAATATTCATGATTTTTTCAAAATTTTCTCACACAATTTAATGGACAAATATGAATTAAATATTTTGTATAGCTTCTCCTAATTGTCGAATATTTTATGAATTTGCTATGCCAAAGTATGGAATAAGCAGCGAAATTTAGGTTTAGACTACCACCGCACTGTATTTTTGCTTAATGAGTCATTATATCGCGTTATGTGCTACTACTATTATTACCATGATGTATTATGTTTATGTAGGTCTCATGTTTGTTTATCAGAAATGTGGGATAATTTTTTAAAGGATTTTCAGTTTGAAATATACAAGACACATGTTACAAATATGTACATTTATTTATGTGAAAACACTGATAATATACAAAAGTCAAAAGTTCTAGAACACTCAGTTCACAAACAAACACTCGATAATCACAAAGATAAAATCGCGATGCCTAACCCGTTAACTTCAACTCTACGTTAACACTGTTCAGGCAGACTCAACTCCACGACTTTGATCTCCGACTAATCTCTGGTTTAAATCTTAACTCTCGATTTAGCTCTCGACTTAACTCTGTCCAAATCGCTCGAGCCCACGCCCTTATAAGTGCCCCAAGGCCCCCCTCTCTTACTCACGAAGGGTCCCCAGCAACACTCTAGTGACGCACGACTCGAACCTTCTAGAAGCTTCCCCTCTGACGTCAATCAGGGGTCAGCTTGGTTTTCCCCGACTTGGGGTTTTCTCTAGCTTGGGTCCTCCCCGGCTCTGACGTCACGACGTGGGCAGGGCCCACGTCGCCCGGCTTGCTCGACCCTCAATAAAACTAATCCTACCCTAATAAAACCTCATTCTTGGTTCACTACGTCCAGACCTTAATTACAAATTCGAAACATCTGCTGGGTGCTTCCCCAGGAACAAAAGCAAACCGTCTAGACTTCTGCCCGGTACTTCCCCAGACAGCGACAGCATTGAAAGCACTCTGGCACGTAGTTCCCCAAGAAAGAAACTAAATCTAAATATCTACAGCTAATGACAATTTTACGATACTACAGAAATGCTAACGTACGTTAACTATAAAACTTTTGTACTTTTACTGCTTTTGTACTCAAACAATGTAATTAAACGGGAATCGAGGGGGGAACAAAATGTAAAAGCCCGAGAGGGTATACATACTGAATAAATTATTATTATTATTATTATTATTATGAATTAAATAAACATTTCTTCGTCATAATTTGAGACATTGGTTTTCGTATTGCAGTAGTAAAGTAGATTTATCAAAAATACACCTCCATTCCCGTCAACTCATCCAATCTCCAACAAATATCCAACACAAAACAATTCATATCATGATAATGAAGAATTTCCCTCATGGGTGCAGCTTCACAACTCAAAAAATGTAAACAAAGAACGAGAGGAAGAGGAGATTAAATAACATTGAAGGTTTATTGAGTGTTGGTTCACCATGATGGACATAAAATGAACGTACAGTCAAAAGAGCCGAGAATTATATGTAAGAGCAACAAGACATACCGTTATAGGAAGCCAGCCCCTCTCTGTTCTGCAAACCATCGTGAATATAGTGATATGTACCAGACTCAAACTGTACCCAGTGCTGCGGTACTCTGCATGGGGGTTACCCCAGCATTACCAGTCACGCGCCGTCCATCCATTTCCGTTAAATGTCTGTACGTCAAAGCTGGGGACCTTCCAAGCGCAAATTAAATCTATTCACTGTATACCCCAAGTCTACTCACTCCAGTTTGACTCGGTGAAGTTCGTTGTGCTTTTATCATTATTTATTATTAAATTTTTACGCTATGGAGAGCACTCAGTGCTGGCAGGAAGCTCGGTATCGAGAGCCAATCTATCTCCAGGAAATTATGTTCTTTCTGGCGGTTGATTTTTCATGCAAATTTCTGGAAAGGTGGGTGGGAAATGGCGGTTGTGGGGGAATTCTGGGGTTTTGTTTTTCCGAGCGATGTCGAGGGATGGGTTTGTCAACGTGTTTATTTTTCTCTCAGTGTATACACGTCGGAAGATACTTCTTTTGGGGAATAAAAATTCTGGTGATACAAGTACATTTTTGAAAAATTTTGACTTTTATTTCCGGTACACTTCTCGAAATTATTTATCACATCATAGTTTCACAGTAATTTCAAAGAATTCCGTCATTGGTAATTCCAAATTTTTTGCAAAAAACAATGGAAACTGTAAATTTGGAGTATAATTACCCCATGAAAATTAATAGTAATCAGGACAATTCTATTCTAAAATGCATATCTTAAGGTCTTACTCTAAGACCCTAAAAAAACTCAAATTTAGTGACACAAAAATCTTAGAAAAAAGGGGATAAAAGAGTCTTAAAGGTCTTAAATTTCGATTCCTCTCTAAAAGTGTATTCGAAAAAGCATTGAATTTTGGTGTTGAATTCAGTAATTAAAAAAGTTGAGATGAAAACCCCAACTTCATTATCTCTGCTCTTAATCCAGCCGGCAAAATAACTGATTTGAAAATAAAACCAAAACATTATTCTCCTCTCCCCCAGATACCTTGTCGCCTCGGGTTCACCTATTTTCGCCTGTCTCGCCTGACAAAAGAGATAGACGTGGCAAATTTAATCTATTTACCGTATAAAGGTTGCTGCCAGCGTGTTGCATGTACGGGAGAAGCCCATTTATGTGTACATAGTTTTAATACGAACAAAGTAATGGTGTCTCTGTTATACGTATAAGCACGAGAGCAATTATTCCATGCCATTAGTCAACCCCTTTTGCCCAGTATTCCTCTGCCAACCCAACGCAATGTATCTTTAACGCCCCCCGTCAAGATAGTGATGGTGGTTAATGTACTGTCTCGTGTGCATCTATCAAGTGAAAACACAAAAACCTAAGTTTTCTGTTAACTTTTTCAAATCGATTTTGGGCGTTTGGAGAGATTTTTATGCATTGAACCATGTGTGATGGTATTTTAAAGGAATTCCGATGAATATTGGGATGAAAGAATCGTCGATTTAGTTGCGAATTTTTGTAGGAAATGGTACATTGGTAGAAAAATTGAAATTTGTTAGAAAAAATTGTAATTTTTCATGTTGACTATATTTGTGGAAAACAAAAGATTCTGTAGGCGAGTGAACCCCTGGTTGGAACTGTCAGATGGATTTTGTCTCATAGTGCAATTCTTTTGGCCGACATTTGGATGGGAAAATCCCCTCCCGAATACTACTCGAGCTTCAAAATTAATCGAGTACTTCCCTCAAGGTTCCCTGCACACAAACGAAGTCATCAAGTTTTTCAGGAAACATTTTTTAACCTGAAAAACTTGACTCCTTCGTTTGTTTGCAACGAACCTATCGGGAATTGCTCGATAATTTTCAAGCTCTCATTGTATTACTTGTGGTTATTTCCTTCTAGCTTTTGATAATTTCCCTGTAGCTTTTGATAGTTTTCCTCTAGCTCTGCAATTGTATCTCTAACCAAATAACTGTCAAATATTATCCTGTGGAGTGAAAGAAAATCATGAAGAACAAAATGAGTCAAAATGAGTCAGTTTGGGAAGGATCCGATTACCAAAAATAATCCGTCGAATACCACTCGACCGCCAAAATTAATCGAACATTTCCCTCATGTTTTCCTGCGTATCAACAATCGGGATAAGTTTTGCACAAAAATCCCTCGCGCTGCGCGGGATTTGAATCTGAAAAACTTGACTCCTTGGTTTGTTTGCAACGAACCTATCGGAAAATACCTGATAATTTTGCAGCTCTTGAGGTATTATATACGAACATTTAATGAAATTTGAAATTCTTGAGCAACACAAAGGTGAAAATTCCTCAATTTGCTAAACGTTTCAATCAAAACATGAATATTCAGTGCCAAATTAGGTTGAATTGCCAATTGACGGAAAATGCAGGAACATATTTACATGAGTTTTCGTCATTTAAAAAAAATTTTCATGTAATAATTAGACTGAAATTAACAGTTTGCATTGATTTTCCCATAAATTTTTGAATTTTCAATGACGAAATTCCTTGAAACTTCCGTGGTGCTATAATATAATGGCAATTTCGAAGAAGTCTATCGGAAATTTCAGCTAAAAATATTCAATACTGTCTCTGTAAAAGGAAATACGCAGTTAGGGCTACACAGTTGGGGAAAAAGGAAAATTTCATGGATTGTTGAATAATAATTTCCAGAAGAATAACATTGAATTTAACTGAGGGTTAAAAAATGATAAAATTTCAGATTTAACTGCAAATTCAATGAAATTCCAAATTCCCTAGAATTATCTAGGCTTACTAGTATTCTTAATCAAAACATAAATATTCAGTGACAAATCAGATTGAATTTTCAATTAGCTAAAAAATCAAGCACATGATCAACAGAATTTTCATCATTTTTATCAATTTTGATTCGACAATTGAACTGAAATGACTCGAAATTCCAGTGGATCTGTAATGCAATAAAACTTCCCAATAAGTGCACGTAATTGCAGCCCAGACATTTTAACAGTCTCCACAACATGAACATTTTTCCCATCGAAATTATAAAAGAAAGGTTCACCTCATTTATCACGAGTTATTTTTCATCTCAACAACTTGAAAAAAGTCTTTCCATCAATTGTCTTGCACTTCTTCGATTCCAACACATGTTCAAAATTATTCACATGTGAAACTTCTAAACAACTTCGTGAAACTCCTAACAATACGCGAGAAGTCGACCGAAAATAGTATAGAATTTTCAACTGAGAGGCCTGGAGTCATCTCGACGTTCAATTTTCAAGTTAAATTGCAAAATTCAAATGAGTGCGACAGTTCGAAAACTGTCAGGTGTCTTTTATTCTCAAGTGTGAATTCATTTTGATAATTTCAAAAGACGAAGTTCATATCAGGTGTTGAATTCCTCCAAATATATCTGATATGCTGATTCTATATTTCCGATTTTTGATCTCTCATTGTCCAACACCAGTTGAGGATAAGTTTCCATGGCAGATGACATAAATGTCTCCCTCTCGAGCGATTATGCCGATAAAAAAATCATGAATTCACGTGACATTCTTAGCGTCGTCACTCTTCCCCTAATTGCCAATGTGATTGACAATTAACACAAATCTGCACTCGAATTGCCAAATGCATGTGCAGCAAAACGTCATTGAAGTAATTGAATTCACTCCTCTGAGTGAACTCAATGTCAGTCAATAGGAACCATTGTAGGCCGGAGTCTCAAAATCTCATCATTAATCTCACACAGACACAGAAAAAAGTTAGAAAAAAAAATGCAGGCGGCTATATCTTCGATACAGCTGTAATTGTACATGGATATGTCCATGGTCTTTCCTTCTTTCTCGAATTTCCTAGAAACTCCTTACACTCCCTCGAATTTTCTGGAAACTCCTTGAATCCTCTCAAATTTTTTAGAAACTCCTTGAATTTTTTTGAAATTTCAAGAAACTTCTCGAATTACCTCGAAATGTCTAGAATTTTCTAGAATTCCGATAAATGGCGCCGCACATAAGGATTTTCAATTTTCAACCAAAATATAAATATTGAGTATCCAATTGCGTAGAATTTCCAATTAATCGCAATGTCAAGAATATATTCATCGGAATTTCCTGTATTTTCATTAATTTTCGTGGAATAATTGAACTGCATTTTACAGTTTTTATCGATTTTTTCATGAAATTGCGATTTTCAATTACAAAATTCTTTGAAATGTCGGTGTGAAACCGTAAGTGTATTATAGATTTCCTCCACAAAAAATTATTTCAAGTTTTTTTGAAAATTAAATCAAATTTCAATTTTTCGAGCAGTGGAATGACAATTCCTTAATTATCTTTAATTTTCAATCAAACTATAAATATTGACTATCAAATTGTGTAGAATTTCTAATTAATCGCGATTTCAAAAATATATTCAACAGAATTTCCTTCATTTTTATTAATTTTCGTGGAATAATTGAATTGCATTTTACAGTTTTTATCGATTTTTTCATGAAATTGCGATTTTCAATTACAAAATTGCTTGAAATGTCGGTGTGAAACCGTAATTGGATAAAAATTTCCAAAAAGTGTATTATAGATTTCCCCCAGAAATAATTATTCCACGTTTTTTTGAAAATTAAATCAAATTTCAATTTTTCGAGCAGTGGAATGACAATTCCTTAATTATCTTTAATTTTCAATCAAAATATAAATATTGAGTACCAAATTGTGTAGAATTTCTAATTAATCGCGATTTCACGAATATATTCAACAGAATTTCCTTCATTTTTATTAATTTTCGTGGAATAATTGAACTGCATTTTACAGTTTTTATCGATTTTTTTATGAAATCGCGATTTTCAATTACAAAATTCCTTGAAATGTCGGTGTGAAATCGTAATTGGATAAAAATTTCCAAAATTTCCAAAAATTTCCACAAAAAATTATTCCAAGTTTTTTTGAAAATTAAATCAAATTTCAATTTTTCGAGTAGTGGAATGACAATTCCTTAATTATCTTTAATTTTCAATCAAACTATAAATATTGACTATCAAATTGTGTAGAATTTCTAATTAATCGCGATTTCAAGAATATATTCAGCAGAATTTCCTTCATTTTTATTAATTTTCGTGGAATAATTGAACTGCATTTTACAGTTTTTATCGATTTTTTTATGAAATCGCGATTTTCAATTACAAAATTCCTTGAAATGTCAGTGTGAAATCGTAATTGGATAACAATTTCCAAAAAGTGTATGAGAGATTGCCCCCAAAAATGTCCCCTAAAAATTGCTGAACATTTCCTTTAAGTTACAAAAAGGCCGATTGTGCGTTAAAGTTTGAGTATACCACAGAGACACGAGTTTACCATGGTAAAATTGGGAAACGTTGGGTGGTCGTCGGCTGAGCCGAGGGGAGAGAAACCGGAGAGTGAACCGGTGAAACCCGTGTATAAGCCGTTGAATATTCAGTGCGATTTTGTGGTTTAAACTTTTAGAGCCGGTTGGGTCTCAGCCTGGGCTAGGCGACGAGCATTACGCTCCTGTGCTACCGGTAGTATTCTAATTAGGGGACGTGCGGAGGGAAAACCCACTTTTGGGTGGCTGAGTTGTGAGCGACAGACGGTAGGGCTATACAGTGAATTAAAAAACCCAATTTTTCGCTCATTCTTTTGCCCTTTTTTCGTTCGTTTGGTTTTCATGACTCATGCGAATGTCCCGAATTTTTAATACGCGAAATTGCAGTTGAAACGAGAACGAATAATTTTTACTTTTTTATTGCTGAGAACGGAGGGAAATTGTGAATGGCATTCACTAATTAATATGTATTTTTTTCATGAGTGAATTCAGTAGCGAAGCGGTAAACCAGGTTAAGTCGATTTTTACTATTGGCTAGTTTTTGACGAATATCTCGGAATCTAAAAGAGATAGAAAGATTTTTGTCATGACCTTTTTTGTAGAGCCAATAGAGCGCTATAAAAAAAGTCGTGAGAAAAATTTTGCTATCTCTCTTAGATTCCGAGATATTCAGCAAAAACTAGCTAATAGTCAAAATCGACTTAACTCGGTTTACCGCTTCACTACTGAATTGTAATGGCTGTAAAACAAATGGGAAATTACTTTCGTCACAACATAGTCAATATATTTTTGCCAATAAATTAGCAATTTGCTTTCGAATTTAATTTCTATGACGCACCCAGAAAAATGATTTATTTGAATCACATGAAGTTTATTGAAATAGGACGAAATTAAGTCTTTTTTCAAATTGAATAAAAATTTGTATTCCAAGTTTTGCTTAGATTAAATAAATGTTTTTTTACTATTATTTAATATTTATTTAATACCGATAATTTATAATCGCTCTGAGACAGTAATAAACTCAAAAAAGATTGAAATCAGACTTTAGAAGACGCGGTCGTGTCTCGCGCCAAGTCCTCGTCTGCCACGCGTCGCTGCATCATCCTTATCCACTCAAGACACATCTAATCAATTCTCAACCACTATAGGATGAATATTTCATCACCAGAACCTCACATTCTCCGCTGCCCATCTTCAATTGACGAATTAATTTCCATTAAAATGTCGATTTAACCCAGAAATTAATATCCATCCCGTTATTTAATAATTTCTAGAGATTCCAGTGGTAGAGTACAGGTGCCCACCGAGAATTATGTTACCTTTTTCCACACAGTCCACGAATATTGTAACACCCCTTCGAAATTCTTTCACGAAATCCATGAAAATGTAATTTTCTTAAAATAAGAAAACTATTTATTTGAAATAAAAAAATTGTTTATTGGATAAAAAAAAATCATTTACTCCTCTGACGTCCTAAGATTTTTGTATGAAACTAGAAATAGCGCTGAAAAGATAAATTCACCGTTAGGATTTATTTTTACTAATTGTCTCTAATCTAAAGAGGATAGAAAAACTCATAAGAACTCTTTGCAGCCCTCAGAATCCTCTACAAAAAATCAGTTTGAAAATTTTTCCTATCCACTTAGACTCCACAAAAGTTCGCTTGTTGGAAATCAGGCTTTAGGAGGCGCGGTCGCGTCTCGTGCCAAGTCCTCGTCTGCCACGCGTCACTGCAGCATCCTCATCCCCTCAAAACCCATATCTAATCAATTGTCAACTATTATAAACTTCACAATCGCCTCTAGGATGAATATTTCATCAGAACCTCTTATTCTCTGTTACTCATCCTCAATCTACGAATTAATTTTCATGAAAATGTCGATTTAACCCAGAAATTAATTTCCACCTCGTTATTTTTTTAATTTTCAGAGAGTCCAGTGGTCGAGTACAGGTGCCCACCGAGAATTATGTTACCTGAAAGGCCGCAGTGACGACGACTGTCAGAATTACGTTCGTGTATTCGGACGTCAGGGACCAGATAAGTTTCTGGCATGCGGAACTAACGCCTACAAGCCCCAGTGCCGGCAATTCATCGTGCAGGTGAGTACACCACTCCCCTTAATTAACGAAATTGGTAATCAAACTTGGTCCCTCATATCACATATCACGACATGACCGACTCCAATGATGATTATTCAAATCTTGGTGGTGCTCATCGATGGAAAATTCAAAAGAACCGAGGACTTCAATTCCTCTCCCTTTATTCATCAATTTTTCCGCGTCCCCAGTTTTTTCAACACTTTTTTCCTTCGTTAATTTTGATTATTACGTCAAGTCAGAGGCTCCAACGCTAATGGAATACCCAGGGGAATTAAAATGTCGCCCGTAGGCTGTTGTATATGTTATCGAATTTTCGTCGTGGCACGTCGCAATTCAGGACATGAATCGTGGATGTTAATTGAGCGACGTAACACAGCATGGTAGTTCACACAATGGCACAGCCCGGGGACAACAGAAAAAGAATGGAAAAAAATTAGAAAAAAAAATTAAAAAACGGGGAATGAAATATATTTCGCTAATGGAGATTGCCACCGCAAATATCTGACAATCTCTTTGTGTCATTCCTTTGTGCCTTTTTGACATTTCATTTTGCGTTGTGTGTCGATTAATGACGTGTGAAAATAAATCCCTTCTCTGTGGGAAACGAGACAGGTGAAATATTGGAATATTAATCGATATTTTGGGGTTGCCGATGAATCAGAGGGTTTTAATGAGTGGGTGGGGATGTCTGTGGTCTCGATTTTGTGGCTTGTTTCAGAATTCAATGATTTTGAAAACTCATTAGTGATATAATTCTTCACTGCTGCATGACATTTTCTTATTGAATGAGAAATGAGAGAAATGAATTTATCGATTTGACCTTCGACATTTGGTGTATAAGTACTGGATTTTGCTGCATAAACGATTATTTGAAGGAATTATCGGTCTTTTCGATTGAAAACCGAAGGAATGAAGAACTCATTGAAGTCTAT
Organism: Diachasma alloeum; assembly: GCF_001412515.2. Lineage (NCBI taxonomy): Eukaryota > Metazoa > Arthropoda > Insecta > Hymenoptera > Braconidae > Diachasma > Diachasma alloeum. The sequence continues at coordinate 1,455,825 of NW_021680408.1, read as the reverse complement.
TCCAAGAGACCCGAGTGGAAATTCAAATCAGGCTGGAGTCCAAAACTGATCCGTAAAAACTGAACCAGGTCAGTTTTTGACAAGGCCTTGTAACGCTGTTGAGGAGCCAAATCTGATCCGAATGTGCGGATCCGAACTGTTCGACTGATCAGAATACGATCAAGAAAGACTGAGTCGCGACGGATCCAGATAGTTTCGTCAGTGACTGGCTCAATACTTATCGGAAACGCCTGATCAGAAAAGGCGGACCGGTATCGGATTTCTGTCTTACTTCTGATCAGCCAACCTGATCAAAATTTCCACTCGGGGAATCATCGAGTATGATTCATGTAGAGGAGTTGGTATTTGGATAATGGATAGAATTGGATGATGGATAGAATCATTGATAGCTCCATTCATCATGACTGTTTCCACAGCTGAAAGGATGTTGTCAATTGAATGAATCTTGCAGATGATTCCATGATTTACTGATCTGTTGATTATTGATCAGTGAGGACCAAAATGAGTCGTTTAAAATTCGGGGATGAAATTATATAGAATGGAGGATAATGTCCATCTGATTTTGAGACAATCTAATGACTAACAATCAAACTTCACTTCAAATATTCTGTTATATTTAGCATCTATTTTTGAAGAGATGTTTCATTAATTCTCAAATTAAATGAAATTAAGTCAGATCAAAATCAAGTTTAAGTTTCAGTGAAACCGTCATCATCAAATATTTTAATGAATCCGTTTATTGGATTCAAATAAAGTTTATTCAATTCAAATAAGCCATTTTTATGAATTCATGTTACGGTGGAGATAAGAAAGTTTTCAAAAATCTTCATGCCCTTCAATATTTGATGGTAAAGTACTGAGTATTGCTGTATAGACGATTATTCGAAGGAATTCTTGACGTTTTCGACTGAAAACCAAAGGGATGAAGAACTAATTGAAGTCTATTCCAATAGAATCATCGGCTGTCATTCTTGTAAAGGAGTTGGGATTTGGATGATGTAGTTGATGGATAGAATCATTAATAGCTCCATTCATCATGACTGTTTCCACAGCTGAAAGGATGTTGTCAATTGAATGAATCTTGCAGATGATTCCATGATTTACTGATCTGTTGATTATTGATCAGTGAGGACCAAAATGAGTCGTTTAAAATTCGGGGATGAAATTATATAGAATGGAGGATAATGTCCATCTGATTTTGAGACAATCTAATGACTAACAATCAAACTTCACTTCAAATATTCTGTTATATTTAGCATCTATTTTTGAAGAGATGTTTCATCAATTCTCAAATTAAATGAAATTAAGTCAGATCAAAATCAAGTTTAAGTTTCAGTGAAACCGTCATCACCAAATATTTTAATGAATCCGTTTATTGGATTCAAATAAAGTTTATTCAATTCAAATAAGCCATTTTTATGAATTCATGTTACGGTGGAGATAAGAAAGTTTTCAAAAATCTTCATGCCCTTCAATATTTGATGGTAAAGTACTGAGTATTGCTGTATAGACGATTATTCGAAGGAATTCTTGACGTTTTCGACTGAAAACCAAAGGGATGAAGAACTAATTGAAGTCTATTCCAATAGAATCATCGGCTGTCATTCTTGTAAAGGGGTTGGGATTTGGATGATGTAGTTGATGGATAGAATCATTAATAGCTCCATTCATCATGACTGTTTCCACAGCTGAAAGGATGTTATCAATTGAATGAATCTTGCAGATGATTCCATGATTTACTGATCTGTTGATTATTGATCAGTGGGGACCAAAATGAGTCGTTTAAAATGCGAGGATAAAATTCGGTAGAATGGACAATGATGTAAATTCGATTTCGAAATAATCCAATGCCTGACAATCAAACTGACTCCTTTCAGATATTCTGAGAACATCTGGCATAAGTTATTCACGGGATTCTCCATCCAATTACCAATTACTACATCGAAAACCAAATTTTCTCAGTATTATCATCTAAATAACGTCGCAAGTATAATAAGAAAAATTGAGAAAACAAGATGATTCAGGTCAATTGAATATGACGCAAACCCTCAAGATATAAAGATATAAAGAGGAGATAGGATGCAAACGGAATTACGAGAATCGATGAAAAGCCAATATTTAAGCACTTGAACGAAATATCGAGCATCATCCGAGCGTCTTTTCAACGAGAGCTTTCTTTTCGAGTGGTTGCAGAGGGACGCTTTCTTAAAAACTTGTTGCTTACTCTTGTGCAGGTTGGAATGAGTAATGGTTCTCATACCACTCCCCCCTGTACCTCGTACTTGTCCTCTCAACCTGAAGCATTCTCGGTGAAACGGTATGTGAGAACGCGAATCGTTTCATCTTCGAGGGCGCTTTTCTCACAATATCCATCGTGTATCTCACAGAAATGTCGGTTGCGAAGCGAAAATCAGCAAATGAAAGGGGGAATTATGGTAAACTATTAACACATTTCGATGTTTCGCATACCAAAATTCAATTGTTGCAATTTTTACTTTTGAAATTGAGGGAGTTATTCCGGTGATCAGTGTTTTGATGAAATGATGTCATGTGACGGTTTTGGTTGAAAATTGAATTCTCTAAGAAACAATTATCATGACGTTTTGCTTTAAAATAGGTCTTTGATGAAATGAATATGAAATTGTGTTGAAATGTGACGAAATGACCAGAACCTCTTCGAAATTTCATATTCCTCAACTTCCCCTGAACTTCATCTTCTGAGAATTTCAACTTATTTGAAGTCATATGGAAATTTTTGTTAAAAATTGAATTCTCTATGAAAAATTTGGTATAGCATTTTGCTTCAAAATAGCCCTTCAAAAAAAGGAATGCAAGATTGTATTGAACTGTAAAAAAAAGACCAGAAATTCTTCAAATTTCAATATTTTGATGAAGCTTTTTCATATTATTTGAAAATAAAAATCTTCAAAAAAAGTTTTACATTCTCTGACTTTCCATGAATTTCATCTTCTTCTAATTTTCAGCCATTTAGAGACCAAGTATATCCAAGTATCTTTTACAGTTTGTTACAGACCATACTATAGATTCAGTCATTTTCAATTAATAAATTTATCAATTTGCAAAAATCTTTAAAAAACGATGAATATTCTGCGTTATTTAAACTACATTTTGCACAGAAATATTTTCTTCATCATTCTTTCTTTATAAATAAATAATTGAAATTGTTTAAACTTTTGGGACCCTTATTTTTCGGCATGAAATCGACTTCTGGTAAAATTCTGAATATAAATAAATTTGTTACAATTCCGAACAAATAATTATTATGGTAGTACATTCATTGTTTGTAAATTATTTATAGAAAATGTTTGTAATTTTAAAAAATGCGATTTTGCAATTGTTTAATCAATCTTCTCCCAAGAGTAAACTTTCTGATTTTTTTCACATTTTTGAAATGTTTTAACAGCTCTATATCAAGATTCAAATTCAGACTTGCAAAGTTTAAATAATAAAACCATTGTAAAATGTCCGGAAACTTAGGGTCAAACGAGTTGAAATAAAAGCTCTGATGTTCCACTACGGAAGTAGAAAAGCATTTCACTGGAAAAAAAAATATCCAAATTCCTTGGATACCCTTAACATTCAATTACACGGAGAGAAATATTCAATAAAAATTACCAGAAAAAAGACGTAAAAATTACGTTTCGAAACGTAATCTGGGAGCGAAGTAAAATTCAATAAAAAGAGTCAATCGTCACGTAAATTCTACGNTTCCGTAATTTTTCCGGAACTTTTCGTAAAAATTCTTAAACATCCAAGAATTTTCATGTTCTGAGGCATAATAAGTCTTGAAGTTTCTGTTAGATTTTACAACTTCCAGAAAAATTACGTGACTTTTTCGTATTTTTTCGGTGACAGACCCTAAAATTTACTGAACGTTTCAGATTTATTTTCTTATATTCCTATAGAAATTTACTGAAAACCATTCTCGCTTGCGGATTACGTGAAATGTTCCGTAATTTTTCTTGAATATTTCTCTCCGTCTATACATGAACAATCACACCCTAAATCCAAATTCCGTAAATTCAATTCCCACCTGTTTAATCACAAAATGATCTCTAATGACTAACTTCAGGGGAACAAACACACCTAATTCCAAAATATGTTTTTCAAAACAAATCAATGAATGAACGCCGATTCCCCCCGAATATTAATTCCGCCACCAAAACACCTCATCTCCGCAAATCCCCTCAACCCAATCATCGCACCACGCCCGCCGATCCATTCACTCCCAAAATTCATAAACATTCACACAAATCCCCTCTCCCATAATAAATTCCAAAGCCAACAATCCACATGATTCTGTAATTCAATCAGTGAATTATTGAATATGCGGGGGAGTGAGCCGTAACGTTCAATGATATTAGCAATTGGATCATAATCCAAACGGCAGCAAGCTGTGAGCCACATCAACGCAGCGTTGTGCATTACCACCGATTGGCATATACACATACATCAAACATTCGGGGTTATGCCCCCCCCCCCTCTCCGCCGCCATCTCCTTACCCATGAGCGTCAATGCTTGGTTAGGATCGATTGCCATCCGCCGCCGAAACCTTCGGAATTTCCAATCCATCTATATGCATTATGTGATCCTTATGTGTACACATATGTGTTGGCAATGCACGTCTCCAGCTGACATGAACCCCTTCCCCCCTCCACTCCTCCCGCCGCTGACGTGAAATTCATTCTTGGGGGTTGGATCGTTTGATCGATTTTATTCTAGCCGCAGAATGCGTTTGGTGGAGGAAAATCCGGGGAAAGCAATTGCTCCAAACGTGCGACGATGGATCATCGAATCTTGAAAGGAGTGTCAGTGGATTATAATGTGAAAGGTTCATCCATATTTCAATGGAAAATGCAGTTGAGGTTCGAGAGATATTTTGCGATTCTGGTGTTTGTATGAGGGTTTCGAGGGGCGGGGGTATTCATTGGGCGAATGAGACGGGTTTGAATATTTTGGGGGATTCAATGATGTTTTGAAATTGGGAAACAGAGGTGGAGAAATTATGCAGGAGAAAAAAAATTCTGGATGTTGGAAAAAAAACAATGGATAAATTGGAGATAAATTTTTTTGGTCCGATGTTTTTATTCCATTTTGACGTCACAAGTCAATCCTATGACCCTTCTGTATAAATCCAAACTAAATGGTTTTTTTCTTCTGATTTTTTTACTTTCTCAAGGTTATTTCTAGAAAATTTGTTCTTGAGCTTGGATCGTTTGATCGATTTAATTCTAGTCGCAGAATGCGTTTGGCGGAGGAAAATCTGGGGAAACCAATTGCTCCAAACGTGCGACGATGGATCATCGAATCGTGAAGGGAGTGTCAGTGGATTATGATGTGAAAAGTTCATCCATATTTCAGTGGAAAATGCAGTTGGGGTTCGAGAGATATTTTGCGATTCTGGTGTTTTTATGAGGGTTTCGAGGGGCGGGGGATATTCATTGGGCGAATGAGACGGGTTTGAATATTTTGGGGGATTCATTGATGTTTTGAAATTGGAAAACAGAAGTGGATAAATTATGTAGGAGAAAAAAATCTGGATGTTTGAAAAAAAACAATAGATTGTAGCTAAATTTTCTTGATCCAACGGTTTCATTAAAATGTTTCTCATTACATATTGACATCGCAATTTAACCCTCGTGACCCGCTTTTTTTCATCCTATTTTTTTTACCTTCTCAAAATTAATTGTAGAAAATTTGTAGCTTGAAACAATGAAATTCTCAATTGTTGAAATCTAGACATTTCATTTATTCAATCTAGACAACTAATTGTTGAATTTCACACAAAAAGTTGTTAAATTTCAACAAATATTTAAAAATTAAACCTGGAAACAAATTAAATCTGCAACATTTGGACGTTAAAAAAATAAAACTTTCAATTTTTAACATCTACATCGTTAATTTATTGAATCTACACAACTAGTAGCTGAATTTCTATAATTAAATTTTTATTTTCAACTTTTCTTTCTGCATACTAACTCACAGGGAAATTTTACGTCTTTCAAGATGAAAAGCATGCCCGAAAAGTTCAACCAACGACTTATCAAGAAATTGCTAAAAATTCCATTTTCCCATTTCCAAAAACAAAAATCCTCAAACTCACCTCTCAATCTTTCCCCCGCCCCCTCGGATTATCAGTGGTATTTCCGGTTTCATCAAAGTAAAATACTTTTTTCCGCTTTCATGCTCTTTTTTCAACAAGAGTAAGCCAGATTTATGGAGATTCAGCCTATCGCTGAATCGTATATTTTTTTTTTCATGCCGAATCGTCCTCGGGATTATGTGGGTCATACGGGGCGAATGCGCACCCCTCTTTTTCGATCCTCACTTTTTGCCGGTGTAATATCGCGAGAGAGGTCCGCGCCAAGCTGTCGAGAGAGATCTCCACGGATACGGAAAAAGGCGGGTTTGCCGAGAGGGGGAGGATTTTTTGGACTAAATCTAGCAGGAATGCATTCTGGCCGAGGGCCAACTAACCTGACGCTTGCCATGGCTATTCTACGGATCCCTCTAATACCCCGGGAACATCGACTATGTGATTCGCACGTTACCTCACCTCCCCCCCCCCCTCCCTCTCACTCTCTCTCTCTCTCTCCTCTTCCCCACGGCACTTCAGTGACATAGGTAGACCCACACCCACGTGCTCATGGAGGCGTTGTGTGTGCACGGTTCCGTGCATGAACAAGCTGAGGAGACAGATATACCCATTATCAACATACCTGAAGGCTCCAGCTCAATGAAATGAGTGAGTTAATTCACACTGAGCGGAAAATGTAATTGCATGTCGGGGCATATGTGTGCGGAAGATAATTTAATGTATTTTTTTTTATTTTACACGGACAAAAGTGAAATTTTTCCACACTGTTTAACAAATTTGGCGGAATTTTTCGGATAAAGACCGGGGACTTCATTTGAAAGGGAAAATTCAAGTAAAGTCACGATTTTTTAGCAGGAAGACGGAAATTTCTCGATTTACATGAATTTTTAAGTGAAAATGAATATTCACGGAAGGAGTCTCTCGAATTTTCAGGGAATTCCTTTAAGATTCTTGGAATTGCAGGAATTTTTGAAGGAAGTCACTGAAAATTCAGAGGAGTTGGCTGATTTTTCGTTAATTTTCCCGGAATAATTTAACAGACATTTCCACGGATTTTTCCATGAAATTGTGAATTTTCAATTACAAAATTACTTAAAACTTCAGTGGGAATTTTACTTGTTAGAATTTTCCAAGATTCTTACCGGAAATTTCAATAAAAATATTTTAATAGTACAGAAAAATTCTTGCACACATGTGAATGATACGCAATATTAATCAATCATTCATGTTCACTGGGACAATTTTCGATGGAATGCAAGGGAAATTTTACAGTTTTGGCATGAATTACCCTGACTTTTAGCAAATTATCTCGGTTCAACGAAGAAAAATTCACTATTCGTTTCGTACTTTTTTTTAATACACACACTTTTAGGAAAAAGTTCAATTCTATGGACAGTCGACTGCTAATTGTCAGGACAGTGACACTGAATGCTATTTAGGGGAAACAAATAATGAAATTTCAGGTTTCACTGAAAATTCAGTAAAATCCCAGAATTTTAAGCAGCATCCGGAGTCGAGGATTTGGTTCTGATTGGACGTACACAGGTCTTTCAAGATCTCTCCAGACCTAGATGGACCTGGTAAGTCCTAATCAGTTCTGCGACGTACTTTTCTAGAGACCTTTCGAATCCTCAGTTCTTTTCGGTCCTGAGAAGTCCTCCTCGATGCTCCCGAGAACGCGTGATTTTACGAGCGGGTGAAGGGGAAGGCATGTATGCGGAGGGTTGAAATTTGTAGCCAACGAGGAGACAGGGTTGCAGAATATATTTTAGCCACCCTCATCTCCCCGTTTGCAGGCGGTGTTTAAATAAAAAATAGTGAACGTTGATTCTGTATTTATTGACCCCCTGATGCCAATGAAACCCTCGGAGGTGACAGAAA
>NW_021680408.1:1443765-1447046 GCF_001412515.2 Diachasma alloeum | reverse complement strand
TCAATGTGTCAGATCTTGGATTTTTTGCCAAAATCGAATTTTTTAGCCGGGTGAACGTTGATTCCAACTATTTAAGCCGGGTTAGATAAAGATGAGAATTCTCTATTTATTTGAATTTCCAATCTAATATGAATATTCTGTACCAAATTACATTTTCATGTGTCGGGATGACTAATTTTAATCTCAGGAGTTCGAATATGCTGTTTTTAAATCATGTCCGTATGTATGTATGTATGTATGGGAGCTTTTTTTTCCAATTTAGTTTTTCGACGATCATTCAAAAAATAATCATCGAAATCTTTTCAATTATGGCTTACAATATATGTTTGGATGTTATTTTGATCGAGTTCGAAAATAGTGGCCATCGCATTATTTCCTTTGAAATTATAGCCTTATTAGGGGGCCAATCTTGGGCCGACATTGGCCAGACATTGGTCCGCACCTGCTCCGCCCCTGACCCGGCATTGGTTTAACCCTGGCCTGACAGTAACAAGGTCAAGTTACGGTCAAGTCAAGGTCAAGTCAAGGTTGAACTTCCCTACTAATCTGAAATTAATAACAAAAAACCGAATATGCATTTTTTTTCTTTTAATTCGATTAAACCATTCGGAAGCAAATTTATTAGCAAAAAAACTATACTCGATTTACACCTGTGCGATGGGCCACTTGTTTCCCCCTAAATCGCTTTCAGTGTCACTGTCCTGAAAATTCAAGAATATATTCACCGAAATTTCCTGGTTCTCTACTTATTTTCAGGGAAAAATGCAACTCAAATTAACAGTTCTCTTTGATTTTTCCACGAATTTCTGAATTTTCAATGATTAAATTCCTTGAAATTTCAGTGGTAATTAAATTCGATAAAAATTTCGAAAAAGTGTACCAGAAATTTCAGACAAAAATTGTTAACAGCGCAGGATGAAAAAGTACTGAAAATCGAGTTCGCCCCACAATTACTAGACTTGTTCGTTAATTTTTCTCCCCCTTTTTTCCCCTGCGTAATTCCGATGCAGAAGTAGAACTCTCTCGCCGTCTAACCCCCGAAAAATTCGAATCCCATATTCACCCGGCCGATGTAAATAAAGAACAACCTCGAAAAAACATCTGAAAAGTCGAGAGTTAAGTTGATCCGGTGCACAAAGAGATTTATTTCCTCTGGGCATACCCCGTGGCTCTCAGCTCTCGACAGCCTTCCACCGGAAGCTCGTCCTTGTCCACTGAGCAAAAGTCGGCTAGACCATGGTAGAAGCTGAAGCGAGTGGAGATGGCGGGTGGGGGGTGGAAAAGCTTCGTTCGAGGTAGATACACACGGAAAGGAAGCGGACACCTAGGGCACACCGAGAGTAACGAAAAGGTGAACGTGCCCAGCATAAATCGCAAATAACCGTCCGTTTCGGTTCGTTTCGGTCCGTTACCGGTTGGCTATTCGCTTCCGCCGGAACCAACCAACACCCCCTTTACCAATGCTCGTGTATGTGTGTTCTTGTGACGTGGATAGCGCGTGACTGGATCGACTGATTGCCCTTTTCCGAGATTCATTTTTCTCTTCCGGGAGGAAAAATTCCGATTTTCCGGCACTCGCGGGAAGGGGGAGGGGGGGCTCATGTAGTTGGTGTTCCCGGTGATTTTATGGTTATTATGGTATTGGATGAGGAAAGCAGGAGTTGGAGGGGTGTGTGGGGTTGAGGAAGGGGAGATTCGAAGGATGAAGTGGTGAATTTTCAAGTTGTTGAGAGCGTTTTCTCAATTGTCGTTTTTCGGTTTTTGAGGAGATGATGTTTGGCATTGGGAATGGATTTGTAGAGCTGGTGGAGGGGTTGATGTGATGAAAGTTGTGATGATGTTTTATGAGGGAAAATGTTCTAGGACTGTGCAGTGGAATCTGATTATTTTAGTTCAATTAATTCATGAATATTGATAGAAATGGGAGAGATTCGGGGTCATTTGCCAATGAAAATTAAATCTGTGATTACAAATTAAGCACAATGCCCGGTGGCTTGGCGCAGTGGGTAAGTTCGTTGTCTCACATGCGAAAGATTCCGAGTTCAAATCCCGGCCGGGTAGAATGGCGTGATCTAACCATTTAAAGTCTTGGTCATCATCGGAGTATATCCTAACCGGGCCGAAGCGATGTAAAATAACGATAAAAAAAAATTAAGCACAATTTTTCAATTTTAAATTAAAAATTCAAAAATAAAATGGAACTTAAAAAATTAAATAATAATTTTTTTTCTAATTTCGTAAATATTAAGAAAGACGGCCCTACATGAAATTCATTTATCGCCTATAATATTCGATAAATGAAGGAATTTTTCTTCTCCGACTTACCACGCCTCGTGCTGCAAACTTCACACTCCTCACAAACCGCCGCTCATCACCCTCATGACATAACGTACTATTAAATATTTTAAGGATAATGTTTCTGCCTATTTTGCATGAATGGCGCAAATTTTCATTCTAAACAAAACGAAATTATCTGTGTAGGAGTCGAATTTCAGAAAACTAATTCGTAATTATTTTGCACAAATTTTTTCAAAAATTTTGAAAAAAAACCTCTGTAGCTCCAAAATTGGAGGCCCCGGACTATTTTTAACAATTTAAGCGTTTGCGGGCACACGAACAATAAACAATTAATTTTTTCGCAGTAATTATTCGTTTTTAGATATCGTCGCATTAAAATCAAAGGGGCGTAAGTGCCAAAAAACCCATTTTAAAAGTGAAAGGGGCGTATGTTCCGAATTCCTGTTTTTTCGGTTTTTCATGGAATTTCTGACCAAAAATCGGAAAAAAAAAATCTAGGAAAAAGGCGTAATTGCTATATTTCAACGGGAAAGGGGCGTATCTCCACACTTACGCCTGTTTCATTTCATTCAAAAAATGACACGCCCTTTTTACATTATGTGTTGTGCACTTCGGATGACACATTTCATGTTGAAATAAAACGAAAAGGGCGTAAGTCCCACATACGCCTCTCTCTCATTATATCTTAGGTCTACTCGCGATAATGAGTTTTATATTGTTATATCAACATAAAACGCTTTAACTATTTTCTTCTTCCTTTATGGTCTCATTTTCTTCCGAAGTGTTCAAAGCAGTCACGACTCGAAATTTCATACAGATAATTTCCTGAAATTCGCAGTCATAATTTAAAAAAATGAAATAAATTAATGAATGAAATCGAATAAATTTAGAAGAAAATTTTAGAAAATTTTAGTTTAGTTACTGATATTTCTCATGAAATTGTTTCATTCAAGCAAAAAATCAAAGGGAAATAATTTGAACAT
>NW_021680408.1:1428148-1443058 GCF_001412515.2 Diachasma alloeum | reverse complement strand
GCCCCTTTGGTATTAAGACAAAAAAATCTCAGAGAAATGGCACTTACGCCCCTTTGATTTTAATGCGACGATATATATAATCAATCTTGAAGGTATGAGAAATCTCACTCCAATCGCTCATGACTTTTAAAACTCATAGTAGTCTCCCCTTAAGCCGTTGAAAATCATTTATTTCCCTCAAGTAAATATGGTCTATATATTCGGAAATTTTTCTCTCAGTGTACTATCCATCTATACGATTCTCCATTCAGATGATAACTGAATATTCTGTCACCAGAAAATCCTATTCATGATGATCATGAAGCTTATTGGAATATTATTTCATTGTCTCGTAATTCAATATTATGAGAGTAAATGAGCGTATACTTGATGTATGATGTTCAATGTAATTAACCGGAGAAATATCCTCGGGGATAATATAATAATTTCGATTAAAAGTTGAAATGAGGTCATGGCGAGTTGTGGGCCACTGGGAAAAACAGGAATATTTTAACCCATTCCTCCAAATTCTCGAGTGTACTCTGTTGAATGGGAGTGGGGTTAGCCAATCGAGTCGAATAGCCCGAATGCATGTTAAATTAAAAGGTGTCAAAGGCGTATTTTGATAACACCCTGTGCTTTTCAATTTTCATATTTGGGATATTAATGGCGTAATTAATTGTTGCGAGTGCTTTAAAATCCATTGACATTTCACCATTTGTGATTTGTATTTCAGCAATGGAGTGACAGAAAAATAATTGTAATCCCATTACAAGCAAAATATTATTAGTGAAACACAATTATTTAAATTAAATTTTGGATGAAAAATTGGATTTCATGGCCTGTTGACTAGTAATTTTCAGAGAGTGATGTCATCTCAGTTCAGGGGAAAAAATGTTGAGAATTCAAAATTCCCTGCAAATTTAATAGAATTCTGAATTTTTGAACAGCAGGGAGACGAGAATTCCCCTACTTTCTCGAATTTCCTATCGAAAAATCAATTAATATTGATATTAAGAACCAAATTATGTTGAATCTTCACCGAAATTGTTGAAATTCCATTGAATTTTCCATGAAATTTTGATTTTTTAATGACAAAATTCGACCCTTGTAATATTGAATTCAATCACTGAAAATTTAATAGAATTTTAAATTTTTTCGATGCAAGGAGACGAGAATTCCTCGAATTTCCAATAAAAAAATCATTACTCAGAACCAAATTACGTTGAATATTCGTTGAAATTGTTGAAATTCCATTGAATTTTCGATGAAATTTTGATTTCTTAATGACGAAATTCCTTGAAATCCAGGTGGAACTATTATGTGATGAAAATTTTCAAGTGCATTCCTAAATTCTTAACAGAATTCATTTGCTCTCATTTCTCATTAATTGCGATTCCCTCTTTCCAGCGAAAAAAGAATTAAATGTACAAAAAAAATGAGCGACTGAATTTTTCCAATCCGCAATTATTTGTTCACATCATGAGCTCCATGATAGACCAGGAAAAAAAAACCCACACCCAGAACTAAAACCCCCCCCTTAAAAATTTCCCTTGGTCAGGGATACTTCTCAGGTCAGTTACATTAAATTCAATTCAGGAGGAAAAATCGTGAAAATTTAATAGAATTCTAAATTTTTGAACAGCAGGGTGACGAGAATTCCCCAACTTTCTAGAATTTCCTATCAAAAAATAAATATTCAAAACCAAATTAAGTAGAATGTTCGCTGAAATTCCATTGAATTTTCCACAAAATTTTGAATTTTCAATGATTAAATTCCTTGAAATCTCGGTGGAACTATCATGTGATGAAAATGTCCAAGTGTATTTCTAAATTCTTAACAGAATTCATTTTCTCTCTCCCATTTCTCATTAAATGCAATTCCTCCTTTTCAGAGAAAACAACAATGGAATGCACAAAAAAATGAGCAACTAAATATTTCCAATCCCCAATTATTTATTCCCATCATGAGGTCGACGTATTCCTGAAAAATTAATCCCCGCTGGTAATAAAACTCAACCATTGTATTGACTAACAATACCGCTTTTTAACATTTCCCAATTATCACCGAACCTACCCTGGGATAATAATGAAATATCGAGTCCAGAAGAAAAATGAATCTTCATGCATAGTTCACTAGTCATTTTCAAGAGAGTCATATTAAATTTCAGGAGAAAAAATCGTGAAAATAAATTAAAATAAATTAAATCTATTAAATTCTCCGTGAAAGTTCACGGAGAATTTAATAGAATTCTACATTTTTAAATAGCAGGAAGATGACAATTCCCAACTTCCTTGAATTTTTATTGGAAAAATTAATATTCAGCATCAAATTACGTTGAATATTCAATTAATTGGAAATTCGATAATACATTCATCTCAATTGTTCTGATTTATGTTAATTTTCATACAATAATTTAATTCAAGTTCATTTGCTGAAATTGCTGAAGTTCTATTCACAGAAAAAAATCTACTTGAATTAAGTATAAAATATCAAGTATATTTTATACTAAATTGGGGGATGAGTATTTCAATTCGAATATGATTCTTTTGTATCAGGCCGGGTTGTAGCAAGCCCTCTTAAATGTAATATAAAGGTAATAAAGGGTCAGGCACTAAGTGTCAGAATATAAGGGTCAAAAAATGGAGGTTAAAAAATGGGGGTCAGAATATTAGGGTCAAACCATTAGGGCCTGAATATAAAAGTAAAAAAAGTGGGTGTCAGGCAATGAGGGTTTAAATATAAATCATATATTATGCTTAATCACCGTTTTTAGCCCTTATATGACCCTCATTGCCTGACACCTACTTTTTTTGCTTTTATATTCTGACCTTAATTTTTTTATCCTAATATTCTAACCCTCTTTTTTTAACCCTAACATTCTGAACCTCATGCCTTCACCTTTACACTCAGGTCCTCAGCTTTTGACCCTAATATTCCGACCCTCATTTCTTAACCTCCACTTTTTGACCCTTATATTCTCACACTTATAGACTAACTGCCGAGTCCGTTCCCTTCGAAGCTACCCCCACTTTGGCTAATCCCCACGCACATCCACATCTCCCACCTCTGAAAACGAAGGGAACGGACTCGTCAGTCCGACAGTAGTGGCTGACCCTTATATTATACTAGATCTGTGCGCGCGCTTTCGCGCGCGCTTGTCTTTTTGTTGTGGAATTGAAGAAATCGAATTTATTAAACTTCATATACTCATAGATGTTTTATAAATATTGATAATGACTTGAAGAGAATTAAGAAAATGAAGAGAATGAAGAGTGAAGCATCAATGAATAATTTTTAATCTTCGATTACTTCTTTTTTTTTTACTTCTAAAAATAATCTGATTAAAATCTGTAATTGTTAAAAAATGAGGGGAGGGTTATGAATTGATTTTCCAAAAAATTGAAAAAATTTCTTGGATTCTTCGGAAAATTTCAGTTTTCCAGATAACCGTAGCTCTTCAAAGATTTTTCTCGAATTATTTGGGAAACCGAAGAATTTTCATGAATTTTGTAGAATTTAGGATTTATATGTATGAAAATCTGAGAAGCAAGAATTGATTATTTTTGCGTATGATAAATATGAAAAAAATTAAAATTTGGGAAGTGAAGAATAATTTGTGCGTTAAAAAAATTTATAAATACTATGTTTATTTTCTCATAATCCACAATTAGGCAATTTAGATATGTTTTGATATAAAGATAAACTTCACACATGAAAAAATGAAAAATATGATGCGGAAATTTTTTTTGCCATTTGAAGAATTTGAAAATACCGGGGATTTTTTTCAGCGACTACTTCACGTGACTCATTGACCAATCAATTTCGAGATATTTCGATATAAAACAACTTCACGTTTCTTTCATCTTTAGTAAAATAGGACTTGAGAGCGCTTGGTACCACCCGGGCTGATACGAAATAGTCATCCTCGAATTGAAACACCCATCCACCATTCGAGAATAAAATATTCTTGAATTGAGTATATTTTATCCTTCAATCCGATTTAGGCATATATCGGATACTCGTATAAAATATACTCAATTGAAGTATATTTTGTTTCCGCGTTGAATTCTCCCTGAAATTTTGAATTTTCAATGACGAAATTGCTTGAAATTTCATTGGAACTATTACGTGACAAAAATTTCCTAGTGAAGTTCCAAATTCTTAACAGAATTCATTTGCTCTCATTTCCCATTAAATGCAATTTCCCCTTTCCACCGAAAACAATAAAATGTACAAAAAAAATGAGCGACTGAATTTTCTAACCCCCAATTATTTACTCACATCATGAGCTCCACATATTCCTGAAAAATAAATCCCAGCTGCCAATAAAACTCAACCATTATATTTACAAACAATACCACTTTTTAACTTTTCCCAATTATCACCGAAACTGCCCTGGGAAAACGATAAAATATCGAGCGACTAATGCGATATCGTCCGATTAAAACTTAAAATTGGGTCAGCGTGTTGTGAGTTGTGGGATAATAAATATTGCATATTCATGCAGTAGGATCAGACATATGAGCACACGGTGGAAGGGGGGAGGAGAGTGTAGACGATGAAATTTGAATCATCGTATGGCTGGGCAAACACTATGGGTGCAATTGTAGCCGATAGGTATGCGGACATATCGCCCCGGTCGATCACTATTCGCTCGATTGCTCCGCATACCTTAATACCAATGGTCCACCTTATGTATTAAACACCTATGCAGCTATCATTAATCATTAGCTATATATGTGTGATTAGAGTTGATTAATCAGTCGGATGAACTGGGTTATGTGACGACCTTCATGTAATAAATATATTATTTAACAAAAATCCTATTTACTAAAGATGAACTTAACGTGAAGTTGTTTTAATCTGATTGGTCAATATGTGACACGAAGTTATTCACAAAAAAAACACGCGGCATTTTCAAATTCTTCAGTGACATAATTTCTGTATATATATTATCGGTGAAATTAATAAATTCTGTCATTTTATGGAGACCGATCATTTTAAAAAATTGAAGATAATTAATTGAAAATGAAAAATTCTTTATAGATTCTTTTACTATACTTCGCTATTCACTTCAATCATTAGTCGAATTCTCTTCATTATCATTATCTTCATTATCATTCTCTTCATTATCAATATTTATAAGGTATTCATGAGAAAATGAAATTCAATGAATTCCATTTCTTCATTTCAACAAATGAATAGATCAGCGCGCGCATAGATCTTGTTTAACAAAAATCGGCAACCTATCCGGGCATTTCGAGAGAGGAATGAATGCGGGAATTTTGCTGAAGACTTGATAATTTCTACTCTTCTTGCCACTCATTTGACTGTTTTTAAATCTCTGTATATTATAAAAATTCAACTCGACTTCTGGTGATGAAAATTTGGTATTCGAAATTAAAACTGCAACATTAAAGGTCCAAATTAGAGTAACAAGGGTTAGATTAAGGGTCTAAGTAAGGGTCACAAGGATCAGATTAAGATACGGATAAAGGTCACAAGGATCACTGTAAGGGGTCAAATAAGGGTCTTGCGGGTTAAAATAAGGGTCACGACGGTCAGAGTAAGGGTAATGATGGTCATGAAGGTCAGAATAAGGAACACAAGGGTCAGAAGGTCACGAGGGTCCGAATGGCGGTCAGAAGGGTCAGAATAAGGGTCACGAAGGTTAGAATAAGGGTCGCTGGGATCAGATTAAGGGCCGTGAGGGTTAGAATAAGGGTCACGAGGATCAGATTAAGGGCCATGAGGGTTAAAATAATGGTCTAAATAAGGGTCATATGGGTCAGATTCAGGATTCAAATGAAGGTAATAAGGGTTAGATTAAGGGTCTAAATAAGGGTCACAAGGATCAGATTAAGATATGGATAAAAGTCACAAGGAACACCGTAAAAGTCCAAATAAGGGTTACGGGGGTCAGAAACTGAGGGTCATAAGGGCCAGAATAAGGATCGTGAGGGTCATATGTGGGTCATATAAGGGTTGGTGTGCGCAGCGAGCAGGGGGTGTAGCCCCCCTAGTATAATAGAATTGTAGTTCCGCTAACGCAAAAATTTTCAGGGTTCGCGAGGATCCGGATAAGGGTCTGAAGGGTCTGAAGCATCTCTAACAATTTTGCTGAATTTTCATCTTATTGAAAAATCAAGAATATATTTACCTGAATTTCTCTCATTTTTATCATCTTTCATGGAATAATTGAACTGAAACTTATGATTTGCATCGATTTTTTCCTCAAATTGTGAATTTTCAAGGATGAAATTTCACTGGATAAAAATTTTATAAAGATATTTAGTGCCAAATTTCACAGAATATTCATTTAATTGAAAATTCAAGAATATATTTACCTGAATTTTCATGATTTTTAATCATTTTCAACGAATAATTGAACTGAAACTTACGGTTTCCATTGATAAAAAATAAAATTGTGAGTGTTCAATGATGAAATTTCACTCGATAAATATTTCCAAAATGTGTATCAGAAATTTTTTTTAGCAAAAAATTGTAAACATTGTTGACAATTTCAGATATTCTCCGAAATCACAAACATCCTTGATAAATCCTCCGTTCTCGGTTATCAATAAATTCCTCAGTGTCAACTTACCCCTAAAAAACCTCTTCAACTTGAAAAAGTTGAAGGTGAGAACCATAACGGTCCATTAGTTCGTGCGACAGTGGCAGAGTCCAATGATATACGTTACTTGCCAAAGAAAACCGATAAGATTCATTCTTTCCCTCTTGGCTCGCGGTATTCGCTCTCTTCCGCCAGCCCCTATCCTTTTTATTCCCAGAGAATTGATGCGACAGGCCTTTCAAGATCTTCCAATTTATCTCCGGAAATTTTCATCCCCGACAAAACCCTAAATTCAGGAATAACGAAGGAAGAAGAGTGAAAACAAGAGCAAAAAACACTGTTTTGTCCAAACGAATTTATAAACTAGAGTTCATTTTTCTCAGAAAGTTTTTTAGCACCTGAAAGTGAGCCACTGGTTTCACAAAACAGGAAGAGCTTGGAGTGTTGCACGGATTCAGTGCGGGGTGTTGGTATGGTTATAACTACCGGTGGTTTCGTTAACTTTTCAAATTAATGATAATTAGGTGAAAAGTTAAGAAACTCAAACACACGAGATAACGAGTTTTAACCAAAAACTCGTGCTGCGGTTGCTCTTTTTATCCTCTTCCGTTTACACGTTCTCGCCTTCCTTCTCATACCGTTGGATTTAAATTTTAGAAACCATTCGTTCCAATTGTTTCGCAAGAATTTAACCAATTTATGAATCACTAAGGATCTAAGTCCATTAACTTCCGAATTTTTCGCTGTCGTAAAAGTATAGGGGAAAATATAGGGAAAAATGGAGTTTGCCAACGCTGATTTAGTATTTTTTCATCTTCGAAAAACTCCCACTTCCTCAGCCATTAACGGCCATAACAGGAATTTTAATTAGAATTGAAAAAGGAGAGAATCGAGAGAAAAAACAATTCTTCCGCTATTTGCCAACGCTTTCAACACAAAGTGTTCTTCATCAGGGCGTTCATTTATTCTCTACGTAGAAACTAAAATATTCATGAAGTACTATTAAATACCAATTCTATTTCTAATCTATTCCAGCATAAATATCAATAAAATTGTAAAACATACCCATTTATTAACCCATTAATTATTTAAAGATTATGACAAAAATATCTTAAACCAAAGAAATTTCAAATATGAAAAAAAACACAACAGTAACTAGACACTTATTGGAGCCCTTCATTACCTATGAGTTCGAAGAAGCATAAACACTATAGCAACAGTAAGTTGAAATCACAAATTATCATCATTATATCAATCTTCAGAAAACGACATATTGGAACAACAGGGATTAAAATTAATTCTTAAAAAAAAAGAGAATTAGAATTTAGAGAAGAAAACCTTTAAAAACGTTTTTTCATTTAACTGAAAAAAAAAGATTTTTATTTTCAGTTAAATAAGAGCTGCATTTCAATTTTTAATTTTGTGAATTTGAATTCAATTTGAAATCAAATTTCAATTGAAAAATGAGGAAAAATGACAAATTAAGAACAATAGCTCCCTGAATTGTCACAATTTCGAATAATTTTCAATGTCATACATTGAAAGGAAAAATTAGTGCTGCTGCGGTTGCTTTTTTTAACCTCTTCTTCCGGCTACATGGCCTCACCTTTCCATCTTATATCGTTGGATTTCAATTCTAGAAACCCCATTCCTTCCAATTTTTTCGCAAACATTTAACCATTTTATGAATCATTGACTCTCCAGGTTCATTAACTCCCGAATTTTTCACCGTTATAAAAATATAGGGGAAAATATAAAGAAAAATAAAAAAATGGAACTGCATTTCAATTTTTCTCTCAGTGAATGAATCTAAAAATTGCAATTTCACGTGAAATTTAATGGCAATTCGTCATTATAAAAAATTTCAAGATTTTTCACCCGAACTTTAAGAAGTAATTTTCTAACAGTAAGGTACTCTCAATGGATAATTTTGAAATGAAAAGAGATGAAAAATTGCGGATGGAGTTCTCGTACATCCAGAAAAATTTCCGCTGACACCGACCTATTTTCCCTCCGCGTTCGCACTCAGCAAACAAAAAATTGTTTTCACTCTAAAAAACTTATTGTTGTCATATCTCCACAAGCACTTGACCAAAATAGGTCGCTGAGGTGTGGTTTTCATCTGGAATTTTTCTCCCCGCGCAGCCTCTCCAGAGAGAACACATAAAGCCGTCAATTGCTAGCGGATTTCAATATTTCTTGCGTACAATCGCAATTCAAGGTACCACCGCCATTTTTTGTGTATCAAATCGCTTTTATAATCTCTGCAATCATTGAAGGAACAATTACTTCTTTAATTCACTCATCTTCCCATGTTTCTACGAAGGACAATATTAACTGACTAGTTTTCTGTTTCATTATTAAGATATGTAGGCCATCGTTTCACGTATATTTCTCCCTGCGTAAATAAAAAACTGACATATATCATCGATTTGGCCCGTGCAAAGAAAACATACCCCAAAAATCTCCATATTTCTGCAACACTCACGGAAAAAAATTTGAATTGAATATATTTTATACCACAATCAAGTATGTGCATAAACCTGATTCAAGAATGAAATATACTTGAGTAGTAACAGGCCGGTGGGGTCAGACACCAACTGTGAGAATATAAGGGTCAAAAAGTGAAGGTTAAAAAATGAGGTTCGGAATATTGGAGTTAAAAACTGAGGGCCTAAACGTAAAGTTGAAGGAATGAGGGTCAGAATGTTAGGGTTAAAAAAAAGAGGGTCAGAATATTAGGATAAACACTTAGGGTCAGAATATAAAAGTAAAAGAAATGGGTGTCAGGCAATGAGGGTCATATAAGGGCGACAAATGGTGATCAAACATAATATATGATTTATATTTAGACCCTTATATTACACTTCGGACATCGGCATAATCGAAATTTTGAATTACAGTTGAATTTGGAATAAGTCAATTGTTAATATTACTCACCAATTTGTTGATTTTAAAAATAACCATCAATTCAAATTTTCTAATTCCGAATTATTTTATCAACCAATAATTGAGAAATCACCAACTATTATATTATTTTTCAAATTTCAATTACGATAAATAAATCTAAATTACTGTAAGGTGCAACTTCTTATAATATTACTAAAGAAATTACTTATTTACTAATTTACTAATTCTTATAATATTACGAAAGATAATACTAAATTGCATGGAAAAAATTTGAAAAAATTCGTACCCAGTCAGTATTATCTAAATTAAATTTCGCAAAATATTGATTTTTTTCAAACATTTCCCTCTGATAAATAAATAATAAAACTTGTTTGCAAAACGGTGGATGATTTTTTATGAGGTGTCAAAAGAATTCCTGATTTTTTCACATCTAATGAAGAAAAAATCAGATTTTAATCTTTGATTACAATGGAAATGTTGATTTTCACATAAGACACTGGGTTAAATCCTGATTTTTCAACATTTCCCCTTTGAAAAACCAAAACGATAATTAAATTGAGAAATAAATTGGAATTCCGAATTTAATCGAGTTTTCTGCAATTTTTTTGCTGTTTTCAATAATCTTTGAAATTACCGTAAGGGTAGAGCTACTTTAAAAGAGCTTGCTACAACCCGTCCTGATACAAAAGAATCATCTTCGAATTGAAATACAGATCCCCCAGTTGAGTATAAAACATACTTGAATGAAGTATATTTCATACTCAATTCAGGTATTTTTTTCCGCGATAGAATGCATTAATTTCACCCACATGTAATCTCCCCCTGGGAAATAATCACCACCCCAGCTTTTCTATATCGTTCACCCCCCGGAATCACTCTAAAAATCGAATAAATCCACTCCTCCACTCCCCACCTCACCCCCCTGCAAAAACATATGATGAATCTGAAGGTGAGAAACTCGATACCCCCCCTCAATCCCCCCCTTTCAAATAGTAAGGATCAACTCGAACGCGAAGAGAAAACTTTATCCAGCTCATCCTCCCTCTCGTCGATGCGTCTCTCTGTATCCCGTACATACATCCGTAGAATGGCTGCCAATAAAAATCGTTGGCTTTCTACACTATAACACTCTCCCAGCCAATCCCCCCCCCTTCCCTCCCTCCGTCGCTTTTCTCATATTCAACGATTCGATATTCAACGACGTGTTCGTTGCGCCCAGTTCAAACGCGAGAGATTCTGTATTCATTGGTCCTTTCCTCTCTTTTTATCCCGTGCACTTGGATTTTATGAGGGGAATCCCCGAGTATGTAATCCCGCTCCTCTGAACAATATTTCGACAGCTTCGTTGGGCAAAAAGAAGAGGGAAAATGGAGTAAAGAGTTTGGAAGAGGAATGGAGAATGAAAAAGGGATATTTGAGAAATTCTCGTACGATCACATGAGCGCACCCATCTGGTTTTCTCACTTTTCTTTTGACAAACTTCAATATTTTTTCTCCCTTTTGTTGCAGGATGGTTCTTACGTTGGAGGTGGTGACACTGATGGCCTCGGTCTCTGTCCGTATGATCCACAGCATAATAGCACAGCAGTTTTTGCTGGTAAGAATTTTTACACTTTTATGGAAGAGAATTGTCAAAGTTTTATGGTAATGATGATGGTTATTCTTGAGGGAAACCATGTGAATTGGATTTGCAGTTTTTCGAGAATAAGACTGATATTCCTGGGAAATGAGGTAGAAAGAGCTGGTTAATGATGTGAAGTAAGGAGATAAGTTTGTATTAATTTTTTTGGGATAAGGTAAATGTCCTACAGATGTCGTCAGTTATCTTTCTTCAATCATTTTGACATATCTACGAATTGCAATCTCTTGCGATTGAAATATCCCCTTCACATCAACTGGTGCTACGTCGGAGTGAACTTAAAGTAGCTCTAGCCTTACGGTAAATTCAAAGATTATTGAAAACTGCAGAAAAATTGCAGAAAACTCGATTAGATTCGGAATTCTATTTTTTTTTAAATTTAATTATCGTTTTGGTTTTTCAAAGAAGAAATGTTTAAAAATCAGGATTTAATCAAGTGTCTTATGTGAAAATCAACATTTCCATTGTAATTTCCGTTTTGCAAACAAGTTTTATTATTTATTTATAAGAGGGAAATGTTTGGAAAAATATCAATATTATGCGAAAGTGAATTTAGATAATACTGACTGGCTATGAATTTTTTCAAATTTTTTCCATGCAATTTTAATTAAAGCTTTCGTGAATAAAGTTTTTGGTAGCTCAAAATCCAATAAAAATGCATAAATTATAGCAGCATATTAATATTACTTTGATCTATCAGCAATTAAAAGAATAGGTACAATGGAAATGGAATCAATCCTAAGCACTTAGGCAACCAATTGTCAAAAATAATTCAACTATCCAATTGAAACAACTTCGTGACTAGAAATTTCTTAGAATAATATTTTACTACTAAATAGGCTATTCACGATGTAATTGGTTGGGATATGACCTCGCCCTATCAGTCTGACGTCTTCACTTTCCAATATTCACTACAAAAAATCCCGTCTTCATCCTACGCTGTTTAAATTTTTTTGAAACTTCATAGAAAGTATGATAGTAATTCTCATAAGAGTAACATTGAATCATCTTTAGGGGGAAATAAAACATGAATATTCAGACCCAACATGACATGAATTGTCAATTATTCCCTGAATTTCCCTGAATTTTCACAGAATAATTGAACTGAAAAATCAAGTATTTTATTGATTTTTAGATCATTTAAACAGACAATCAATGGAATATTTGATTTTTCAATGACAATATTTCCTGAAATGTCAGTAGCACTTGAACACGATAAAAATTTCCGGAATTTGGCATGGAAAATGCAGATGAAAATTGTCAACAGTGTAATTTTGACCGAAAAGTATCCGACTAATGATGTATTCACCATAGCTTCCTGAGCACGTAATTCACCTCATGTGGAAAACCTCAAGAAGGATTGTTGGATTGCAACAGAAATTTCCGAGAGATACGTACCTTGACGATTTATTTATCTCCTCAACTTTTGGAGATACAATCGAAAAATGTTTCCAGGAGTGAGGAAACTTCCCGCAGCACCTCCAAAAGTTGGGGAGATGAATGGGTCGTCAGGGATGTTCTCAACCGGAAATGTCCCCTGCAATGAAAATATTTGCATCGCTATCTTCAATTCCCTCAGAATAT
This sequence comes from Diachasma alloeum, assembly GCF_001412515.2. Taxonomy (NCBI): domain Eukaryota; kingdom Metazoa; phylum Arthropoda; class Insecta; order Hymenoptera; family Braconidae; genus Diachasma; species Diachasma alloeum. The sequence goes on along the minus strand of NW_021680408.1, from coordinate 1,430,368 downwards.
TCAGTCCACTAATGGAAAAAATGCGCAAGTCATCTTTGATGCTCACTTCGCCGAGAGATTCCATCAATTCATCAGGCATTTTTCCTCCTCTCCACGTGCTACATTACCCCAATGGAATGATTAGTATGGATGCATAAAGAAACACGGAGAGAAACGTGGAAAAAAACTTTCTGAAATATAGAAATGGATAGGGCGCTGAAGTGCAGATCCATATATTCAGCTCTTGAGCTTGCAGAGTGTAGGTAGATTTGTAGCCGCCAACGTGTTCTCAGTTTTCCAGACCCTTTCTCTCTCCACTTTTTCTTTTACACAATTCACCCTTCTTGCAACCCCCTTGAATCCCTCCTACGCCTCACATTCATCCCTCCTCTATTCAAAGGCGTATTCGTAGACCAACCATTACATCCCCGTGGTTACATAAATACCACTTGCCAGGGGAGTATATTTTGACCCGACCCATTTTCCTCTCTACACGTCATGACATTTAAACCATATAAAAGGAAACTACTTTGAATTGCAGTAGGGATGATTGAGATATCAGACTGGGTTGGATAATATTCGGTCGTCCACGTTGATATGGAGATCTGGGGAATTTGGAATGGTTTTATTGTACATGATGTATTTTCGTGGAAAGTAGACAGTTACAATTTTGATGAAGTGGTTCTGATGGAGGATTGAAGGCTGATTTGATAGGGATAAGAATTTTCTGATGAAATATTGTGAGTGTTACCTGATTCAAATCTTTTGAACAACAGAAGAATGCTATTCTTATAGATTGAGGAATCTGATCTGTTTCTTTACACACGGAAAAAAATATCTGAATTGAGTATAAAATATACTTGATTCAAGTATATTTTATACTCAATTGGGGAATGGGTATTTCAATTCGAAGATGATTTTTTGTACCAGGCTGGATTGTAGCAAGCCCTCTTAAGTGTAATATAAGGGTCGGGCGCTAAGTGTCAAAATTTAAGGGGCAAAAAGTGAAGGTTAAAAAATGAGGGTCAGAATATAAAAGTGAAAAAAGTGGGTATCAGTCAATGAGGGTCTAAATATAAGTCATATATTATGCTTCATCACCGTTTTTACCCCTTATATGACCCTCTTTGCCTGACACCCACTTTTTTTACTTTTACATTCTGAGTCGATTTTGACTTTTGGCCATTTTTTCATGAATATCTCGGAATCTAAGAGAGATAGCAAAATTTTGCTCACGACCTGTTTTATAACCCTCAGTTGACTCTACAAAAAAGGTCGTGACAAAAAATTTTGTATCTCTTTTAGATTCTGAGATATTCGTCAACAACTGGCCAATAGTCAAAATCGACTTAACCCGTTTTACCGCTTCGCTACTGAATTAATGACGGTTTGACTGATCTGAATCAAAATTGTTTTTGGAATTGTGAAATTCATGTCATTCGGAGCTTTACGTGGTTTCCTTATTTATGAATTGAACTACTATTTCATTCCAACGGATATTCGTTTATCTTCTCGAACAGAATCCATTCCTTTTGGATCAATTTTTCGTAATTAGGTTTCTCCAATTTGTAAAGCCGCGCTGGCACATTTCGATGGATACAGATCGTCTTGCTCATTGTTAAATTATCTAATTAATAAATGGTTTTGAGGGTAACTATCAAGAAACTTCTTTAAAGGAAAATCGTTTCAACTTTGATGTTTCGTTCACAATTGCCTACAGCTTGTCCTATCAATTTTGAATTCACATCAATTATTCAGAAGATATCTACCAAAGAGATGATTCTAAGTATGGAATTATATTGATGAGATGAACAATAGATCAATTGAACTACCGTGTGAAGTAATTAAAAATTGATAACAGGGTGGCCACGCACTTTTACCTGAGTATCAACAAACATTGAATTCCAGAAATTCACACTAAAACGAATTGAATCGTAATTATGAGTAAACAAGATCTATGCGCGCGCTCTCGCGCGCGCTGATCTATTCATTTGTTGAAATGAAGAAATGGAATTCATTAAATTTCATTTTCTCATGAATACCTTATAAATATTGATAATGAATCAGAGAGAATTCGACTAATGATTGAAGTGAATAGCGAAGTAGAGCAAAAAAATCTATAAAGAATTTTTCGTTTTCAATTAATTATCTTCAATTTTTAAAAATAATCGGTCTCTATAAAAGGACAGAATTTATTAATTTCACCAATAATATATATACATGTGATATATATATATATAT
>NW_021680408.1:1332878-1428047 GCF_001412515.2 Diachasma alloeum | reverse complement strand
TTTTTTTTTGTGAATAACTTCGTGTCACATATTGACCAATCAGAATTAAGGATTAGCGGTCAGGCAGTTTCGACATATTTTGATATAAAACATCTTCACGTTTCTTTCATCTTTAGTAAAATAGGAATGTTATTCAGTGAGCATAGAAATTAGAACATGAGCAAATCGCTTATTGTAATGTGAAAATTGAACAGCATATAAATGAGCACATCTGATTATCATCGGTTGTATTGCTTTTTGCAATGAATTTGATCATAAACAATTAATTGAAAAAGGAAGATCTTTAGGAATAACTTCGGCGCTACTTTTCATTAAAAAATTCACCAGAATATTTCGAAATAGGTCGCCATTCCCACTCGCATAAATAAACCTTTCACTGAATTTTGCTGCAAATGCATCAGTATTTAACTGGAATATCAATGGCTGAATAATTACCGAGATAATCGAAATTTACACTCTCCCGTATCGAATAATTACACACAGAGATATTGAGATAATATTTTTTTTTCGTTTTGTTTGCAGGTGGACAGTTGTACGCAGCGACCGTGGCTGACTTTTCCGGCGGCGAACCATTAATCCATCGCGAGAGAATTCGAACTGAACGCTCTGATCTCAATCAATTGAACGGTGAGACACTGGTCAAATACGCGAAGCGAAATCTCTGTGGATTTTTGGATATTGACTGAGGATTTTAACTTGAAAACTTGTTATTTCAGGACCGAATTTCGTTAGCTCTTTCGCTTATGGCGATTACGTATTCTTCTTCTACCGAGAAACTGCTGTTGAATATATGAATTGTGGAAAGGTAAGTTTTATGGAAGTTATGTTTATTTAGTACGTTTGGATAACGATCTTACAAATTATTCGTGAGGATGGAGAAGTATTTGAATGTAGGGTGAGAATAGTTTGGATGAGACTACCATTCGTGGAATAAATTGCAGAATTTTTTCATTATTCATCAACATAATTTATTAATTGCTGTTACCAGAACTTGAAGCGGAACTCGAAAGACAAATGTTTGACGTAATCCAAGCAAAAAAAATTTTGTTCATCAACTTTTGTTTATTAACTTTTTTTTTATTATTGGGAGTACTGATGAGAATAATAATTTTCCATTCAGTAGAATGGAAAATGACTGAGGAGTTTTGACGGGCGAAGATTCTGTCAATGGATTAATTGAAAAGAAAATGAAACAGCAAAATCCAAAGGCCAGAGGAAGGCCCGCACTGAGAGAAAAACGACAAAATTCTCAAACAAGTCTTACTTGTGCCAAGAAAACTTCGGGATAAAATATTTGTTGATAAATTTTCCTCTATATGAGATATTTTCATCCTGAAAAGGCACCGTCTGGTGTGAATTAACAATTATTCATGTTTGAGACTTTCAAATTCGAACCAACCTAATTCTCTTTTAGCAATTTTCAATTAGCGATTTTGTTGGCCCAAACAAGACTTGTTTGACAAAGTGTTTATTTTTCTCGCAGGGCAGGGGAAGACCCAAAAGGGGAAAAAGGAAAATGTGATGCTGACTTTCAATCGAATGAAAAAAGAAAAGTGTAATCGCCCTAATCTAATCAAGTGAACTATAGATGAAATATTTCATATTACTTGAAAAGAGAACTGTGGAGAAAATTAGTGAAAATTATTAATATTGTCGCCTCGATATAAGAAATATCTGAAAAACCTTCGGGGCTTTCGAATGATTAAATATAGATAATTGATTTATTCATCAATTGCAGTTACAAGAACCTAAATTGGGTGAAGACACAACTAAAACTGTGGGAATATTATTCCCTGTGATTATTCCACTGAATGATTACAATATTTATGAATGTTAAGTAGGGTGACCTGTCCAGTGTTCGAATGAATAAAAGCCATCAAATACCAATTATCGAAAGATCAAGATTCAATAATATGGGAAATTTTCACCAGGTCTCATTGAATTCATGAACATTATTCATTATTCCAGTGATAGGCATATCAATCAATCATAATTACCGTTAAATTGTGAAGTTGTCAATTTTTAATATAAATCTTAAAAATTTCAAGCATTAAAGTAACCATCAATTTGTACATTTAAATTTCGAAATATTCTATCAACCAATAATTTAGGTAGGACGATTAACGATTATTTGGACAATCGAAAATCAAGTACCTAGAGTTAGAATTAGTTGTTAACTAAAAAATTACATTTCACTATTATCAAATATTTTATTCATCATCAATCAAAAAATTTAGCTTATAAATTCTATAATATTTTAAATTTGTTAAATATAGTTAAACTTTGAACAATATAAGGAGATAATCCTTTTTAATATTCTCAAAATCTAATATTATTGCCTGTCCCTGCATTGTTCATATTGGTTTTTAAAAAAGACAAGAGTCCCATTTCACTGCATTGAGCATTTGTTCTACGATAAATAGATAAATTAGGTCAATCACTGGACGAGTTCGAACACTAGTGCGTTTACCCTATTCGAGGTCCTTCAAAATAACTCGAAAAATCGAACAGAATTAGGCCCGGTTGCACCAGCTCCGGGGAACGAAAACGCCAGATAAGAAAAAAGTAAATTTGTATGTTCGATGGATTATTTTACCCGGGAAAGTATCTCAAATTTATCCCAGGAACAAAAAATAAAGTTTAAGGATGTACTACACCCTTTCGGCAAAAATTCACGTTTTTTTCATTTTTCTGGCACATTATTGATCGGATTGACGCGAAATAATATACCGTTTTTGGGTTTTATCATTATGGACTGACTCACGAAGTTTCATGGTAGTGCAATCATTTTCCTGCATTTTTCCTAAAGTTTTGTGAATTTCCGAAAGGTTTTAGAAAAAACGCAGGAAAATGATTGCACGATCATGAAATTTCGTGAGTCATTATGTAATATAATAATAAAACGCAAAAACGGTATATTTTTCCACATTAATCCGATCAACAATTTCCCAGAAAAATTCAAAAAACGTGAATTTTGGCGAAAAGAGTGTAATACATCCTTAATTCCAAGGCTAAATCAGTATTAATTCAAATGGGGCTATAGGATAAATAAAAAATTATTCTTCGGGTCAAATGTTGCAAAATTCATCCCTACGGTGTAATTGACCTCGAGGATAAATTTTACCCTGAGGTTTATTTGGATAACAGGGCTTGGTGCAACCGGGCCTTAGCACAAGAAATCTTCGAGATTTTTATAACTCACATTCGATCTTCCCACTAATAAAATTGATTATTTCCAGGCGGTGTATTCACGAGTCGGGAGAGTATGTCAGCATGACAAAGGTGGCCCACACGCATTTAGCGACAGATGGACGAGTTTCCTGAAAGCGAGACTCAATTGCTCTGTGCCGGGAGAATATCCTTTCTATTTTAACGAAATCCGTGAGTACTAAAGAAGCTCTACTCCGTTCTTTTCCGTTCATGGTGAAATGCCATGTCAAGCCAAAAATATTTGATGGACAAGTCGGTTCTCGTGCAGCAGTTTAATACAGTTTGTCATTTAGTTGATCAATTTTCCTTCAGATATTGAATCTCCTGAAATCCATGCAATCCGCGTTATTTTAGTAGCGAAATTTCACACATTTTACTGCATCTTGAAATGTGTCAATGAAAACCAATTTCTACCGGAAAATGTCAAAAAATAGCTTTTGTCGTGATAAAGAAAATGGGGCGCATTTCAATCATTTTCATGGTTGAGAAAACTTTGAGAGTGAAATATCATTGGAGTAATTATTTTAGTTGATGAAGAAAGTTATTGACGGCAGAAAATAGTGAATTTTGAAATTTGAAAGTGAAAGAGAAAAAACTTATTCACGTGAAAAAGTTGGATAAAAATTTCCTAGAAAATCGGGGCAAATTTCATTGTACGAAAAGTAATCGTGGAGCGAAATGTAATTCAATGAAAAAATACCGGTTAGTGGAGGATATTTGACGATTCGTTCGGTAAAAAAACATCTATGGATGCAAAAATTATCCTCCTGTTATACAGTAAAATTTTCCACGCACATTTTTCAACAAACAATTGAAAAAAGTAAATTGTTTGCATAATATGATTGAATCATTTGTAACAAATGATTTCATGACATTTGTGACAAAAATATTCATGAAATAAGTAAAACATTTCAAATAAAGTTTTTTATTGGATCTGCATTGTGCAATCATTCACGTTCACTGGGATATTTTTTTTTACGAATGCAGGGTAAGTTTTACAGTTTATAAATTTTCCTGGGGGTGAGAGTGAACAAGTACTGAAAATCGAGTTCACTCCACGATTACTTGACTTGTTCGGTAATTTTTCTCCGAATTTTCTCTCCATGTAGTTGACAGTATAGGCCCATTCACCTCAATTCTCCCTTGCAATTTGAAAATTTTACGTTCTGTCACCCCCAAATCTAAAAAATCCGCATTCCCCCCAGTCCTGAGCATCAATCACAGAAAATTTCTCTCCCTCTCCCAATTCAACCCAAAAACCCCCGATCATCAATAAAACCTCTAAAAACCCTCAACAACGTGCCAATGCCTCCCCCGCCAACAAAGTATCCCCAGCCCCTCACAATTATTCCCGCCCGTACAAACGAATTATCGCACTTGGCAGCGGGCATCCCAATAACTCCCCAAAAATACGGAGCCACTCGACCGAGAATCTGCCCTCCTCGATTCCTCATCCAAAATCCCAGATACCGCTGAAGGAAAAGGGCCAACTTTTCGATCGAATCCCCCCACGACGCGACAGACTAGCTGGCACTGAAATCAACAAAAAAAAATCGAACAAAATGAGATGAAAAAGGAAAACGCCTGGAAAAATAGGAAAAATAGGAAGTTTTAAAGGAGACAGTGGGGGTGGATCGGGTGTGCACGTTGAATCGAAAATCCAAGGTATCCGATGCGACTGGACTGGAGCTGGCCAACAGCCAGATGTACGTCTTGGATTCTGGCTAGACGCTTGCTCCTCTCGAGTGCACAACCGTGTGTTCACGTTCACAATATACAAGGACCATAGCTTTCATCAGGGTGGTTGGGGCACGAAGGGGTGCGGGGAGGGACGAGGGCTTGAAATGGAAAGCCTTAAGGGCTTTTTCTACCCGATGCACTGTAAATTTGAAACAATGGCTATTTTCCGTTGCGCCTTCGTGCGCTCTCTCTCTCACTCTCTCTCTCTCTCTCTCTTGCTCGTTCCACCAACTCACTGTAATCTCCTCAAGGTATTTTACCGTCCGCCTTACTTTATTGTTATTTAGTGGGTTTTAGTCTTGGGAAAATATATTTGAGGGTAAAAATAATGAGGCGGTTTATGCGGACGCTAATTTTAGTCGTCATAAAGGAAAATTATGGGTGGGGAGTTTGGGAGTTGGCGGATTTTTCTTGGAGCGCGTTTTGTAATTAGGGGTGGTTAGGGAAATTGGGGAAATATTAGGTTTTTATTGTATTTCTTCAACACAGAGGGAATTATGTGGTTTATTGGTCTCTCTGGACACGAATTTCTATGAAATATCGGAATTTTTACTAGTCATTGCATTTTCTACTAGGATTCTGGTAATTGGACTGTTGCATGAGATTTTTTTTTGTTCAACTGAATTATGAAATACGAACATTAAGAAGAAAACGAGTTGATACTTTTTTTCATTTTGAAAACACACAATACGTTTTTTTTTCAATTCTGTCCTGAAAAAACTCGGAAGTGACAGCTAATCTTATTCTAAAAAGAACGTACACTTAAAATCGATAACTATCGATATCTCGCAAGTCTGTCACGCTTATTCCTCATTGGTTTCAGTCGTCTGGGGCGGCAAATTTAATTCATGATTAATTTCATTTTGAGATTTTCAATTATGATTGTTACAATTACAGCGCGCTGTAGCGCGCATTCGGTCTCGTTGGGTAAATATGCACTGAAGAAATGTGCGGTAGAGTCTTTCTGCATATCTACCGCTAATTGAGCGCTGTTAGATATTTTTGGTTGAAATCTGCGGCACAGGTCTTAGAAATTAGCATCACGTGATAGTTCCACTAAAATTTCGTGGAATTTCTTCATTGAAAATTTGCAATTTAATGTAAAAATAATGAGGCCGTTTATGTGAATGCTAATTTGAGTCGTCGTAGAGGAAAATTATGGGTGGGGAGTTTGGGAATTGGTGAAGTTTTCTTGGGGCGTATTTTGTAATTAGGGGTGGTTAGAGAAGATGGGAAATATCAGGTTTTTATTATATTTCTTTAAGGATGTTCTACACCCTTTCTGCCAAAATTCACGTTTTTTTAATTTTTCTGGCAAACTTATGATGGAATTGACGTGAAAAAATATAACGTTTTTGCGTTTTGTCATTATTTAATGACTGACGAAATTTTAAGGTGGTGCGAACATTTTCCTGCGTTTTCTCTAAACTTTTAAAAAGAATCACACAACTGTAGAAATAACGCATGAAAATTATCGCACCACTACGCAACTTCGTCAGCCATTAAAGAATGACAAACCACAAAATCGTTATATTTTTTCACGTCACTCCCATCGATAATTTGCCAGAAAAATGAAAACAACGTCAATTTTGGCTAAAAGGGTGTCGAACATCCTTAATACGGAGCGAATTATACGATTTATTGGTCTTTCAAGGTAGGAATTTCGATGAAATATCGGGATTTTCACTGGTGTCATTGTATTTTGTATTAGAATTCTGGTAATTGGCATGAGATCTGTTTATTAAATTGAATAATGAAGTAGGACAATTCGAAAAAAGATTTCATCATGTGATAGTTTCACTGAAATCAATTTAATAGTCAAGAAATCAATCAGTTAATTGGAAAATCTTACTTCCCTGCTGGTAAACAAAAATTGATTTTTCATTGAACTTTCAGAGAAATTTCAATTTTTTTCTCTGCATTCGATATAATGTCGTTTTTCTTAAAATTATGATTACACTGTCAACGAAATTTCAATGTTTTTTTCCAGTAGAAAATCAATGTGTGCATTACAATCAAAATAAAAAAAAACCTTCTCAAGTTTTTTTATTTAATTTTCATATTCAGTAATGAAAAAATTGCATGAAAAACTCCAGTCCAAGTATATTTTTTAACAGATTCTTCTCGCGGCGATGGATTATTTCAGAATTCATGAATATTTCAGGGCATTTTACGTCGTGGGAATCAAGAATTGAGGAAGTCGGGAATTAGGAATTGAGTTGTGAAGTGGTAAAACGTTTCAGGGCAGACGCGAGTCGACTGTTAATCATGTGATGATCTTGAGGGCAAATGGTTTCGAATGATATATGAAGACAGTTTCTGAAGTTGACACATCTGTCACAGGAAATTTCTTGCCATGATCTCTCCTAGAATCATTCGATTAGAGAGATTGCTCTATAATTACCGAGCTGAGAGATATCAGTTCGAACGGCTCCCACACTTTTCTACTAAATTATTCCTATGAAAGTTTCTTCCATGAGAGATGATATGGCCTGAAATAGTTTCAGAATATTTGAAAAATTCATACGTCCAAACTTTGTGTTTTCATCATTGAACGTGTGCAAAATCTGAAAAATGTCAGAACTTAAAAATTGACTATCAACTTGGGACAGTACAAAAAATTTGTCCCCATAAAATTCTCAAAATAATCAATTAATAGTGAAGAAAAATTAAATCTCTTACGAGATTTTTAAAAATTTCTGTCAGTCTCAACAGGTTCGACACTTTTCTACTAAATATTTTCCATAAAATTCTCTTCGATCAGAGATGATACGGCCAGAAATAGTTTCAGAATATTTAAAAAATTCATACATTCTGTACATTAGCAAAAACTTGTATTTTTATCATCGAACGTGTGTAAAATCTGAAAAAAGTCAGAATATAAAAATTGACTATCAACTTGGGATAGTGAAAAAAATTTGTCCTCATACAATTCTGAAAATGATCAATTAATAATGAAGAAATTTCCTACGACATTTGAAAAAATTTCCATCAATTCTCTATAGTTACCGCGATGAGAGACATCAGTCTGAACAGGTTCGACACTTTTCTACTAAATTATTTCTGAGTTTCTTCCATGAGAGATGATACGGCCAGAAATAGTTTCCGAATATTTAAAAAATTCATACATTCTGTACATCAACAAAAACTTGTATTTTTATCATTGAACGTGTGTAAAATCTGAAAAAAGTCAGAATATAAAAATTGACTATCAACTTGGGATAGTGAAAAAAATTTGTCCTCATAAAATTCTGAAAATGATCGATTAATAATTTCCTACGACATTTAAAAAAATTTCCATTCATTCTCTATAATTACCGAGATGAGATATTTCAGTCTGAGCACGTCCGACACTTTTCTACTACATATAGTACCCCAGCCAGAAGTAGTTTCAGAATATTTGAAAAATTCATGCATTCTATACATTAGTAAAACCTTATGTGACAAGAAATAGCTTCAAAATGTTTCAAAAATTCATACATTATCAATGTCAGTAACACTTTGTGTCTGTGTGATTGAAATTCTGCAGACATTTCTGTTTGAAACTTTTATCGTGAAGAAAGTCTCACAAATATCACAAAATTGATTCTCAACTGGCAATGGTGAAAAAAAATGTAACCTCATAAGATTCCCGAAGTCATCTATTGATGATGAGTCAATCTCCCTCTACGACGTTTTTTAAAAGTTCTCACAATTCTCTATAATTACCGAGGTCGGCGATGTCAGTCGACACGTTTCTAGAAAAGGTTTTTCCATGAAAGAGATGATGCGGCCAGAAATATTTCCAAAATGTTTCAAAAATTCATACATTGTCTATATTAGTAAAACCCTACGTCTGTATACACTACATATAGGGTAACCAGACCCATAGATAGACAATTAAGGACAATTTGAGGTCCGTCAAGAGATCGGAAATTGATAAATCACCTTAATACGCCAACGATTGGTTCTGAAAAAATATATGAATTATGGGAAAATAATGATTTGAAGTGAAAACAATGAAGGAATGAATGATAAAATGACGAAAAAGTAGGATGCAGCGCACACACCCAATAGATAGACGGTCGTATTTAACGGTTATTCAAACAAATTCGTCCTTTTGTACGATTAAAGAGGAAGAATGATCCTTTTCGCTAATACTAATCGAAGAGATACCGTGTACTTTTGTCTTGATGACTTTTTTTTTCACATTGCTCCGTCAATAATGCGTGACTGTTGTCTAACTCCTCACACCGCCACTGAGGGTCAATATTGTACCTCGCGAGAATTTGTATTTGTTTACGTTCAAAATGTTGATCAATGAAAAATAAGAAAATTATCGGTTTAATTATACATTAGTTGGATTGTCAAAAATGGAAATTTGTAATACAATTTCTATTATATTTTTTATAGAATACCAAACAAAGTTGAAATTTTATTACTCTGGTTACCCTAATTTAAATTCTGCAAAATGTTCTGCATGGAATTTTCATCATGAAGAAAATATTAAAAATATCGCAATTTAAAGATTGATTCTCAACTGGGAACGGTGACAAATTTTGACCTCATAATATTCCTTCAATAATCTATGAATAATTAATAAATCTCCGTCTACTACATTTTTAACTTTCATCAATTCTCTATAATTACCGAGATGAGAGATCTCAGTCGACACATCTCTACTAAATTATTTCTATGAAAGCGTCTTTCATAAGAGAGATGATGCGACCATAAATATTTCCAGCATGTTTCAAAAATTCATACACAACCTGTATCAGCAAAACCTTACCTCTGTGTAATTAAAATTCTGCAAAATTTTCTGCATGAAATTTTTATCATGCCGAAAATCTGAAAAATGTCACGACTTAGAAATTGAGTCTCAACTGGAGAAGGTGAAAAAAATTTCCGCCATACAATGCCTAAAACAATGCATTAATTATAAATAATCTCCTTCTACAACATCTTTAATAATTCTCATCAATTCTCATCATCAATTCATCAGTTAAAACAAATATACGATTCAAATTTTTAAAAAACTGTGAAATCCCGACCGCATCCTCCCACTCCCTCGAATTAATTCCAACTTTCCCGTGGAACCCGCAAAATAAATTATGAAATCCTTCCCAAGTGCTAATTCCCCACCCCAAGCAGCCCCTGAAAAAACAATAAAACCCTTCGCAGCTGCACGAAAAAAAATCCCAACGGCTGTTCGCCCTTAATTACCGACTCCCCAAGCCGGCGATCGCCGAAGCCATCTCTCATGCCCCGAAAAAAAAATCTCCACCAATTAACGCAAACTTTGCTTTCCACAATTAACTAGATTCGCTAAAACAGCGATAAATCCCCGGTTTTGAACGACGACACGAATTTCCTATCTAATCTTCCCGGGCGATTTGATTCAAAGCGCAAAAGTTGTTGAACAAAAAGACTCCTCAATATCCCGCGAAACTTTTTGACTCGTAAGCATCACAGTGTCAACTTTAGCTTTGGTTGAAGATACCCCAGAGTTGGAATACCAAATCCGATTGGAGCACCAGGAACTTCCGAACGTCGAGGACATCCTCCTCACCATTTTTTTTCATTTTCTCGTTTTTATTTCTCTATTTTTTTTTCTTTTTCTTTCTCTTCCTCCAGTTCTTCGCACAGTTGACGTTCAGATCGCTGTGTACCACATACGAGCGTGGGAATATTGGAAATTGTCGAAAAGTTTTCCTCATGGGTGGAGGGGCAGGGCCTTGAAAAATATCACGGTGCAAGTATACCAACGGCATTGTGAAATGTAGCATGAGAGTTAAATTTTTCTTGAAACTTCGTTGGTTGAGAAAACGTATCCATCAATTTTCTGGGAATTGAAAAGAATATGGGGGATGTGGACGATAGTTCATATTTCCAACTTGGAGAGGTATTTTTTGTTCATTTCGATATTAAAACGTAATGTATTGAATCTGGGAAAATGGGAGGGAAGAGAAATGATGGTAGTTTTTATATTTCTGAGGGAGTAAATGGTATTGGGGATATTGGGGTGACGAAGGCGGGAATACCATTACGGAGCATCAGTGAATTACGTATTTAGGGGAATTATAGTATCAAATCTGGAAAATAATTTTTACAACAAAATTCAAAGTATTTTTTGAAATTATGCGTCAGTTAATTAGGGAAATTTTGCGGGAATCCGTTCTTTTTATTTCAAATTTATCAGTTTTTATAGGTAAAAGAATTTCTTGTAAAGAAATCTTTAAATCATTTTTCCCAAATCCATTCGTAATTGTTTGCATTTCATCCCTCAAATATTTACTTTCATTAATGATCATAGTTCATCTGCGAATGGGTTGATTAATTACGGGAAATCACTGGGAGTTGATTTTTTTCATGAAAATTTATATTTTTTTCCAGATAATAAAATTTTGTCAAAGAAATTTTTTGATAATTTTCCCTAAATGTTTTCGTTGTTTATTCCCCACCCTTGACGAGTTTACATAAATGATTATAATTAATCTGAGAATGAGTTGATTAATGATCGAAAATCAATGGAAATTTATTTTCTTAGTGAAAATTTTTAATTTTTTCTAGGTGAAAAAATTTCTTATGAAGAAATGTTTAGATAATTTTTTCGAAATCCGCTCATTATTGGTTATATCTCGTCCCTCATCAATTTAGCTCCGTCAATTATCATAATTCATCTGAGAATGAATTGATTAATTATGGAAAATCAATGGAAATTCATTCTCTTATTAAAAAATTTGTATTTCTTCTATACGAAGAAGCTTCTCATAAAGTAATCTTCAGATATATTTTCGTAAATTCACTCATAATTCATCGGAGAATGGATTGATGATCTACAAAAGACCACTAGAAATTCATTTTTCATTAAAAAATCCCTAATTCAGTAGCAAAGCGGTAAAACGATTCAAGTCGACTTCGCTCCTAGCTGACTATTCAAAGAATATCTCCAAACCTAAGGGAGATGATGAAATTTTCATAATAACCTTTGTTGTAGCTTCCAAATTGCTCTACAGAAAAGGTTATAACAAAAATTTCGCCATTCGCCGTACATTCCGAGATATTCATTGAAAAGTGAATAGTCCAAATCGAATTGAACCGTTTAACGCTTCGCAACTGAATTTATTCCAACTCAAAAAATTTTCCGCAACGAAATCTTCAGATATTTTCTCCTAAATCCACTCACTCTTATTTGTACACTATCTCTCACAAGTTTACTTCCATAAATGATGATAATTCATCTGTGAATCACGAAGACTAATTCATTCCCTCACAAATCCATCAACCGAAAAGCAGACATCAAGAACCCAAAACTCCGTTTTCCTCTGAACTAAATAAGCCCCTCTTCGTTCGAAACTTCAAACGACTACTCCCCCCCCCTCCCCCTAGAAATCCAATTCTCCAGAAATCCCAGGGCTCATAAAATAAAAAGGATTGAAAACGTCTCCAATGTATCGAATCCAAGAGCAAGCCATTACTCCCCATCCCCGAGCCGCAAAGGAAAACATGATTCAATTCTCTCCCGCATCATTCAATCATTTTATGTTAATCCATTTCATTTCAGAATCAATGAGCGACGTAACAGAGGGCTTCTACGCTGGCCGCCACGATCAATTGATTTACGGTATTTTCACAACCCCAGTGAATTCAATTGGGGGATCAGCAGTGTGTGCATTCGCCATGAGCAGTGTTCTCGAGGTCTTCCAGGGCGCATTCAAGGAGCAAGAGACGATAAATAGTAATTGGCTGAGAGTACTACCGGAGAAAGTACCGGAGCCACGTCCAGGTGCATGTGTCAATGATTCCAGAACACTTCCAGATATAACAGTGAATTTTGTTAAAACCCATCCGCTGATGGATGACGCTGTACAATCGTTCTTTGCACTGCCTGTTCTGACGAAAGTCAGTTTTAATTATAGATTTACTAAGGTTGCTGTTGATCCGCAAGTTAAAGCGCTGGACGGGAGGACTTACGATATTTTGTACATTGGGACAGGTGAGATTAACGAAAGTATTTAATATTTGAGAAATATTCTCACGTATCTATGCGTTGCGTCGCGTTAAGGTATTTATGGCGGGGTGGACATGTAGGAGGTGAGACGGAGGGGAATCTATTGTTCTCTCGCTGAAAACCAATCGCTGAACAAAAAAAACGATATTTCAATTACAAATTTTCAATCTATTTCGACCATTTTTGATTATAAATTGAGCAGGTTAAATAGCAATTTTGAATAATTGATTGATTTCTTAGGAAATTAAGAAATATTCCATTTCAAAATGGAACACTCTGGATTAGAATAGAATTTTTTGAGTATTGAGATGCTTCTGCATGAAGGATCATGTTAGAATTCATGTCTACGTCATTCACATTTTATATCGAGCAATGAAAAAATTTCAAGCCAAATCAATCACGTCAGGATTCATGAATATTCCGTGATTGGTAACAGTGGAAAACCCAGTGGTTTCCTTACAATAGCGAAATGGCAACCATTACCCCCACAATAAGTTTAAATTTCTCTTGATATCTTTGATGCAATTTTTAAAACCATTATGTTGCCTCTTTCAGACGACGGTAGAGTTATAAAGGCACTGAACACAAAAGCACCAGACTCACTGACCGAAGTCGGCCAGGTCATTGTGAGCGACGTTCAAGTGCTTCGATACGGTGAGTTTTTTCAGTCTTTTTTCTTCTTAATTTTAGATCCCTTTAAATTTAATTGGATCGCCAACGGATGATCAATCGAAAGGAGAGAATAGCTTCGAGAGGCGATCGGATAATTATTGAAATTTTCTGGGGAAAACGAGCGTCTCACGCTGTTTGTAATTACGAATTTATAGGGATAGTTTCGTGCTAAATTGAAAATTCAGTGATCATTAGTTTTTTCATTGAGAAAGGATTTATCGAAATGCAATTAAAATTCGTTGATGAGGGCGCATTCGGGGTATAATTAATTTTCTCCATCTGATAATATTTTCCAAAAACGAAATAAGATCCTTTGAGTACCTCAATACAGTTCATCTTGTCCCTGGTGTAGGTGCTTGCCTAGCGCGAAATACAATTAACATTCTTTGATAAGGGCACACTCGGGCTACCATCAATCTTCTCAATTTGATAATTTCCTCAAAAAGTGAAATAAGATCCCTTGAGTACCTGTATATAGTCCATCTTGTCCATCTCATCCGTTAAATTGCGATGATTTTCATTAAAGCGTAATTATTTTCCCCTTGAGGTACAGCAATAACAGACTTTGAAGTAGTTCATCTTGCCGGTGAAGCAAAGAAACTAGTTCTTATAGTTAATTCTGGAATAAGAATTCATAGCAATAGTTTTGTGAAAAATAGAAAATTTAGTGATCATTAGTTTTCTTATTGAGGAAGTATACGCTAGGCAAGTAACATACTTGTAATGAATTAGTATGCGTACCGACCATTTTGTATGAATACAATTAGCGCACTCTACTGCCCAACTATCGCAGCAAAATTAAAGTTGTGTAGCTACTTGCCTAGCGCGAAAGCCAATTAAAATTCGTTGATAAGGGCGCACTCAGGCTGCAATCAATCTTCTCCATTTGGTAATTTGCTTAAAAAGTGAAATAAGATCCCTTTAGTACCTCTATATAGTCCATCTGGTCCATCTCACCCATTAAATTGCGATGATTTTCATTATTCACAATTATTTTCCCCTTGAGGTACAGCAATAACAGACTTCGAAGTAGTTCACCTTGCCGGTGAAGCAAAGAAACTAGTTCTTATAGTTAATTCTGGAATAAGAATTCATAGCAATAGTTTTGTGAAAAATAGAAAATTTAGTGATCATTAGTTTTCTTATTGAGGAAGTATACGCTAGGCAAGTAACATACTTGTAATGATTTAGTATGCGTACCGACCATTTTGTATGAATACAATTAGCGCACTCTACTGCCCAACTATCGCAGCAAAATTAAAGTTGTGTAGCTACTTGCCTAGCGCGAAAGGCAATTAAAATTCGTTGATAAGGGCGCACTTGGGCTACAATCGATCTTCTCCATTTGATAATTTCCTTAAAAAGTGAAATAAGATCCCTTTAGTACCTCTATATAGTCCATCTGGTCCATCTCACCCATTAAATTGCGATGATTTTCATTATTCACAATTATTTTCCCCTTGAGGTACAGCAATAACAGACTTCGAAGTAGTTCACCTTGCCGGTGAAGCAAAGAAACTAGTTCTTATAGTTAATTCTGGAATAAGAATTCATAGCAATAGTTTTGTGAAAAATAGAAAATTTAGTGATCATTAGTTTTCTTATTGAGGAAGTATACGCTAGGCAAGTAACATACTTGTAATGATTTAGTATGCGTACCGACCATTTTGTATGCATACAATTAGCGCACTCTACTGCCCAACTATCGCAGCAAAAGTAAAAGTGTGTAGGTACTTGCCTAGCGCGAAAGGCAATTAAAATTCGTTGATAAGGGCGCACTTGGGCTACAATCAATCTTCTCCATTTGGTAATTTCCTTAAAAAGTGAAATAAGATCCCTTTAGTACCTCTATATAGTCCATCTGGTCCATCTCACCCATTAAATTGCGATGATTTTCATTATTCACAATTATTTTCCCCTTGAGGTACAGCAATAACAGACTTCGAAGTAGTTCACCTTGCCGGTGAAGCAAAGAAACTAGTTCTTATAGTTAATTCTGGAATAAGAATTCATAGCAATAGTTTTGTGAAAAATAGAAAATTTAGTGATCATTAGTTTTCTTATTGAGGAAGTATACGCTAGGCAAGTAACATACTTGTAATGATTTAGTATGCGTACCGACCATTTTGTATGCATACAATTAGCGCACTCTACTGCCCAACTATCGCAGCAAAAGTAAAAGTGTGTAGGTACTTGCCTAGCGCGAAAGGCAATTAAAATTCGTTGATAAGGGCGCACTTGGGCTACAATCGATCTTCTCCATTTGATAATTTCCTTAAAAAGTGAAATAAGATCCCTTTAGCACCTCTATATAGTCCATTTGGTCCATCTCAACCGTCAAATTGCGATAATTTTCATTTTGCACAATTATTTTCCTCTTCAGGTACAGCAATAAAAGATCTCCAAGTAGTTCACCTTGCCGGTGAAGCAAGTAAACTAGTTGTTATAGCTGATTCTGAAATAAGAGCAGTGCCCCTGCACCACTGCGACAGTCCAACAGCAAATTCTTGCGTTGCCTGCGTCGCACTTCAGGATCCGCATTGCGCCTGGGACGAAATGACACATACATGCGTCGCTGTGCCAACAAAGTTGCACGATAATGATGCCAGCAAAACACTATTCCAAGATATTATCAATGGAAAACACAAGGGATGTGGTTATCAGCAGGGTAAGACATGTTTCATCATTTTCGCCTTGTAAATTTATCTTCCGCAAATCGCCAGCCTCCCAGCACCATCCGGTCTCACTCTACTCTTCTAACTACTCCTCTAGAAATCGTTTCAACCTAATTTTCTTTCGTTGTCTGTTAGCTAATACTTTAATTCACTCGCAATTGTCCTAGTACAAGTTTCCCCGAAAAAACTAATACTTCTTGTGCTTTTTTATTGTTCGTGGTTTTTAATTAAGAAGATGGCTTCTGTTTAATGGTTCTTTCGTCAAGTTAGGGCGAGAGTTTAATTGGTCTTTTATTGGCTAATCAAAGTTGGATGAATACGATACGATAATTCAAGTTGAATAACCGTGAGAATTTAATTAGAAAGGGAAGTTGTTATTATTTTGCTGATAGCTCCAGAAGGCATGATATCAAAGCTGTTTGTGAAATAATAAAAACAAAATTTGTTGAACGACTTCTCATAATTTAACGCTTGGTTCAGCTGCTGAAAGTAACAACGTAAATTATTTTTTTAAGAGACAAGCGTCGTTTTTAATTTTTTAATGATGTAAATTTGTGATAATTAAATGAATTCATCTTCTCAGTTAAATAGTCTTTAAACCAATCATTATTCACATTCGTGTCTTCTATGTATTATCATCTTATCCTCTTCGACCAGTGAATATTGTCTCGGAGATGGCGAAACCAGTGTTACCAGTGGTACCACCTAGAGTAGGACGTGGTGAGCAGCCCGACGAAAGGGACAATGAAATCGTCATCGAATTGGATCGTGAAAATCAGTACAGTCGCACTCAGCCAAGAGCTAACGAGCCTCAAGGTAATGCTCATTCCCCATGTTGAACAATTTCCAACACAGAGACAGTACAGAACACCAACTTTTGATTTGCACCCAACTCCGCTATTCATTTCCTCAAAAATTGTCAAACTAACTTTATGAGAAAGAAAAGACACTACAATCATCACAAAGCAAAACTTTCGCCTGCGTTCAATGTTTGTTATGCATCCTTATCGTTTTCAATCGCAATTTGAAATTAACAGACGGAGAAGAGAGTTTTTTAATTTCTCATGGTCAATTTTTCTTACTAACACTGAAACAAATACATACAGTCGATAATTCCACTGAATATTCTGGGGTGCTGTCGATTTTACGGAGCGACGAATTCTTGATTGAGAATTCATACTTGCGATGAAATGTTGGGAAATTTTTCATATTGTTCTATAGATGAATAATTCCCTAGGACATTTCAAACATTGTCATAAAATTTGCAGAAAGCGATGACATTTTAAATTTCATAGACAATTTCACGTTTGATTCGATTTAGGGAGAACAATCATGGAATTTCAGATTTCACTGAGAATTTGAAGAAATTATAAATTTTTGAGCAGGAGGAAGACGAGAATTCCCATACTTATTCGAATTTTCAATAAAATACGAGTAATCGTGGCTGAAGGCCCCCTAGCGATGGCTTATTGTAAGAAATTTTTTTTTTGTGTATTTTTCTTGCAATAAATTTCATTCAAAATTTAATTTAATTTTACGAGTAATCATTACCAAATTCGACTGGAATTTCAATGAATTCGAGCATACATTTCATTGAATAATTGCACTAAAATTGACGGTTTCCATTGATCTTTTCTTGAAATTTTGAATTTTCAATGACAAAATTCCCTCAAACATCAGTGAAACTAAATTAATGTTCGCCGTTGGAACTCACATAGTTTTTTACATCAATTAAACGCTCAAACAACGGCTCGCGCTTTCTAGCGCTCCTCGTCTTCCTCCATTCTCACCAACTAAACGTACTGCGCATGCACATCCTGCGCAGTAAGATGCGCAGTGACATCAAAAGTGAATCGACGTGGAGTCCATTCCCCAAGTTACAAAGGCATCGGAAGGAAAACAAAGCTTAAAAAAATAAAAAAATCCTCTCGATCCAAGAATTCGTCAATCCACGCCAACCCAACGCCCCAAACGATCTCTAACTCATCTAATATTTTCAGGAGTTATAGTAACCCCAGCCGTCTACTCAGCGCAAACCCTAACCGGCGCGCTGATCGGCACCTGCTTCTTCTCCCTGATAGCAGGTTTCGCCTCGGGTTTCTGGTTTTCCCAGCGTCTCCGAGGTACCCCATACCCAGATCCCCCCGAGCAACGTCAACAACTGAACCGCCTCACCGAGTCCTCAGAATCCCCCGCGGGTTTCAACAACAAATCCATAAATCTCGTTCTAAATGTACCCCCAAAAAATCCAAACGGTAAAAATGCCAATTCGTCGGCTGAGAATAAACCAATGCAAAAAGTCAAGAAGACGTACATATGATACAGAAGACGTCGAGCCGTGTGAGGCTTGGCTGATCGAGACGACGATACCCAGATATCCACCGGCTCGTCGTCCGATGCAACTGAATCCGAAAATTCCTACAACGAAAATATTTACGAGAAGACAAGCTCAAAGAAAACATCAATACCCGCATCAACAGTCTCATGCAGTTCTTCCGAAATCGATTTACGACACATGAACGATGCATTCGATCCACCAGGCTACGACATTGTCGTTAATCCCGAGTTTATTGTACCCCAAAATGACGAACAATTGTCCCACAATCGTGCAAGACTGACTTACAAAGAAACCATCGCCGAAAGTAATCCAACAAATCCACCAAAAACATCTAGAACACGGAGTAGATATCAAGATTACCAGAGTGTTGATACATCCCACGAGCACTATATGATACCAACGACAAATCCTAAAGACAAACGTACATTGTCACTGTTCAATCCTGAATTTCTACCCAATTTCAACGACATGATGATGTACGTGTCACAACCCAATGAGGCTTTGTCGAGTGTCTCACTACCCTGGGATCGTACAGACATTAATTACCATAATGCTTCCACAATTAGACACTCGTTAGACAATGATCCCACTGTTAATGAACATTTTTTCATGAAGAGTTCAACACCAGTCAGGGATCCGAGTTACGATAGTTTACAGCATGAGCGGTACAATAACCAGATTATTGCTAATGAAAATTTGTACGCTTCCGTTATTAGACAGGATAACGAACGTAAATCGAGCAATGTCGAGTACAATTGCTGAGTTCAGGGGAGGGGGGATTTTTTTAGCTTTATTAATTGATATTTTTCGTCTCCCGGATTGAGTGTCACCAGGTTGGGAAATGAGCCACTGTGGATGGTTATATTACGTATACGGTGAGAACGTACTTGTGATAAAGACTGGTGGTACTGTGTTCTTAGTAGTGGCCTGTTAGGCGTTTAGGGGAAAAAAGTTGAAAAATCGAAAAAAAATAATGATTACGGTATCGTTGCGTATAACATAAGCGTACTCAGCAGACGAAGCGTGCCTTCCATGTATTTTTGTTGGCAATTTGGTAGTGGGGTGGTAGTGGGTGGGGGTTGATGCTTTAAGAGAGAGGATAGTGTTTCTTTTAGCGAGGGTTTGGGGGAGGAGAGCGGGACGTGAGAAATTGCTTTGGAACAGGTGGTGAGTTGATCAGAATCTGATGGGGTTTAGGGAGATGGTGAAATTTCTGTTGGAGCTTTATGAGACGAAATGGGTCTACAGAAATTTTACTGTCTTGCTTAGAGAATTGAAGTGACTTTGCAGGTGAAGTTGAGGTGGAGTTTTTGGTGAATGTACACGACAACAACGAAGTTTTTTTAGAAGTACATCTTCACTTATATCAAGAAACTTGTAGTTTGAAAGATTTCAAGAACAGAATATCTTGCGCTAAGAAAAAAAAACTTTCGTCAAGAAATTTTGTACTTGTCCTAAAGACGAGGACAATTCCTTGGTGATAAGAAAGCGATTTCTTGTACCAAGTGAAATTGAAGTAATTCATTTAATAGTTTTTTGCCGCAATTCTAAAATATGTGAATGCAAAAACCACTTGAATTGATTTGAGAACTCGTTTTCTTGATATCAACCAATTGCCCTCATCTTTCGGACAAGTATAAGTTTTTTGGTGTAAGATTTTTTTTCCTTAGTGTGAGATATTGTGCGCTTGGTAATTTTCGAGCCATGAATTGGTTGATCAAGTAAAGACGTACTTCTAAAATAACTCTTGTCCTCTCAGTGTAGTGGGATCGAGGGAGCTGGTGACATTTTCATGAAAACTTTTTTTTCGGATTTCGAGAGGTTTCTGAAAAACTGAAAACGGGTTTGAACCGATTTCAGTTACAGTTTTTGATGGATGAGGACATTTTTTATAGTGAAGAAAGAACGCTGATTTTCCACAAATTTTTTTACTACCTCCATTAGATTTTGGGATTTTCAGTTGGAGGAATTTTGGAAGTGAAGTTGAGGTTTTTTTTTTGGTGAATATATTGAAATCTAAAGGAGAAATTCCAAGTGAGGTTTCTGTTTTGTTTTTAGTGATGAATTGAAAGTTGAGATTTCGAGATATTTTTCACAATCTGAAAGGAGAATGAAGAATTCACTATTAATTTTCGATCAATGAGGACATTTTTTATAGAGGAAAATAAGATCTGTTTCAGCAAAAAAAATCCATCTCCCTTAAATTCCGGAATATTCAGTACGAAATAAAGTTAAAATGAAAGATATTTTGCAAGTGAAGTTGAGGTTTTGTTTTTGATCATCTAAAATCTAAGGGAGATAGGGAAATTTCGATAGGAACTTTTCTTTAGATTTCTGGAGAACTAAAAACTGAATGAACCAACTTCAGTCTCAATTTTCGATGGATGAGAATATTTTTTATAGCGAAAAAAGAAGCTGTTTCCACAAAAAAAAAATTCTACCTCCATTAAATTCTGGGATTTTCAGCAAGAAGTAATTTTGAAAGTGAAATTGAGTTTTTGTTTTAAGAGATTTAAAACAAAACCTCATAAGAACTTTTTGGTAGATTTCAAGATATTTCAAGATAAATTGATTCTATTTTTTGCAGTGAAAAATGAGTGCTCAAAAAACTTCTACAAAAATGATTCTATTTCCCTTAAATTCCGTAAAATATTCCGCAAAAACTGATGCTAGACACTGAATGAAGGGTCCTCATGTGAATTTCATCCTCCTTTTCTCAATCCCCTCAACATTCCCCAAATATTCACCAAAAACTGAACTAAATCCTGTTCGAAGCTGAAATAATTATTTCCCATCTCATTTGCCCACTTCTCCCCTAAAATGAAAGCTAAAAAGTAATGAAGAATAGCAGATATCGAAAGTAATGATGGCGATGACGATGATTCTCGAAGCGGGTTCAAACGTGTGGCAAATATTCAGAGGCAATAACTGCCAATAACCGAAGGAAAACGACTTCAAAAAAACTTGTAAATAAATATTAATTTTTAATTAATCTTGTCTTCGACTCGATGGGACTTTTGATTATCGATATTTAAGAGAATTTCAAGTGTATATAATACTTATCCCGTCGAGATAAAAAAATAAATGGATGAGCAGAGCGAGGTGGAAAAAAAATCGATAGAGAGGATTAAATAGCATTAGGTAAGAAAACATTTTGTACAATCGCTTCGTAATATCGTGTTTCCTCGTCACTCGAGATTATATTGTATGTATGAAACAAAAAATAAAATATATATATCATAGTATTTACATGAGAAATAAAGAATGCAGATATGGCAGCTATTTTACATTTCTATCGATTTATGGAACAAAAAAGAAAATAAATATTTGCAATATATTTGCCATGCTCCATGTACCTAAAACAAATATGGGAATTATTGTTATGGCACTCTCTGGGGGTGACATATTCATTTCAAGTAATCTTGCCCATTTTATTTTAGGTATCGTTTTTTTTTAATTACTCCTTATCTTTTTATTTCTACGAAATACTGTACTTGACGACAAAAAAATTGGAGAATTAATTAGGCTCGTAGATGAAAATTAAGAGGAAATAAATCGCGAATTATATTGTATCTATAAAAGAATGAATATATATGAGAAACATGAACTGTATAAAAAATGCATTTTATTAGATGAATTTTTGAATACGTGTGACGATAAGAAAATATCTATGTAAATAATGGTTCGAAGTGATTCAATTGCCCATTGATTGTTAAAACAATTGGATTGAATTACCACTGCGCAAAATTATCAACGTATTTTGTTAATTTTTCAAGTTTATCGTTGGGAATAATAATGAATTGCGGAAAATTGGGCGATCGAAATTTTTTAAAATTGGGGGGAGAAATTAATTTTGTTCACAGAACAGATGAATCAGATCGGAATTAATAGTATCTGCCGACTGTATTGTTTATTGAGGGATGATTATTGTGTGAGAGTGTGTGAGGATAATTGCTACATTCCATTTGAAAGCCAGGACTGCCAAATTGGTCGGCCTCACGACAGCTTGAATGGCCTTTGAATCTTCAATGAATTCAGATTTTTTGGTTTGCAAAGTTATTTGTAGACATGAAAATTTTTTCCATGAAAATTCTTTTTAAAATTACGAAAGCACGAAATAATCGAGTATTTGACAGAATTGAAGAATCGATCTGTTATTTTTCGTAGTACGATTTAAAGATATCCAAGCATCTTTTAATGTTTGTCATTAAAATCACATTTTACACAGAATTATTATTTTTTTAAACTTTCGTTGTTCATAAATAAATAATTGAAATTGTTTAAATTTTCGGAAAGCTGAATACGAATAAATTTATTACGATTCCGAACAAATGATTTTTTTGGTGGAAAATTGATGGTTTATAAATTATTTATAGAAAATACTCGTAATTTTCAAAAACTGCAATTTGTAAATTATTTCATCAATCTTCCTCCAAAAGTAAACTTTCTTATTTTTTTCCGGATTTTTAAAATGAGTTTAAACAGTTCAATATCGAGATTCAAATCCAGAGCTGCAAAGTTTAAATAATAAAATCATTGTAAAATGTTCGGAAACTTAGGGTCAAATGGGGCTCAAATGAAAGCCCTGATGTTCGACTACAAAAGTAGAAAAGTATTTCACTTGGGAAAAAATAGCTAAAGTACTTGGATATCCTTAACTCAAAAAATGACACATGTAACATGAATTTGATAATCATCTGCTGAACAAGCTGACGTAGCGGCGATCAAATAAACAATGATGTAAAAATTCGATAAAAGAAATATTTTAGTGGCCTTTTTGTAGACGAATTCGTCTGTGCTTTGTTGAAAAAACACTATTAGAAAAAAACACGAACAATTTGTATAAGTTATTGATTATGTAATTGTAATACTCATTAGTGATATTGGACTAGCTTGAGGAAATTTCAAATCGCCACGTCTTTCAAATCTCATTCATCAGTAAGGACATTATTTCGAGAGTAAAGATAATTCCTTCCTCTTTATCAAGTTTCTTTTTATGATCGTGGGATATTGATGAGTAAGGAGTAATAATTACATATTGAGTATAGTGGCTACTTGAATAATGATACGGAGAGAATCAAAAGTCAATGGCAGTCCAGGCACACGATGTATGCTGTGCCAATACAATGTTTTTTTGTATATAAGGGCGATACGAAAATTTTTCAATTTTGGTAGATCAACGAAATCGTGAGATTAACTAAATTTCGAGGGGGAGATTGTCGATTTTCGATTGCTGAGGGTGTGTGGGAAGTTGAAAGTTTTTGATTGGAAGAGTTGATGAGAAAAATGTTGAGGGGGTGATGTATTACCTGGGGGAATTTAGAAATTATCCCAGTAACGAGTGATTTCAGAAGTACGGTGAACAGGCCGATTGCTGGACGGCTGAAGGAAATTCCACATTCTTGATGGCTTCCATACCATCAAGAATGTTTTAATTAGCAGAAAAAAATTATTTGAAGTGAAAATAACAAAATAAAGAGTAATTAAATTAAGAAATATAGTTGAATGCAGCCGAAATCCTTAATTTCAGGATCACTGGACCATATTTTTTTTTAGTTACTGAATGGTGATCAATAGAAAAAATAATTGATCACATGATTATACGCGAAACATGGTGGTGGTGTTAATATTATTGAAAGGTGAAAGGTTGAAATTATCATTACAATTTTCATTTTTTGTGGAATAGTCAATGCAGGTTCAAATCGTCCAGAAATTGGCCTGTTTACCTTAATTGTCAGAACATTTTTTTTTTTTAATTAATCCTCGATTGCAAATCTCTTGTGACATTTCATCATAATTAAACCATTCTTCATAAAATTCGAAGTTAAACTGAAAATTTAATGAAATTCCAAATTTTTTAGCAGCAGCAAGACGAGAATTCGGTAAATTCCTTGAATTTTCCTGATTTCTATAAATTTGCATGGAATAATTGCACTGAAATTCAGTTTTCACTCATTTTTCCATAAATTTTTTAATTTTCAATGACCAAAATCCCTTGAAATTTCAGTGGAGCAAAGAAATGAGAAATGAGGAGTACATTTTTTACTTCAATTCTTTCAAGCCTCCGAAATTTTTACCGAAAAAATGTCTTGAATGGAATTATTTCTCCCATGCACTCTCGAAGGAGCAGATGAATTTTTGTAGATATACAAAACCTACAAGCACTTATCCAAAGCGTCATGTGCACCTAATTTCTCCATAAAATGAAGGAAACAACCGGGACTTTTGAAAAATAAACGAGTCGTTGACCCATACAATTGATTATAATTTCATGTCGAGCAATCATGACAAACTTGTGTGCTACCCGTGCGTTTTATATTAATTTTTACGACTTAAAGTTAACGATCATGTGAACGCAAGTGCTGTACATAATCACGTGAAAATTGTACCGATGCATAATGAATTTTTTAATGAAAAAATCATGAATGAAAAAAAATTCAAAGTGATCCACTCTATGCCTAAACTCAAAGTTGACGCAGATCCAAGGAAACATAATGGAAAATTATATGAAGAAAATGTAATTGCGTTTTAGATAGTTAGGAATATATGAAGAACTACTCCTCTACGATATTTCAGTTTTTTAAGTAACGAATAGTTTATTATATATTTTTTAAAAAGACTTTTACGCGCTTTGATAAGGAAATCATTCTTTTCTTTTTAATTAGCCTCGTTAATTAATAATCATTGTTTGTCCCCCTGCATTATAAATAAAATCATAATCGCAATGTAATTTATAAGAAACGAAAAAAAAATGAAATAAATGAAAATATAGAAATAAACAATGATTCAATCATTTTTATTAATGTAATTCATCCTTTTTACATGCATATGCTATTTACATTACATAATAACAGAGAATAATTATTCTCATGAAATTGTACATTATTTTTATTATTATTCACATTTTTAAAGCCGAAAAATTTCCTTTGGTGGCTATTATGTAAGGAAGAGTGGGGCAAAATGAAACAGTCAAAAAACAACTGTTTGACGCAATTCAAGCAAAAAAAATTTATTAACTATTTTTTAAATCAATTTTTGTTTATTAACTTTTTGTTATTATTGGGAGTACTGATGAGAATAATAATTTTCCATTCAGTAGACTGGAAAATAATTGAGAAGTTTTGACGGGAGAAGACTTTGTCAATGGATTAATTGAAGAGAAAATGAAACAGCAAAATCGAAAGTCCAGAGGGGGAACAAGGAAAATGGTGATGCTGAATTTCAATCGAATGAAAAAAAAAGTGTAATCGCCCTAATCAATCAATTGAATTGTAGATGAAATATTTCATATTACTTGAAAAGAGAACTGTGGATAAAATTAGTGAATATTATAAATATTGTCGTCTCGATATAAGAAATATATGAAAAACCTTCGGGAGTTTCGAATGAGGAGAGAACATAGACTCAGCGATGACGAGGCCTTAGTTTGGATGCTGGAGAGTCAGGGGACAAGTTGACTGGTGGACGTTGACATCGAGATCTAACAGGGGAATGGGGTTCATCTGTGTAGATAGTCGCTACGCTATATAGGGATTTCGAATATCATTGATTTTTTCGCATCGCATGTTCTTTTCTACCGAATAAAAAATTGTGATTCTCATCAGGACTCGCAATAATAAAAAAAATTAATAAACAAAAGTTGATGAAAAAAATATTTTTGCTTGAATTGCGCCAAGTAGTTGTTTTTCACTGTTTCATTTTGCCCCACTTTCCCCTAAATAGTTTGGATAAGAATATCATCCATAAAATAAATTCCAGAATTTTCTCATTATTCTTTAGAGAATTAATGCACAGCTACATGAAATATTTTGAAAAATCATGTTTCATTGCAATGAACAAATCAATAAATATATAAAGACCTAAATTATTAATAATCTTTTATGTGTTTCAAACTGACTCATCAATCCTCAAATTAATAATTCCTTAAGCTAGTGATTTGAATACAATTGTTGTCAAGACAGTATTTTTTGACAGAAATTTGCAGTATGCAATGCATCATCGAGTGCATTAAATTCAGTTATCATGAAGCAACATACCGCACCATGATCACAGAATCTTAGCTGGTAAAATATAGGCCTCAGCCAAAATAGAAATCTGCAACATGGGTCTTCACGAGGGAGAAATGGTAACAAGTGCCAGATAAAACAGAATATCGTAGCGAACGGCTGATGGAACAGATTTCATTCGAGCAAGTTCTGAGCTGGAATTCTTCGTGTGTAGGGTACCCCTAGAAACCTTGAATTTCAACCAATGAGAGCCACGCATTCAGAATCCCTGCATTACCGATCGGGATAAATAGCTCTGATTTGTTGAAATTTTAGGTTTCTAGGGTACTCTAAACGCGGAGAATTTCAGCCCTGATCATGTAGATCCCTTAGTTCTGCACTGACAATATTTTCACAATTTCCATTCTACGTTTTGTTGTAATAATAACTAAGCGGAGAAAAAAGTTGGAGAAAAATTACCGGACAAGTCAACACTGAGAAAAAAAATTACTTCTGCTGAATAAATTTACTTTCCACAAGTAAATGTAGGGGAGGTTGGGGTAAAACGGACACTTTTGATTTTTTTTAAATGTTAATGAGGGGTTGAAATATTAATAAAATTTAATAATTTTTTTTTCAATACAAAGAACAATTATTTCCCTTTGTGGCGAGCCTAAACTGAGCTCAATTAATAAATTTGTTTCTGAGTTATGAATAATTTGAAAAAAGTACAAAGTGTCCATTTTACCCCACCTTTCCCTATCTGAATATTTGCATTTGAAATATGTGAATTTTCTTGCTGTTAGTAAATTTACTTGGCAAAAGTATTCTTTTTCTCAGCGAAGTAATCGTGGAGCGAACTCCAGTTTCAGCACTTTTGCACTCTACATAGAGAACAATTGGTATCCGATTAATTCATCCCAAGATAATTCAACCCACAAATTTATCCCATGACAATTCATCCCAAAACAATTTCATCCCACGAAAGTTTCATCCCTTTTTTTTATTATTACTGTTCGGATGAAGAATACGTTTGGCTGAAGCGCGTGACCCATCGGATTAATTTTCAAGTTTTGTACTGATTTTGTAAATTGATGCTGTGGTCTATTACTTGTGGCCGATCTGGCGAAAGTTAGTTGTGATGGATAAGAATGATTTGACCGTTTTTTGCAATTTTTCCTGTTAATCCGTTGATCGGTTGTGTAAACAATTCTGGGAGGGAATCGTGAAGTATCTGATTGATTTTGCTGTTGTGTTTAATGCTTTTTTCTGTGAAAATAAAGGTAATATATTTCTCTCCCTGAATTATTGTTGTGACCGTGAAAAATTCCATTGGAATTTTGATGTTTGGGATGAAATTGTCGTGGGATTGATTTGTTTGGGGATGAATTTGTTTGGAAAGCGTAGTCCGGGATGAATTCATCTAGAACCAGAACAATTCAATAAAAATTACCAGAAAAAAACGTAAAAATTACGTTTCGAAACGTAATTCGCGAGCAAAGTAAAATTCAATAAAAAGTATGAGTCGGAACTGAAATTGTACGAATCGCC
Source organism: Diachasma alloeum (assembly GCF_001412515.2). Taxonomy (NCBI): domain Eukaryota; kingdom Metazoa; phylum Arthropoda; class Insecta; order Hymenoptera; family Braconidae; genus Diachasma; species Diachasma alloeum. The sequence goes on along the minus strand of NW_021680408.1, from coordinate 1,399,886 downwards.
ACGTAAATTCTATGATTTGTTCCATAAAAATTAACCACCCGTCTGATGACTCACCGCTGTGAGGACGACAAGTCGCTCCGTAATTTTTCCCCAACGATTGAGAAATTTTACGGAACGGAACGTAGAAATAACTCACCAGCTTCATAAAAATTGTTGAACGTTCAAGAATTTTTGATTTTGGAGGTACAATAAGTCGGCAAGTTTCTGTAAGATTTTACTTCTTCGGGGAAAATTACGTGACAATTTCGTGCTTTGTTCAGTGATGAACCTGAAAGTTCACTGAACGTTTCAGATTTCTTCTCTTCCATTCCTATAAAAATTGCCGGAAAACGATTCCCCATTGGGGATTACGTGAATTTTTCTGTAATTTTTACTGAATATTTCTCTCCGTGTATATCGGGGAAAAAGTGCGAAAGAACAATGAATTTTCCTTCATTGGCCCGGGACAATTTACTAAACGTGAGGGTAATTTCTGCCGGAACAGTAAAATTTAGCCTGCATTCCACCAAAAATTATTCCAGTGAACGTGAATGATTGCTCAATATCACGTATGAAAAAATTCAATAGAAAAACTTAACGAATTCGCTAGAAAATTCTATTGGAATTCTCTAGAAATTCTATGTGGATTCTATCAAAATTCTAGGGAATTTCCATAGAATTCTAGATATTTGACAGGAAAATTAAATTTGATTGTCAATAAAATATTCACTTGCTCCAATTTGCGCGCATTTTTTCTCTCATAAAGAAAGAGATTTGCAATGCGAACACCTCAGAAAAATAATTTGTCGTCACATTAATGATCTAATATTCCGTCATGTACCCCGCCCCAACGATTCGCTGAAAATTCGGGGATAAATGAAGACAATTTTTCCTTTCGTTGTACAATTCATAAGTTGTGTATTAATCCATACATTTGTTATGACATGTCTCACGTCGTTGTATTTTTGCCTCATTTCCCATGATTCATATGAATTATTAATTAATCAATTATCATAGTAACAATCTAAACAGTCACGTACTTACATCCTTAATATTTATATTATATATACTTTTCTCATTGTTTCAAATTCATATTTATATATGTATATCGATACGTTTTTCGTATTTTATTTTACACATTTGCCACATCTTTATCTTTCACTTCACGAGTGAAGATACAAATTCCTTTTCGAGGGTATTTCAACAAAAATTAAGAACGTCGTTATGTCTGTGCACCAAGGAAGGATAAAGAATTTCCCGTTTGTTAATTCTTCATCGAGAAACTGTGGAAAACCTATATCTTCTCCTATGTAGGCGTGATTGCTGAGGGTAATTGTCCTTTCGAACGCGAGGGGCTACTCACTCCTGAAATCATGGGGCCGCTCGTGATTAAATCAATTCGCAATTACCTGTAATCATTGAATTCACCTAAATCACTGAAATCAAGGGATTTCAAAGCTCCGACATTATCCTCTACATAAAAAAAAAATCAATTTGAGACTTATGAAAGTCTGAAATGGAGACTCGAAAATCTTAAATCTGAGAAGTCACACCAATCATTCAAGAAATCACAGGAAATCATTCCACTCTGGAAATCACTAAGCCACTCTATTGAGGAGTGACCAGCCCTCGATTTAAAGTAGCTCTACCCTTGCGGTAAATTCAAAGATTATTGAAAACTGCAAAAAAATTGCAGAAAACTCGATTAGATTTGAAATTCTAATTTTTTTCTTAATTTAATGATCGTTTTGGTTTTTCAAAGAAGAAATATTTAAAATTCAGGATTTAACCCAGTGTCTTATGTGAAAATCAATCTGAATTTTTTTTCGTTAGATGTGAAAAAATCAAGAATTTTTTTGACACCTCTAAAAAAATAATCCACACTTTTGCAAACAAGTTTTATTATTTATTGATAAGAGGGAAATGTTTGAAAAAATATCAATATTTTGCGAAATTTAATTTAGATAATACTGACTGGGTATGAATTTTTTCAATTTTTTTTCATACAATTTAGTTGAAAAATTTAAACACTGAAAATATCCAAAAGTACAGCGTAGCCCGGCCGAAGGGTAGAGCTACTTTAAACCCTTTGAAGCCTCAAGTTGAGACTTTTGAATGTCTCAAGTTAATAATTGAAGTTTCCAAGTAAGACTTTTAGGAGGCTATAAGTTAGATTTTCAAGTCTCAAATTGTCACTTTGAAAACTCTCAACTTGCGACTTTCAGAAGGATCAAATGAAGATTTTAAAATCTCAAGTTGAGACTTCCGAAAGTCTCAATTTAAGATCTTTACAATCTCAAAATAAGGATTTTTTCTGGGTGTTAGCTATCCCTGAAATCATGCAGAAGTCGTCTGAAATCAATGAATTTAATCGAAGTCAGTGGGCCCGAAACCAGAAATTTCTGATGTAATGCAAATCGTGTGAGTAATTTGGAATTTTAAATTTGTTTGGAATCAGCTGTGCAAATTCAGCAAAACGTCGCATCTTTTGACAATTTAATCAACGTTGTTATTATTTTCTCTACACTGAGAGAAAAATCGACATAATATGGCACAAATATCTTCTTGAGTGGAGAACATCGCGTGCATATTCGATCATTCATGGTAGGTTTCAGACAAGACGATACTGCATGAATGAATGAAAAAATGATATTTTTTTCTGGAAATTAGAAAATATTCCTGAAGAGGTAAAGTAAGTTTGAGAGAAGGAAAAGATATTATGGCTTCTTTTCAAACTCATTGGGATTGAGAGCAAGAGAGGGTTATATTTTAGAAATATCTGAAGGTTCTCTCCTGTATAAATTCTGTATTCATTCAATATGAAAGTCTCTATTTCTAGTAATTTTATATATTAGTAATTTAGATATTTTTAGTTATTTTCTTATCTTTTGAGACGAAATTAACGATTTCTGGCGGCAAGAAATTGTCACTTTATTGCCGAGTGTTAGTGTTCAAGTCATGAACATTTCGCAGAATTCTTCCACGGTCTGGCTCATTATACGGAATTCTTATTCCAAACGTTTCATCCTCAAGAGATGAGATATTTGACGCAAGGAATTAGTTTTGTGATATGTCGATATTTATCTCAGTGCAAATTCCCTGATTCGTCACCTTGATTAAACTTTATACATCACGATTTCGATGGCTTCAGTTTCTCTCAAATCATCTATTTCGAATTGATGGAATCGTTCCAAGTCAACTCATACAATTCGTGTCTTCTACCATAAATTGGCGAAATTTAGCATCTTTTGACAATTGAATCAACATTGTTGTTATGTTCTCCAAATCCCCTGACCCTTCACCTTCACGTATGAAAAAATTTGAATTGTTTGCTCAAATACTGCATTTACTGTGAATTTTTTAGAGTCGTAAGTTCCAAAAATCTGACCTTTACAGAACAGTATTAGGAAATTATTACTGCATGCCGAATTGTTCTTTATGCAGTTAGTGATATTTGATGGTGAAAGTGGAATTGACATGAGGATGTGTTACACTGAGAGAAAAACAAACACGTTGTCAAACAAGTCTTGGTTGGGCCAACAAAATCGCTAGTTGAAAATTGCCAAAAAAGANTCGACAGCAACGAAATATTTGGCTCAAGAGGCGGATAATTCACACCAGACGGTGCCTTTTCAGGATGAAAATATCTCACATAGAGGAAAATTTATCAACAAATATTTTATCCCTAAGTTACAAGATTGCTATCATATCATTATTATTGTTTCATTTAAGGATTCATTTCTTGTTTGTGATTATTAGACAGCCGAAATGAAAAACTACTAGCCCTTGTTCCGCATTACAAAGATTTTTCGGGAGCAAAATACGTTTGGACGTATCGAATAACGAAGGAGTAGTGCTATAATAGTTATTTCTTGTGTGTACTGAGAATGCATTTTTTTTAACTACTAAATCTATTTTTGCGACAAAAATTTTTCATTCCGGCACACTCTCTGCATGTTAGACACAAAATAGTATANAGTGATATAATCCCACGAGCTAAAAAACATTTTTTCACGAGTTACGAACAATATTTTTCATCACAATGTGGCGGAAATTGGCCTTTTAGGCACGCGGAACGTGCCAAAAAGTTCACTTTTCGTCACAGCGTGATGAAAAAACCCTTTTTTGATCATTTTCAAAAAACGATTTTCTTGGCACAAGTAAGACTTGTTTGAGAACTTTATCGTTTTTCTCTCAGTGTAGGAATGAGGAGACATGGAGATGTGGAGACTTTGGAAGAATCACTCACTTTAACACTTACTATGAATAGAAAACCTAGCGAATTGGCAAGAAAATTCTATTGGAATTCTATAGGAATTCTATGGGGTTTCTATAGGATTTCTATTGTAATTCTATTGAAAAATTCTATTTGTGTTTTGCGTTGATTGTATTGGATATTCGATAAGAAAAAGTCAATAGATTTCGAATTTCTATTTTAATTTTTCTCTTGAGATTTTTTCTATAAGAATGTTTGGGAATCAATTTTTTAAGTTTTTTCCACTCGGATTCTGCAATGCAAAACAAAATAAAATCCCGTGGAAAAAACTAGGAAATTTTTTGCCCAATAATTGTAATGGAATAAATATCAAGAGAAAAATTTGAAGAAAAATTCAAAATCTATTGACTTTTTCCAATTAAAAATGCAATAGAATCAGCGCAAAAAACAAATAAAATTTGTCAACAGAATTCCAATAGAAATCCTATAGAAACCCCCATAGAATTCCTATAGAATTCCAATAGAATTTTCTAGCGGATTCGCTAGGTTTTCTATTGAATTTTTTCATGCGTGTTAATTAAACTTTATAGACACTGATTTCGATGACTTCAATTTCTCTGAAATCCTTGATTTCGAATTGATGGAATAATTCCATGTCGACTGCAGTTATAAAATCATATTGCGTGATACTTAAAATCGTTGCAATCTTACCTTCCTGAAATCACTGAAATCAACTCTGTAATCACAAATATCAAACGTATGCCAAAGGTATTTTCATCGATAGAAAAAGTCGTCACCTAATTTTCCCTCATCATACCCCGATTGACTCCCCACGCACGAAAAAAGTTAATACAAAAACCTATCGAATTCGTTAGAAAATTCTATTAAATTTCTATTAAATTTTCTATTAGTTTTTGGCTGATTCTATTGACATGTTCAATAGAAAACATTCAATAGAAAAAGTCAACAGAATTCGATTTTTCTATATAACTTATTCTTTTCATATATTTTCTATAGAATTTGCTCGACTCAAATTTTCTAAGTTTTTTTCACTCTATTTTTCTTTTCTTCTCACCAAGAAAATCAAACAAAAAAACTTAGAATATTTGAGCTGAGGAAATTCTATAGAAAGTATCTCAATAGAATAAGTTATACAGAAAAATTGAATTCTATGGACTTTTTTTACTGAATATTTGCTATTGAACATTTCAATAGAATCGGCCAAAAACTAATAGAACAGTTCAATAGAAATTCAACAGAATTTTCTAACGAATTCGATAGATTTTTCTATTAAATTTTTTCGTTCGTGCCCCCATCGAAGATCACTTGCATACATCCAAAGAAACTTCCATAACAACTCTCGAACACAATTGAAAGTCACGGCCATACATCAACGGCAGCTTTACTTTCAGGATCATCAGCGCCCTAATTTTGTGGCAAGATTATAACTATTCATGACATGGCATGGCCGTCATATTCTCATTATTTATAGAATGTACAGCAATATATATATTACGTATGAATAATAATTTTAATCTATGAAATGAACAAATTATCAATACGAATTGATAAAAATATGAGAACAAATTTACATCCACCATTGATTCCAATTTTCTCGTTATAACTGGCATTTTCAACTATTATACATCGAGAAAGTGTATAAAATTTACAAAAAAATTTGTTCCTCTAGACTCGATTTTGATTGATGAATCCTTCGAGTTCGATTCCGTCGCCAATACATAAGCAGATTCCTTTGTTAATAGATATGTCTAGACAGATTTCTTCGGTTCATTGAAGGAGTAGTTTCATTCACTCTTCGTTCGACTGTCCTTTCCCTATTTTCACGAATCCCTCCATCCGAGAAGATGTTCCATTGTCGATATGTATCATAAGCTATCGCATTTCATTCCCAGATGTGCATTTTTTCTCGTGCAGATTGGGGAATGTTACAAGGGAATTCATCCAAAAATAACCGAAGATAATTCAGAAATGAGGAGTAGACAAGACAGACAGTCTCAATTTCTGTTCTAATCATTTTGTTTTTACATATAAACTCAAGCTGACTCGAAGCCCTTTGACTAGCTCTGATATGTACCATAATTGCCTCAAATCATTGCCATTTTCTTTACGTTACGACCCTAAAAAAAATTCTGTTATGTTCACTTTCGTTCACCCCAACCGGCGCTATTGTAAAACCACGAAGAGGTATTTTCGTCCCGTGTTTTGCTCCACGTATTGTCGAGACTACCAGCTCCAGTATCCTGCAATAATTTTGAATATGAGATTTGCATTGAAAGAGTGCTATTAGTTCAATATTTACATTTCATAGTTTTTGGCCGATTCTACTGAAATGTTCAATAAAAAATATACAATAGAAAAAGTTAATAGAATTCGATTTTTCTATACGACTTATTCTATTGAGATATTTTCTGTAGAATTTTCTCGGCTCAAATTTTCCAATTTTTTTGTTTGATTTTCTTAATGAGAAGAAAAGAAAAATAGAATGATAAAAACAGAAAATTTGAGCCGAGGAAATTCTATAGAAAATATCTCAATAGAATAAGTTATATAGAAAAATCTAGTTCTATTGACTTTTTCTATTGAATTTTTTCAATCGAACATTCTAGTAGAATCGACCAAAAACTAATAGACAATTCAATTTTTTTTTTTATATATTTTTTTTTATATTAAATTTTTTCGTCCGTGTGGTGAGACAGGATTTTTTGGCGTCGATTTTTTGGTGCCGCGTGATCAATAACAAAACTTGAATATCTTAAAAAAAACATTTTTGTCATTCATGCCCGTTAAGTGGCGTTTTCGTGGTGTTTTTTAGAACCCGTAAGTGGGATTTACCAGGGGGCCTATTCTCGAAATATTTCCGTGCACGGAAGTGGCTTCGTAGACGAATTGCGTATAGGAATCATATAGGCGTTCCGTCAACGGAGTCGATTCAGCGCACGGAAATATTTCGAGAATAGCCCCCCAGGCCATGGGCCGGTAAGTAAAAACTAGCCCCGATTTCACGATTTACGGGCCATGGCCTGTTAAGTAAGACGTGAAGTGAGTCCCTCTTACACTATAGCTCGTGCGGCTGAACTATAGATTGCCACCAAAACCCAAAATTCACGAGGAAAATCGTAACAAATTCCGTTAAACAAAAGAGCGAAATTAATTTCATTATACCCGACAGTGACGAAGAGGAGTCACAAGACATTTTTNCCCCCCCCCCCACACCCCCGGGCATTCATGACAAAAAATAGTATGTGCCACTCAGCCCGTAGACAAATAACTATTTCATATTTTAGTGAAAAGAATTATTATTATTTCAAACGATCAATTTTTTGTTTTCCATTTTTTTATATTCTATACTTTCTATACAGGTATATTTATACACTCATGTATTTTCTCATGGACGCAATAGGAAACTTGCATGAAATTTTCTCAATTTTCTAATCTCAAGTTTGGCACCTGAATGATTTATTTGTCATTTACAAACGTTTGAAATATTGCTCATTAATTAATAATTAATTGTTAAGAGTTGAAGATTTGAAATTGCTAATGACGTCACGCAGACGGTCGAGCGCTGGACCAATCACAGAATAGCTCGAGAGGACCTAACCTAATCTTGAGGTGCGCCTCGGCCAATGAAGGACAACTCCCCACTCTCTTCTCTTTCGACCAATGAAGCGTTATCTGACCGTCTTCGTGACGTCTGGCCAAAAAATTGGCCTCGAAAACCGCTGATTTTCAATTAATTATCCCAAGACATCTGGGCAATATTTCTCCATAATTTTCGCTGTTTAGCTATCCATACGTCCCGACGGATGAGTGAATACGGGAATTAGAAAGAATTGAGCTTTATGAAAGTTCCCTATTGGCGAAAAGTTTCAACAAACTACTGCATTAATTTTTTTCTCTATCAATTTTTTTAAAATTCATCTAACACAATAGATAACAATATTTTAAGTCTCATTAATTTGTTTTTTCATCACCGTCTGCGATTCAATTATTAAAGAAGTTCTTTCATATGCGCCAAATTACTACAGTGGTTACTCCCTAACATTTCAGCCCTTCGGGCCAGAATTCAAGGGATTAAATCATGTTCGGGAAGCCCTTACTCTTCCGTTGGAGGCGGAGCTGGGAAAGAGATAGAGAGAGAGAATCTACCTGTTTCACACTCACATGCCGAGAGTAATTTTACTGCGCAGTCCCATCGCGCAGAGGGACACACAGATTTACCCAAACACATTTACATTGTCGATGGTGGGGGAAGTCATCTTCTCCGACTGAAATGTTAGGGAGTAACCACTGTATGTGCGCCAAAAAAATCAGTGCCAAAGTGTATCGGCGCCAAAAAATAACGCACCGTGCTTATGGAACGATTACATTCATTCATCGTCTTTACAATTCAGTTTTTTTTGCATTTGCATTTGAAAATTTAATTGAGTAAAAATTGCTCACCACTACATTTAATTGATGGGGAGCGGGCGAAAGGTACTCCATGTTAGAATAATATGACGAGTAATTCTGATAACACTGTTGTTGAGAGGCTGTGGTGGTCCACGCGAGCCTCTGATGATCTCCAGGAAATGTTCCACCATTTTCCGTTATTGCTGGACTCCAGATACTACTGCTGCTACCACCACTGCTGTAGACTGTTCCACCCAACTGCAAGATATAAAAAATTATTGTTTGCACTGTTAGAAATTTTTCGAAATTTCATTAATAGCTGCTCTCAAATTCTCAATTTTATCAATTTAAATTTCATTTATGATCAAATCGTTCATAGAATCTCTTATTCAGTTTTGAAATTCGAGAAAATTGGGGTTTTCATGTCAGGTGGGCATTGATATTTCAATGACAGCTAGAGTTCTCAAACTCATTGTGAAAATTAGGTATCACATTCAATTGAATTCTCAATGGATTGGAAAAGCAAAAAAATAATCGTCTGGATATGCAAAATTTTCAATAATTTCCATTGTCAATCATTTCATTGCCATCAATCTTCCGATTCTTCAATATTAAAAGGTTTTCCGACTTACATTGATCAAAGTCTAAAATTGCTAATCAAAGTTTAAAAATAGTAAAATAATTGATAATCTAAATTTCCGATTGATGATGAATTAAATATTTAACAATATGGAACTGTAAATTTTCTATCAAATAAATAATACTAAATTTCTTAAAAGGGATTTCTGATCATCCAAATAATCGTCAATCTTCCTAACTCAACAACTGATTAATAAATAATTCAGAATTTGAATATTTAAATTGATGATTGCTTCAATAATTACAATTTAAGAGTGATATTAACTAATTGACTATTAAATAATTAATAATTATAATTAATGGGGCTATCCCTGGTCATGCGGGCCTGAAATTACAATTTCGTTGAATATTCCATAATTCAGCTGATTTTTCAGTCACAGAGTATATCGAAATTTCATGTGAATGAGTCGTTAAAAATTTCAATATTTTTTTTTTGAAATTTCAGAAGTAATTTTATAACAGTGCCAGAGTTGCACTGATACCTAAAAAACTATGTGATGTGTTGAGTAAAAATCTTTGCATATGTTTCGACAAAAGGAATATAAATGCTCGTAAAATTGTTCATATAGAATAAAAAATACTTCTATTTCATTCTATTATATTTTTCCTTTTTTCATTTAAAAAAATAAACCGAGGGGCTACTCGTTCCCTGAACTTTATATTTGCAGAGTCTGTACTTCATCTTCTTTATTATTTATCATTCAATTTTCAAATGGTGCTACGTCTAAATTATTCGGAGAATCTCAGACTCAGATTAGATTATAAATCGTTAGTCCTGATATATATATTTTCAAATTCGTCCAACAATAGGCAAGAAATTTGACTTTTTTCATTAATTTTCGGTGGTAATTAATCTGTAATTTTTTATTCCTCACATCGACATAAAATTGTTCACAGAAATTATTCAGGACATAGATGATCTCTCCAATATCAAATGTACAAAATCTTAAGGTCTCAGTCAATTATTTGACTGCCAAATGACCTTTCGAAATTTCGTCGGTAAACTGAGGGAGTATCGTTTCCTCGTCCGTAACAATTTACATTATTTTCAAAAGTCGATAAATGAGAAATTTGTCGATAGCTTACACTGGGTGGTGTGGTACTAGCAGCGAACAACAGGCCGGTGGCGCCACCAGCGGGTTTGTATTGCGGGGAGTCCCTCAACAGAGTTGGTGAACTTGCAGCGGAGCCCCCGGTACCGCCGCTTCTACCGGAAAGACATAAATCACATAATAATGTTTCATTAATTGCTGAGAATGATGCATGAGTGTTGTCAAGAAAATATAATTTTTTTTGTAAATTCACGAATATTTTTGTAAATTACAGAGAGAGAAAAAATGACGACGAAAAATTGTTTTTTTTTTTTTTTTTTGAAAGAAGATGATGTACTCGAAACATAAGTAGTTTGAAATAAGAATATGTTGGAGTTATTTCTTTCGTTTAAATTCATTATTCAATACGAAAGCCTCTCTAATATTCCTAATTCATTGAGTCGAAGCTTCAGGTATTTTGAGTCATTTTTTCATCGTATCACATGAAAAAAAACGATTTCTTGAGACGAAAAATTCTCGATTCATCGTTAAGTGCACTGTTAAAAAAAATTGGCTGAATTTTTCGGAAAAAAACCTTGAATTCGATTAAGGAAAAAGAAGTCAATGGAATTTTAAGTTTCTCTGAAAATTAAAGTTAAGTCCCATTTTTTTGTGACAGGAAGACGAAAATTCCTCAATTGACATGAATTTTCATGAATTTTCATGAAAATTCATGAAAATTCATGTTTTTATGAACATTCATGTAAATTGAGAAATCTTCAGCTTCCTGAATTTACATGAATTTTCATGAGAACATAAATTTACATGAATTTTCATGAAAATTCATGTAAATAAATTCAAGGAAATTCATTAAAAATTTTTGAAATTCAAAGAATTTTTCAAGGAATTTCCTGAAAATTCAGAAGAATCTGGAATCCGACGAGTGATTTCTCTGAATTTCCGGAATCAGGATTTTTCCTTAGTTTTCCCGGAATAATTATACCAAAGTTTGCAGTTCTAACGGATTTTTCCATGAAATTGTGAACAAAATGGCTCAAAATTTCAGTGAAAAATTTTTAACAGTAATGTTCAAGTCATGACTCATTCTACGAAACTCTCGTTAGTTCCCAAGAGATGCTAGATTTGGCTGAAGAAATAAGTTTGGTGATATTAGGTCGTTTTTTCTCTCGCAGTACACCCAATACCCTAACTAACAAGACGGTTGATGCACTCGAACCGCAACTTGGAGTGTTCCAGCTCTAACAGGTAGGTAATTCTAAGTAGAGATAATCTTCGGGGTTAAAGTCCGACGTATATCCTGAAGCCTCAGGATTTTTCCATTCACAATATACACAGAGTATTACCCGAGGCCCAAGACCACCTTCAGCGAGGAACTCGCCCTTCTTTAGGTCGATATTCCGTGCAGTTAATAACAAAAGGGTAAATGCCGCGGCTTAAGCATCGAGAACGAGAAAAAAGGTCTTGTTAAGAGAGACGAGAGTGAATAGGTTTTGGGTAAGGAGAAGCCGAAAAATGAATTGAGGATGAAAATATTTTTGAAAAACAAACTCACAGTGGTGTCGTTGCTGGAACAGCCGCTGATGATGTTGGGGTGGTTGCTATCGAGGGACTCTTGCCGGCTGTGGGATTGCTCACGGGGTTGCCGGACGGCTTTTTAGATCGCGGGGCTTTCTCCTGCGCTTGTTGCTGCTGCTTCTGCTGTTGTCTACATTTTGCGCGACGATTCTTAAACCAGACCTGCGGGAAGAGAATTGAAATGACTTTGAGAGAATTTCTTTGAAAGTCTAGTAATAATTGCATTTGAATTTTTAGTGTTGAGAATTTCGATTTAAGAGAATTGTGAGGGGAGACTACTATGAAGTTTAAAATTCGCGGGAAATTAGAGTTAGATTGCGCATGCATTGAAGATAGATTATGTATGTGTAAGAATGAATAATTAAAAAAAAAATTGATTATTGTTCGCTTGCTCCGCATACGCTTCAATTTTAAAAATAGTCCAGGGCCTCCAATTTTTGAGCTGCAGAGGTTTTTTGTTATCAAAATTTTTGAAAAAATGTGGACGATAATAAATACGAATTAGTTTTTTGAAATTCGACTCCTACAGCTGATTTCGTTTTGTTCAATATGAAATATTGCGTCATTCATGTAAAATAGGCAAAGGAGTTATCCTTAAAATATTAAACATATATTCTTGATTCTTTCAGAAACATTTTTTGGCCTATTTTACATGAATGGTCAAATTTGTTGTAAAAAAAAATAAAATTAGTGTAAAATTAGTGTGTACAGTCGAGCATTAAAGTTCGTGAACAGCCTGAACTTGCATTCTATGTAATCTGTTGCGAACTTTAGTGCTCGACTGTACACTGTGAACAATTTTCGTCTGAATTTTCCGTACCAAATTCCGGAAATTTATATCGTGTTCAAGTTCCACTGAAATTTCAGGAAATCTTGTCATTGAAAAATCAAATGTTCCATTGATTTTCTGTTCAAATGATCGGGAAATTAATAAAATACTTGATTTTTCAGTTCAATTATTCTGTCAAAATTCAGAAAAATCAGGAAAATTCAGGAAAAATTGAAAATTCATGTCATTTTGTTTCTGAATACTCATGTTCCACTGAAAATTCAATCAAGTTGTGAAATTTCGATCTCATTCCCTCTGAAATCTCATGAATTTCCGTGAAATCTACTTAAAACTTGAAATTTCATAACCATTCTTTCCCTCAATCCGATTCAATGTCACTCTTATGAGATTTACTATGATATCTTCCATGAAATTTCAAAAATGTCTAGCAGTGTAAGAATTGAATTTCAAAAAACCAATTCGATGCAGTGATCGGCATCAATCATTATTCCAGAAATATTAAGAGAATTATTTCCCCAAATAACCGAATTCATTTGTTTATCATTGGAACTTGGAAAATAATCAATAATTGAGAATTTAAATTTTTTCAATAACTATTAGGTGAATAATTGGAAATTTTCAAAAAATATTAGAGATTATCAAATAATCGTCATTCTTCCGAATTCGATTATTGATTGATAAAATAATTCGGAATTGAAATATTTAATTGTTGATTAATTTAATAATTGAAAATTGTTAAGTTCTATTACTTGATTGAATATTTATGAAATTAATGGTAATGATAATTTATGATTATGCCTATCTCTGATTCGATGACTTCGACTTGGTATTTAAAAACATCCACGACTTTTGAACCAAAACAGAATATTTTTCCTCATTGTCGAGTGATGAGAGTAATTCCTCCAACTTCACAAAATTCCCTTTTGTTGAAAAACACGAATGAAGGAGAGCCGCTGGGAAGCCTTGTGCGATCAATGTGAGACGAGTGTGACAGGCTTGGGTTTCTCGGGTTTTTATTTCTGGGGAGCAGCGCTATTCTAACCACGACTCTGTGTATTCGTTTTTACCAGAGTTTTTCTTCACATCACAATCGCAACGCCGAAGGCTAACCAATACGCTAGGTTGTACTTGAATCAAGTAGGTGACGACTTGATTTTTATTTTCTTCACAGAAAAAACGAATGTCTGATTTGTCTGAATTTCAAACACGAATTAAGGGGAGACTACTATGAGTTTTAAAAGTCGTGGGTTATTGGAGTGAGACTTTTCATACGTTGAAGATCGATTATATAGATTTAAAAACGAATAATTAGTGCAAAAATTTTTGAAAAATATTGTTCGTAACTCGTGAAAAAATGTTTTTTAGCACTCGCTACGAAATATACTATTTTTATTTTTCGTTTGCTCAAAAACGCTTAAAATGCCAAAGACAGTCCAGGGCCTCCAATTTTTGAGCTACAAAGGATTTTTTTTTTCAATATTTTCGGAAAAATATGTAGAATAACAATTACGAGCTATTTTTTTTCAATTCGCCTCTTACATGGCTAAATTTTCTTTTTTTGTATTTTTTTACACAAATAGTGAATTTTTTTATATGAAAAAAACCGAAATCTATGTAGAAATCGAATTCCAAAAAAAAGGGCTCGTAATTGTTGTTCCACACATTTTTCCGAAAATTAACAAAAAAAAATCTTTTTTAGCTCAAAAATTGGAGGCGCTAGACTGTTTTTAGCATTTTAAGCGTTTTCGGGCAAACCAACAATAAAAAATTTTTTTTGCACTAATCATTCGTTTTCAAATCTATATAATCGATCTTCAACGTATGAAAAGTCTCACTCCAATAACCCATGACTTTTAAAACTCATAGTAGTCTCCCCTTAGGATGTTTGGGCACCTGTTCGTCTGAAATTCAGACACATTTTCATTTTATTCAGACGTTTTTTAGTGTCTGTTGAATGTCTACAAAAGGTGTGTGAAATTCAAATATTCGTTTTTTGCTATATTCAAATAATCTAATTTTTTATTCACAAGTTGAATTTTGGATTAATTTATGATTTAGTTATCGTCATTCTACTTAGGAGAAGTAGAATATACTCTACAGCACTATTAAAAAAATGAAATTCCATGCACAATTTCGTAGAAATATGAAGAACAGCGGAATTAAGGTTCAGTTTAGGGAGAAAAATCATGAAATTTCGAATGTCACGGAAAGTTCAATGCGATACCAAATTTCTCAGCGGCACGCGGACGAGAGATCCTAAACTTATTTGAATTTTTAATAAAAACATCAATACGTCAAATGTCAGTACCAAATTACGCAGAAGTCGTAAAAAGTTTCTACAATTTCTATTCATTTTCATGGAATAATGGCACTCAAATAAACCATTTCCATTAATTTTGTCACCATATGATGGTCTTCCAAACACGAAATTTTTTGAAATTTCAATGAAACTGTCACATAATAATAATTTATAAGCAGTATATACCGGAAATTTAATTAAAAAAATCAAATTTACATTAAGAATGCGTAAGGATAGCCAAGTACATTGGCTATTTTTTCTCCAATGAAATGCTTGTCTACTTAGAACATTAGAGCTTTCATTTCCGCTCCATTTGAGCCAAAGTTTCCGGACAATTTACAACGATTTTATAATTTAAACTTTGCAGGTTTGAAATGGAATCTCGATATTGAACCGCTATTGAAGAAAGATTGATGAAATAATTTAAAAAGTGCAATTTTTAAAAATTACGAGTATTTACTAATAATAATAATAATAATAATAATAATGTTATTTCGATGGCTCTAGGCCTTTTACAGGGCGAGTATTTTGTATAAAATACGGAATCGTAACAAATTTATGCATATTTAGAATTTTATCAGAAATCGATTTCATCGCCAAAAAAAAAGGTTTCCGAAAGTTTAAACAATTTCAATTATTTATTTAGAAACAACGAATGTTTAAAAAATAATAATTCTGTGCAAAATGTAATTGACAAATTTGATGATGCAAATGGTTTGGTAGCGTGTGGTCTGTAGAAAACTGTATAAAAGATACTGGGATATCGTAAAAGTATTGAACAGTGAGTATCAAGCCTGGAACTACAATACTTTAATCATAACTTTTTTTACTGCTCAAACCTAGAAACCCAGAGCACCACATTTTCATCCAACGATATTCTTGAAAAACGATCGTAAAAAGAAATTGACGTTGAAACGTGCACAAGACTATGAGATTGTCGCTATTCAGTTCAAGGCCAGGTGTCAGGAGAGGCGACTAATTGCAGAAGCGCCCGGTTGTCCCGGCGGGACCGTTTTTGATGAGGGCGGTTATATGCGCAACCACGTCTCGGACTCATTTCCGAAAGGCCACTGAGGCAAAAACTAGTGTGACTCCTTGCCCCCATGGAAATCGTGGGGTGTCCACGTAGTGCCTCCACATAGGCAACACAATTATTTGTGTTTGGTTAGAATTTTTTTTCTCTCAACATCGAGTCTTTTCATTTTCGCTGTGCGTGTCAGGGTCAAATGCACGTAGCAACCATTGTCGGGAGCATTCCAAGGAGGAATAACTATTGGATATAAAACAAGTCAAGCACAATGGCGTTTCCCAGTGAAATTCGCCACTGAGAAAACGTTTTTATGTTCATGGAGAAAAGTTGGAAAAAAAATTACCGAACAAGTCAAGTAATCGTGGTGCGAACTCGACATGGAGAAAATTATTTGGTGAATTTCAACAACTGGTGTAATTTTTGCCGTCGATTTTTAGCGCTTTTTCACGCTATATTGGGGGAAAAGTGCGAGACGAATAGTAAATTTTTCTCCGTGGACCCGAAAAAATTTACTCAACGTGGGGGTAATTACAGCCGAAACTGTAAAATTAACCCGGCATTCTCAATATCCCGAGTGGAAATTGCTTCAGGCCCACGATGTCAAATTTGCCACGATTTTCTAGGCAATTTTTATCCAACTTTTCTCTCCGCCTATGAATTCAACATTTTCGACCATTTCAACATGAAGAATGGGCTCTGAATGGTAATAATTTTATAATTTAACATGAGTATTTGCATAATGTAGTAGGCAGTATTAATCGCATTGACATTTTGGGGACGTGAGGCAAAGGAGATTTTTTTGAATCTTTAATTCGACGAAATAAACAATGCAAATTGCGCTGTTGGAGATTTAATACGGCCCATCTTGCCCCTACTATTATATAATATAATCTGCACGTTGGTGACATGAGCTATGGACTAGTCGGATGAACCAATCAAAACTGAGCGGGAATTAGGAATTATGATTTTAGAAAAATGATGAATGAAGTCTATATCCTTTCTAAAAAAGGATCGGTAATATGTCAAACCGAAAATGAGACCTCGAACATGGCGGATATCTCGAATGAATGGAGAAAGGAAGGCGGTTTTCATGAGTACAATCGTGTTGCGTCGAATTTTCATGAAGCCGGTTCAGCAAACAAGAGAATTAAATGCCATTCTTTGAACATGAATAAACGAATTATAATTGTCCAAATCATTTAGCTCAGATGAAAATAGAATAATTCTTCTTTCGTAATTTTGCGTTTACTAAGGTTTTCTTCGAAGGAAGTTGATTAGAATCAACAGCTAGAATTATGAGACTATCTCACATTTTTGACGTTAAGAATAAGAGAATGTGAATGCAATATAGTGAAAATAATGATAGATTTTTTCATTCTGAACAAATGTGGACGTCCACATGAAAAGGGGCCAGTTTGTTGATTCTAGTTTCCGAGATATTCAGATTTTCGTGCCAGCAACTCCCATTTGCACCAATGTTAAATAGTTTTTTCATCACGCTGTGACGAAAAGTGAACTTTTCGGCAAGCTCCGCGTGCCTAAAAGTCCAATTTCCGCCACATTGTGATGAAAAATATTGTTCGTAACTCGTGAAAAAATGTTTTTTAGCTCGTGGGATTATATCACTCGCCTTCGGCTCGTGATATAAACCTCCCACTCGCCAAAAAACACTTTCTTGCACTCGTTACGAAATATACTATTCCCACATTGTCCAAGGACGTCATTTTTGACCTTATGAAGATAATTTTGGGCTCAAAATGTGCGGAATGTTATCAATATTATCAGAGTATACATAACACCACATCGACAAAGTGGTCCCCCTCATGCGGACATCCACAAATAATATTAATATCCAAATACAAAATTTCTGCTATGAATAAAAAGGAGCTGTGGCTCAATATTCCAAATTAAGTTTTAATTTTCATTTTGGTGCTGAAAACACGAGATGACAATATTCTTAGTACGGAATTATATTGATGAGATGAACACCAGATTAAATGAATTACCCTAGTAGAAAATCCAAAATTATAGCGTTACATACCTGATCAGAATCTGATATAACATGATTAGTGTCTGATCAAGATCTGACTAAAATTTCCATTCGGGTATCGTGTGAACTAAATAAAAATTGATAACAGTGTGGACGCGCACTTTTACCCGAGTATCAAGAAACATTGAATTCCAGAAATTCACACTCTAAAGTGTGTTCTAGAAAGAATAGAGTTGTAATTATGATTAAAATCATATTTAGAGCGCATAGAAATGAAAACATGAGCAAATCATTTATTGTAATATGAAAATTTAACAGCTGATAAATTGGGACATATGATTCTCATCGATGGTATTGCTGTTTGAAATGACAATGATTATAACTAATTAATTGAAAAAAGCAATAACGCATCTCACAGGAAAAAGGGCATAATGAAAGTGACATAGGGCGATTTATCTTATTTTAAAAACTTTAGTAACAGCTAATACTAATATACCAATGTTAAATTGTTTTTCCCACATTATCCAACGACGTCATTTTTGACCCTAGGAAGATAATTTTGGGCTCAAAATGTGCGGAATGTTATCAATATTATCAGAGTATACATAACACCATATCGACAAAGTGGTCCCCCTCATGGGGACATCCACAAATAATATTAATATCCAAATACAAAATTTCTGCTATGAATAAAAAGGAGCTGTGGCTCAATATTCCAAATTAAGTTTTAATTTTCATTTTGGTGCTGAAAACACGAGATGACAATATTCTTAGTACGGAATTATATTGATGAGATGAACACCAGATTAAATGAATTACCCTAGTAGAAAATTCAAAATTATAGCGTTACATACCTGATCAGAATCTGATATAACTTGATTAGTGTCTGATCAAGATCTGACTAAAATTTCCATTCGGGTATCGTGTGAACTAAATAAAAATTGATAACAGTGTGAACGCGCACTTTTACCCGAGTATCAAGAAACATTGAATTCCAGAAATTCACCCTCTAAAGTGTGTTCTAGAAAGAATAGAGTTGTAATTATGATTAAAATCATATTTAGAGCGCATAGAAATGAGAACATGAGCAAATCATTTATTGTAATATGAAAATTTAACAGCTGATAAATTGAGACATATGATTCTCATCGATCGTATTGCTGTTTGAAATGACAATGATTATAACTAATTAATTGAAAAAAGCAATAACGCATCTCACAGGAAAAAGGGCATAATGAAAGTGACATAGGGCGATTTATCTTATTTTAAATACTTTAGTAACAACTAATACTAATATATTAGTATTGGTTATTATTAAAGTTTTTTATATATTAGTATTTGTTATTACTAAAGTTTTTTAAATAAACTAAATTCCCCCATGTCACTTTAATTATGCCTTTTTCCCTGTGAGATGCGTTATTGCTTTTTTCAATAAATTGTATATAATGTTATTGATCTAGCAATCATATTGGGCTTTCATGAATTTACTCGTCTAATTTTCTACAAATACTCCTCTCCACCCATTCGCAAAAAAAGCAAAAATGGTCAAGGAATCTTGAACACGTGATAGTGAGCACGTGTATATCGAGTATCGCCTAATCAAATTAACTGACGGTCACCTGAAAGTAAAAGACTGTATATAGAGTAGAAGCTGAGTGTGAGCATCGATTTCTCATTCTCCGCGTGCCACCACTGATCGCAGCCCTACCCCCAAGGGTAACTTGAATTGTCGGAGAATTCTATACGTTTTCCACCCAATAACTAGTCGCCTTACATTTCTCGTCGTAGCTCGTGTTACGGGTAACTCGAGACGATGACAATTTTTTTGGTCTACGGGTTGCGTTATTCACTGCGGTTTTGACTTGTAACTTTGAAGGTGAATTGTAGGATACAATGGGTTTGAGTGAATGGGTGAGAGTTTTAGGATATTATGTAATAGAATTTTATGGGGGGGGGGGGGGTGAAGGATAAACATGATAAAGACGATGATCACGATAGCGGATAAATCGTAAATTTAATTGATGCTCAGTTTTCTCTTCATTCCCCTATTTATGCATTCGGCAGACAAAAAAACTATACGGAGGAAAAGTTGGGACAATGCTGGATCAACATTGGCAGTCACTGTTGGTCCAAACTGGGCGGAAAAAAGATGAGGACTGGAGCCGACAAATGAAGAGCAGAAAAATGTAGGAAACGTTGGGCCAATACTGGTTCAACCCTGGCATACAACATTGGAATGACATTGGCGCAACATTAGCCATCAGTAATGTTCCAACGCTGGTATAAAAAAGGTTGAAATTAAGACCGAGGACTGAAGAGAAACGAAATGAAGGAAAGTCGGGGCAATGTTGGCGCAGCGTTGGCGAGCAGCATTGGGCCAATACTGGTTCAACCCTGGCATACAACATTGGAATGACATTGGCGCAACATTAGCCATCAGTAATGTTCCAACGCTGGTATAAAAAAGGTTGAAATTAAGACCGAGGACTGAAGAGAAACGAAATGAAGGAAAGTCGGGGCAATGTTGGCGCAGCGTTGGCGAGCAGCATTGGGCCAATACTGGTTCAACCCTGGCATACAACATTGGAATGACATTGGCGCAACATTAGCCATCAGTAATGTTCCAACGCTGGTATAAAAAAGGTTGAAATTAAGACCGAGGACTGAAGAGAATCGAAATGAAGGAAAGTCGGGGCAATGTTGGCGCAGCGTTGGCGAGCAGTATTGGGGCAACCTCGACAGAAATAAATTAAAACTGGAGCTAGAGCTAGCAACAAAATTGAAGTAAAAATTGAAATTTTGGAAGATGCGAAAAACAGCATTGGAACGACATTGGCCGAACCTTAGCGACCAGTATTGGCCCAACGTTGGCATAAAAACAGTTAGAACTAAAATCAAGTAATGAAAGGAAACGAAACAAAGGAAAGTTTGGGGCTATGTTGGCTCAACCTTGGGACCCAATATTGGCCCAGTACTGGCCGAGCCTTGGCATACAAAAGTTAGAACTGAAACCCAGTAACAAGATTTTTTGAAGTATAAATGAAAATATTAAAAAATGAAAAAAAATACATTATTCATTGTTATGGCTTTCGAATGGATGTCGCGTCTAGAGTCAGCTTTCTGCCGACGTTTCGCAAGCATTTAATGCACCGGAGCAACCTAGCCCTGATGATGGAGATTGAATAATGTTGGCCGCGAAAGCCTCAAACCTCAAAATACAACATTGAAACGACATTGGCCCAACGTTAGCCGTCACTATTTTTCCAAAGGTGATAAAAAAAATTACAACCAAGACCGAGGAATGAAGAGAAACGAAATTGAGCAAAATTGGGGGCAATGTTGGCCCAATCCTGGGACCCAACATTGGCCCAACACTGGCGACCAGTGTTGACCCAACATTGGCAGAAAAAAGAACTGAGGCCCAACAAAAGAATTGAAACAAACATTAAAATTTCTAAAGATGAAAAAACTTTACCTGTACTCTGGATTCAGGTAAATTAATCTTCACGGCGACCTCTTCCCTCATGAATATGTCCGGATACCGAGTCTTGGAGAAAAGCCCTTCAAGTATATCGAGCTGTGCCCTACTAAACGTCGTCCTCTCTCTCCTCTGTTTTCTCGGATTACCTGTGAATAAAATAAAACCAAGACATTCCAATTCCCCTGGTAACATCAGCATCCGAGCAGTAATCAAGTGGAGATATAGTAATAAGTAAACAATTAATGAAACATATTCAATCACTCACAGTAGTACGACTCACCGGCGGGAGTACAACCGGGATAGCCGATGGTTCCGTGGAGTGCTTCGATGGGTGGCATGCCGAGTGCACCGACATAAGGGGATGATTTCAGGGCTCCGTATGGATTTGCGGCGGATGCGCCAAATCCCGCTGGGCCGAATAGATCAGTGGGTGATGTTGTTGATGCTGCTGTTAAACCACCAAGATCAGCTCCAGTACCACCGCCACAACCAGCGGCTCCACTGAGGCTGTTCGGCCACATTGCGACTGGTACCGCCACAGTAGTTATTACGTCTGGCAGACACCCTCGGCGATTATATCCTTGGATGGGCGTGTTTGGTCGGGAGTTTTAACTAGAATAATAGTTCATTTCATCAGGCTGGGGGCGAGATGATGTTTGGCGCAGGTTAGGCGTGTGTAAAACCCCACTTTTTATCCTTTCATCCTTTTTAAGGGGAGAACACTATGAGTTTTTAAAGTCGCGGGCTATGGAAGTGAGATTTCTCATGCATTGAAGATCGATTATGTATGTCTACAAACGAATAATTAGTGTAACAAAATTGAGTGTTTATTATTCGTTTGCCCCGGAGTGCTTAAAATATTGAAAATAGTTCAGGGACTACAATTTTTCAGCTATAGAGGTTTTTCTTCAAATTTTTTGAAAAAATGGGTACAATAACAATTACGAATTAGTTTTTTGGAATTCGACTCGTACATATCTAATTTTGTTTTGGTTAATATAAAAATTTGCGCCATTCATGGAAAATAGAAAGAAAATTTATCCTTAAAATATTAAAAATATATTCTCGGTTTTTTCAGAAACATTGTTTGGGCTATTTTACATGAAGGTTGCAATTTTTTATTTGAAAAATGACGGAGTTAGCTGTGTAGGAGTCAAGTTTAAAAAAATAATTTGTAATTGTTGTACACATTTTTTCAAGATTTTTTGTCTGAAATTTACGGTACACTTTTTGGAAATTGTTATTGAATTTAAAAGGGGTTGTTTAATTACCCCTTAAATTTTAGAGAATTTCGTCATTGAAAAGTCAGAATTTCGTGGAGAAATCAAAGGAAACTGCAAATGTTAGTTCCATTTTTCCCTGAAAATAAATAGAAAACCAGAAAATTCCAGTAGGTAAATATATTCTGGAACTTTCAGGACACTGAATGCGATTTAGGGGAAAAAATCATGAAATTTCAGATTCCACTGACAATTCTGTGTAATATGTAGCAGTGAATAGTCATATTAGATTGGAAATTCAAGTAAATTGAGGAATTCTCGTCTTTATGCTCCTTAAAATGATGAAATTTCACTGAATTTTCAGTGAAACCTGAAATTTCATGATTTTTTCCCCCGGAAATTCACGTGATTCGAATCGTATTTCTCTGAATCACTGAAAATAAAACAGAAATCCGCGCAATTAAAAAAAATTAAATCAAATAATTCCAATTGTTTCGATTTCACCAATAAAACACACACGAAGAAATTTAACCTAGCGAATTTGTTAAAAAATTCTATTGAATTTCTATTGAACTCTCTATTAGTTTTTGGCCGATTCTATTGAAATGTTCAATAGAAAATATTCAGTAGAAAAAGTCAATAGAATTCCAGTTTTCCATATAACTTATTCCCGTCAGATGTTTTCTATAGACTTTCCTCCGCTTAAATTTTCCAATTTTTTTTTTACATTTTATTTCCCTGTCCTTCTCGTCAAGAAAATCAAAGAAAAAAACTTAGAAAAATGAGCAGAGGAAATTCTACAGAAATTATCTCATTTTTTCTATAGAATATTTTCTACAGTGAGAGAAAAATCAGGCATTTTAGTGAACGATACGATTTTTTTTGTATGCGGCACATAACATTATAGTAACTTCACAAGCGTAATTTCTGCAAATTAAAATGCAGTTAAACTAACCAAAGTTCAAAAGTAACCACGACAAATCTATCGTGAGTAGAACTATAAAATAGTTGCAATGACTACATTTCATTGTAGTAATTGCTTCTCCGGCCATAGTTACCGTAACCCATGAAAAATTGTTGAGGAGTTTTTGACTATAATTCGATGGTGATGGAATATAGTCAGAAGAATTATACTTTTCTCTCAGTGTATTGAACATTTCAATAGAATCGCCCAAAAACTAATAGAAATTTCAACAGAAATCCAATAGAATTGTCTGGCGAATTTGCTAGGTTTTTCTATTGACCTTTTTCATCCGTGAATCCTTACTTCCTCAAATCATCTAATAACATCATCACAGACAGAATTCTGCACGCCTCATCTGAAACGACACGGATGAGAGACAGCTGACGTATCCGACAACCGTTTGCGGATAATCTATAGACGCAACTCGACGCCTCCGAAGTTCTTTCTCTCGCAGCAGCAAATTATAAAAGAAGAGTTAAAAATAAATGCACGACACACACATGTGAGGCATGAACAGACGCCACCACGAAGTCGAAACCTAAGACACTGGCTCGTCCCACCAACTATCGCTCCTTCAGCTTTTAAACCGTCATTTATTATCCTCTCATATTACAGATATGCCGTTGTTCTTCAGGGGCCTCCGCATTGGTCCCTCCTGTTACGTATTTTTTTTTATGAACGCATCTGATATCTACGTTGAATGGAAAATGGCTGGATGTACTGTTACATCCCACCCACTGGCATTATCGTTAGCCACCTGTTTTGGATTAAGTGCGACAATTTAATTGAATAATAATTAATGTCTGGTGGTAAGTGAAACACAACAGACCTTGGGGGGAAAAACACACGGACAATTGGAAGATGTTAATTCCTATTTGTCAGCCATCACTCTAAATTCCACGGGTGGTGAATCAGGGATTATTTTAGTGACGTAGCGCGCATGGGACTGATGATGAAAATCGTCATTCGAATGCTTGAGGGAGGAAAATTTGTTTGTTGAAGAATACTTTGCAATACACGGAGAGAAATTTTCTAGAAAAATTCTAGTACGAGTACTGGAAAAAATTACGATCCACTGGCTGTGAACAATTCTAGTACTGTTAAGGTAAAATTTCTTGATATTTTTGATAAAGATTCTAGGGATTTCTGTGAAATTTTCACAGAAATACGGGGAAAAATTCACGTTTTCCTCAATAAAATTTCTAGTGTCGGCATCGGAATTTTTTCTTGGCCGTCACTTTGCGCCTCTTTTCCCATGCTAGCACTAGAATTGTTTCAAAAAATTTCTCTCCGTGTGCTTGGTTACTTTTGAACTTTGGTTAGTTTAACTGCATTTTGATTTGCAAAAATTACGCTTGTGAAGTTACTATAATGCTATGTGCCGCATACAAAAAAAATCGTATCGTTCACCAAAACTGCCTCAACTATTATTGTAAATCGAACTGCAGATTTTTCTCGCAGTGTACAAGAGCAACTGCCCACTTGTTAGATTGCAACGGAATTCTCATTAAATATTCCGAATTCTCGTGCATTTTAAAACGAAAGCGTCGAACATTTGTCCTCTACTCATACCACTTGTTACTACATATAACGCACGATTGTCTCCAATAAAACTCCACCCGCAAAAAAACTCGAGTTCTCTCTCCCTACTGTAATAATCCATTGTTTCAGCCCTCGAAAACTCGCAGCATTGAGAATTACAAAAAAATGAGTTTTTCACGGCTGGTTGAAGTTAGAAGTATTCCCTCCTCGTTCCTTTTCTTCTTGAGTGAAATTCTCTGACGCTTTTATGATTGTGCACCAATACAAGGGGGGGGGGGAATAGGGAAGAAACAAGGGTTCTACCGCAAATGTGGACCACCCACTCGATAGGTCGACAAGAGGGCACTTGTGGCGAGGACTACAGACGTATGGGGGACCCCTGGGGGTCCTCCCCACCCGCGCATATAACCAATCGATTCTACTATCTCTCTAGGGCCTGTCCTGCCTTCATGTAGGTAAACACTTTGTGTTACTCATGGGGTATGAGTATACGCCACCATCCCTAATGACTGCTAAATCCCTATTATTACGCTCTTGTACACTTATGAAAATACAGGCACATATTGCGGAGGAGTTGATATACATCTTCGCAATTGAAATGCACTGTTAAAATTTTTTGTCTAAATTGGCTGTCCCAAATTCCGGAAATTTTTATTGTGTTCAAATTTCACGGAAATTTCAGGAAATTTTGTCGTCAAAAATCAAATATTCCATTGATTTTCTGTTCAAATGATCTGGAAATCAATAATATACTTGATTTTTCTATTTAGTTATTCTGTAATAATTCAGAAAAATCATGAAAATTCAGGGAACAATTGAAAATTCAATCAAGTTGTGAAATTTCCATCTTACTGCCATTGAAAACTCATGAATTTCCGTGAATTCTAATTAAAACTTAAAATTTCATAACTATTTTTTCTCTAAATTTGATTCAATGTCACTCTTATGAGGTTTCATTGATTCCATTGATTTTCTGATCAAATGATCTGGACATCAATAAACTACTTGATTTTTCCGTTTACTTATTCTGTGATAATTCAGAAAAATCATGAAAATTCAGGGAACAATTGAAAATTCAATCAAGTTGTGAAATTTCCATCTCACTGCCACTGAAATCTCATGAATTTCTGTGAATTCTACTTAAAACTTAAAATTTCATAACTATTTTTTCTCTAAATTTGATTCAATGTCACTCTCATGAGATTTACTATCATATCTTCCACGAAATTTCAACAATTTCTAGCAGTGTAGGAATCGAATTTCGAAAAACTAATTCGATGTGTAGCCTCCACATTTTTTCGGTAATTTTCCTCGCATTTCATTTACGGAATGTGGTTATTTATTTATTTGCTCTGCTCAAGGAACTACACAGAGAGAAAAGTTGGGTAAAAATTACCTCGAAAATCATGACAAATTGTACTATATCAATGGTAATCGTGGAGCGAAATATAATTCAGTGAAAAATTAGTGGTTTTTAGTGGATATCTTACGATTTTCTAGGTAAAAAAATACACCTACGGATGCAAAAATTATCCCCCTGTTTGGTAAGATTTTCCACACCGACAGGGGATTGTTTGTTTTGTATTTGTCTGAAGGTCATGGGGCTGGACGGAAGTGGATTTTTGCCAAATGGGTTCAGTAAAAATTATTCTCTGCTTTAGAAAAATCATACGAAAAATTGGAGCAATCATTCACGTTCACTCGGAAAATTTTTGATGGGATACAGGGTACATTTTACAGTTTTGGTACAAATCACTCTCACGTTTGGTAAATTTTAGTAGAATTCGTTACGTAAAATTCGTCACGTTTAGTAAAATTTACTATTAATCTCGCACTTTTTCTTCTACACTTGTAAAAAATTTTGTTTGAAATTTCCGGAACACTTTTAGGAAATTTTTATCGAATTTAATTACTACTGAAATTTCAAGGGATTTTGTCATTGAAAGTTCAGAATTTCGTGGAAAAATCAAAGAGAACTGTAAATTTCAATTCCATTTAGGCCTGGGAATGAATAGAAAATCAGAAAATTCCGGTAAATATATTCTTAAATTTTCAGGATAGTAACACTGAATGCGATTTAGACGGAAAACAATCATGAAATTTCAGGTTTCACTGAAAATTCAATGTAATTTGGGACTGAATATTCATATTAGATTATCTCCATTCAAGTAAATTAAAGAATTCTCGTCGCTATGCTGCTTAAAATTCTGGAATTTTACTGAAGTTTCAGTGAAACCTTTTTTTCATAATATTTTTTATAATATATTTCATAATATTTTTTCCCCTAAATCGCATTCAGTGTCACTGTCCTGAAAATTAGTAGTCAACTATTCATGAAATTTCATTTTTTCTCCAACCGTGCACAGTGGATTATTTACAAACGATTTGCATCACTACGTATGTACACAAATTTAGGATCTAGTTTTGGTTCACCTGAATTTTTGGCTACATTTAAATTCCGTCATTATCTCTGAAATTTGCAATGAAAGGATTTTTTCCCTAGACGTTATTTAATTCATCTCCTGAAAATGTCTCCTGAAATTTCAATTTGTATCTACACTGAGAGAAAAATATGATTCTTCTGACTATATTCCATCACCATTGAATTATAGTCAAAAAGTCCTCAACAATTTTTCATGGGTTACGGTAACTATGGCCGGAGAAGTAATTACTACAATGGAATGTAGTCATTGCGACTATTTTATAGTTCTCCTCACGACAGATTTGTCGCGGTTACTTTTGAACTTTGGTTAGTTGAACTGCATTTTGATTTGCATAAATTACGCTTGTAAAGTTACTAGAATGTTATGTGCCGCATACAAAAAAAATCGTATCGTTCACCAAAACTGCCTCAACTATTTTCATATTGTAAATCGAACTTCAGGTTTTTCTCTCAGTGTAATAGTGCACAATGAGTCTGCAGAACTGAATTTTTCCTGAACTTCTTTTCACTGATTGCGAAAGGACTGAAAGCCGATAGACAAAAGGCAGAACCATGTTAGTTGTTGGAGGCAATTGTTTTCCCGAGTGTTTGCACACCGGTCCATTGTTCCATAAGTATAATCGACTGGCCCTTCCAAGTGAGCGTATCAAGTGCACGAACCATGCATAAGGCGTCGTATTCTGGTGGTCTATATGGAATGAAAGATGAAGGGAAAAAATCTGTCTTTTGAAGATGACTGAAGTGAACAGCTACCATTTAAAATGCATAACTAGAACTAAGATATGCCTTCCACAATGAAACATAAAAAATAAAAAAGAATGATTAAAATTGATAATAAAAGATGCAACTGATGCAGTAGAAAATCATTAAAGAAAAAAATACTGTTAGTTTAAATTACAAGACTTTACACTATGAAACTAAGTTGTCCCTGGTTAAGTGCAGATATGATTTGATTTGATAGATATGATCATAAGAAATATTCTGACGTCAAAAAAATCAATTTGGTCGCATAGTTTTTGAGATAATTGAGGTAAAAATATTTTGAGAAAAAAATAATTCAAGATTTTTAGCTCGAATTTTACTCCTTTTTCTCTAGAATAACTGTTAGTTGAATAAACTGAGAAATTATTTGTCAATTAATTTGTTGAATCAAATCAGTCGCGAAGTGGTAAAACGGTTGAAGTCGACTTATCTCCCAGTTGAGTTTTTGAGGAATATTTCCGAATCTAAGGGAGGGAGCGACATTTTTGTAATCACATTTGTTGTAGCACTCAATCGACTCTACAAAAAAGGTTATAAGACAGACATTATCTCCATGGTATTCGCTTTTTTCCTCAGTGTACACTGAGAGAGAAACGACAAAGTTCTCAAACAAGTCTTACTTCTGCCAAGGAAATAGTTTTTTGAAAATGATCAAAAAAGGATTTTTTTGTGCCAAACATGCAGAGTGTGCGCCGGAATGAAAAATTTTTGTCGCAAAAGTAGATTTAGTAGTTAAAAAAAAAATGCATCCTCTGTACACGCATGAAATGTCATTTCTAGCGCGACCCCTTCGTTATTCGATACTCCCATACGTATTTTGCTCCCGAAAATTTTTTGTTTTATGCGAAACAAGGGATAATAGTTTTTCGTTTCGGCTGTCTGTCTTAAATGAAACAATAATAATGATATGATAGCAATCTTGTAACTAAGGGATAAAATATTTGTTCATAAATTCTCCTCTGTGATATTTTCATCCTGAAAAGGCACCGTCTGGTGTGAATTATCCGCCTCGTGAGCCAAATATTTCGTTGCTGTCGAAAGCAGAACAATCATTCATGTTTGAGACTTTCAAATTCAAACCAAACAAGTTCTTTTTTGCCAATTTTCAACTAGCGATTTTGTTGGCCCAAACAAGACTTATTTGACGTGTTTGTTTTTCTCTCAGTGTAGAAGCAGCTCTTAACAGAATAGTTCCTCCTTGTACAGAAATTAGGTCGTATTACCATGAAAAACTTTTTTCCGGCAATGAAGCTTGCACACGACTGCACATCGAAATAGGAATGCAATTCGAAAAGCATCGCGAGACAACATTGAAAAGGTGGCTCTTGGGAAGGCTTACAGATACATACCCCTCCCCCATCGCCACAAAAAGTAAAGGTATCTGTTCTCTTCTGTATTATAATACGGAAGACATTGAAAGCACACGCGAAACCATCTCCCTTTCATTCGCCCAAGTCCCCAACAATTCAACGCAACTCAACCTGTCCGGCTCGTTTGTTAAACGCTCATTGAGCGGAAAGCTTAATTCTCGTGGAAATTTGATGAAAGGCCCGCTGTATCTTTTTTAAAAGTTAGTTCTACGTTGCTATATTTTTTTTTTCATCTTTACATTCGTTCTGCCTCAATCTGCTCCACTAACGTTTTTCCTATTATGATTTCCTTTTTCTGGATCTTGTCGTTTCTTCTTTCATTTTTTATTACGTGGTTTGGGTACTCGTGCACCTTTTGCATTGTTCAGAGATCGTCGATTTCTAGTCGAGAGTGTGTTCACACGCACAAATTGGAACTGAAATCTAAAGTAATTGCCCTTTTGTATACACGGAGAAAAAATTTGGAGAAAATTATGGAAGGAGTCAAGTAATCATTGAGACAAGCTTTATTTTGAGACTTATGATCTTAGGCCTACACTGATAGAATGATTCATTTATTCCAAACGAGATTCGTTAACTATTAACGAATGGTAGAGTTGAATATGACCAAATGAATATTCGTTAATAGTTAACGAATGGTTCACTTGAATGGCGAAAGTCTAGTCAAACAAGGCTCCTCAAATATACATTCGTTAACTATTAACGAATGAACATTTGGTGAGACCTTAACAATAACTAATCCGTTCTATCAGTGTAGACTGGTCACCATGCGAGGGAATTGCCGCAACACGTCGTTTTATTCATCTTGCCATCGACCGGTTGACCGGAAAAATTTGAGAAAAATTGAATTCGTCAATTGAAGTATCTGGAAAATTCTAGTATTTTTTTTTCAATATTGTATTCTTAATTCTGGGAGAAGAAAAATTATTTCCAACAGGTGAACAATTTGATTATTATTGATTTTCAGATCATTCGAACAAAGAAAACAATCATTTCGAAAAGAAAATCAATAGACTATTTGATTTTTCAATGACAAGATGTCCTGAAATTTCAGTGGAAATTAAACGTGATATAAATTTCCGGAATTTAACACGGGAAATTGAGACAAAAAGTTTTAACAGTGTAGGAAAGTCTCGAATTGTGATCTTCGACAATCTCAAATTGAAACCTTCAAAAATCTCAACTTGGAACTTTCAAAAGCCTTAAATTGAGCAATTTAATTGTTTACGCCATTTAATTGACAAATTATTCCTCTATATAATTACGTGTCTGGTTGAGTTTACAACACAGTGACATTCACATTGTACGGTGGGGGGGGGGGAGGAGGTTCTTATTGACGATCAACTCTTGTACTTTTTTCTTAATTCATGATAATTACCCAATAAAATTCGATCAGCTTCCTCATCATTCCTTTTTCTAATATAAATATTTTTTAATCTACTCGAGTTACTAATAATTTTACAAGACATCAAAAGTCCATTTTAGATGCTATTGACGTAATTATTTCTTTTAACATTTCATTCATTCCCTCGGTGACACGTCTAAATATTACGGTAAAAAATATCATGCGTCAAAATATCACAAAAAAATATTATTGACAAAAATATCACAGGCCAAAAATATCACAAATCAAAAATATCACGTGATAAATTATCACGCGTTAGAATATTACGTGTCCGGATTACATTTATATTTGCACATCTGTTACCGCAAGATAACCCATTCCCTCAATATCACATGGGACATCAGAGGCATTATTGAGTTAATTGACAAATCTAATGATTGAAAATCGTTAAATAAAAGAAAATCAAATCTATAATGTGGTCTGCACCAACTGTAAAAGATACTTAAATATCTTTAACTAAAAACTTGAGAATAATTTCCGAATCTTTCATTTGAGGTTAAGACCAACAATCGCACCCACAAAATGTCGCCCAAGTTCATCGTCATCACATGAGGCTGGTGATCGTTCATGCGACGAGTTGAACGAAAACAAAGACAACAGGAAACAACAGAGAAAGAGAAAGCGGACCTCGACCTCGCAGCGCTATATACCGCGCGCGCCACGACGAGCTAGGGCATGCCAAGAAGATTACACTAAGCTGATTATTTCCGTGGAAATCCTGCTGGCCGAGTCTCTCCTCACGTCATATGACACACAACTCCCGCGTAAGTTAGATCTCACCCAGCATCTTCTTTTTAACAAACTGCTTTGTTACGATTCCCAGGCGTCTTTGGCGTATCATAGTTTAAGATTCTGCATCTCGGGCAGATTCGTTTGTTTGTAGTTAACAAACCGATTCTGTTGGGTGGTTCACGGAGAAAAAACATGTTTTCGTTAAAAATATATATTCGATTTATCATGACATGCCGTCGCCCGGACGTTCCAGGGGCGACTCTCGTATAGCATACGTGTGACTAATGGCGGAACGTCCCCGCTAGCGCGCCCAATTCGCGATCGCAACGTAGATCTGGGAGCCATCAAGTGGTCTCTCCACTAATTACTCTTGACGGGCAACCAATGAGATCAAAGAGAATCCAGTGATCTCATTGGTTGAGCTCCATCATTGGTTCCCTCCGAGGGATCTCATTGGTTGCCCCCCAAGAGTAGTTAGTTTAGAGACCACTTGGTGGCTCCCACATCTACGTTGCGATCGCGAATATGCGAAACGAAATGTACGGGCGCGCGCGCCCACCGAATAATGTCGCCCTGTCGATCAGAATTTCTATTAAAGTTTCACACGGAGAGAAATTTTCTAGAAAAATTCAGTAGCGAAGCGGTAAACCGGGTTAAGTCGATTTTTACTTTAGGCCAATTTTTGACGAATATCTCGGAATCTAAAAGACATAGCAAAATTTTTCTCATAACATTTTTGATAACCCTCAATTGACTCTACAAAAAAGGTTGTGACAAAAATTTCTCTATCTTTTTTAGATTCCGAGATATTCGTCAAAAACTCGTCAATAGTCAAAATCGACTTAACCCGGTTTACCGCTTCGCTACTGAATTCTAGTACGAGTACTGGAAAAAATCATAATCCACCGGCTGTGAAAAATTCTAGTGCTGTTAAGGTAAAATTTCTTGCTGTTTCTGGTAACATTTCTGGGGATTTCTGTGAAATTTTCAGACATACGGGGAAAAATTCACGTTTCCTCCAATAAAATTTCTAATGCCGGCACTGGAATTTTTTCCTGGCCTTCACTTTGCGCCTCTTTTCCCGTCTCAGCACTAGAATTTTTCTAAAAAATTTCTCTCCGTGCAGTGAAACTATATAATACTCATCCTATCTATAAAAGCTGAAAGTTTCGTGAAGTTGTTCAATATCGAAATTATCGAAACTACCCGAGCGCTACTCCTCAACTCTGATTGGTGAACGACTCACCTGAAGTTAGTAGCTAAAAGAATACGCGGTATTTTCAAATTCGTCAAACTGACAAATCATTCTTTTCGTCACAATTGTCATTTTTTTCATGTTTATCTTGCGCGAAATTGATTAATTCTTCCTTTTTGGATTTTCATTCCTCATGTGCACGGAGAGAAATTCTTTTAAAATATTCTAGTGCTGGTACTGGAAAAATCCCAATCCATTGGCTATGAAAAATTCTTGTGCTGTTAAGATAAAAGTTCTAGGGGTTTCTGAAAAAATTTCCGGGGACTTCTGTGGGAAAAATTCATGAGCTACTCAATAAAATTTGCAATGCCGGCAGTGCAGTTGTACTTGGCCGTCACTTTGCGCCCTTTTCTCATGCTAATACTAGAATTTTTCTAGAGAATTTCTCTCCGTGTATTTTCATGAATCTCATTAATTTCAATTCCCTTAAATTTTCGTCCATTCTTTGATTTGGATATGGGTTCTAAATTCTAGAAAACCGAGACAATTCCCCAATTTTTTAGAATAGAGTCTAGGAAAATGTTTTTTTTTTCATTTAGAGAATGCTTAGATTATCTGAATAATTAATAAAATGGTTCACTTTTCTTGAAAATCGATTGATAACACTTCCATTATTTTTCAACAATTACGGATATTGATCAGATTACTTTGAAAAATGAAGGGGAATTGATCAAATATTCAAAATCATTAATTCAGTAGTGAAGCGGAAAAACGGATTAAACAGATTTTTGACTATTGGTCAGTTTTTAATAAATATCTCGGAATCTAAGGCAAGTATCAAAATTTTTGTTATAATCTTTTTTATAGAGCCAATTGGAAGCTACGAAAAAGGTTATTATGAGAATTTCGCTATCTCCCTTAGATTCGGAGATATTCTTCGAAAACTCAGCGAAGAGCTAAGTCGACTTGAACCGTTTTACCACTTGGCTACTGAATTAATTTCTCCCTTATTATTCAACTTTATCGTTGATTGAGTTTTTTTCCGATGCATCATTTTTCTTATAATGTACTTATGAATGTAAGAAATTCAAGGATATCCAAAGATCTTTTACATTGTTTTAAAGACCTCACTATAGTTTCAACGATTTTCTCTATTCAAGAGATTTTTTTTTACACAATTATAACTTTGATGCTTCAAAAATACATTCGATGTAAATTTCTGTTTGCCCTTGGGGATCTCTGTATCTCAAAGTCTAATAAAAATGCATTCTATCTATCGATCTATTTATCTATTTTCAATCATCGAATTTGTCGATTAAATTGTTTGCGAAAAATTTGAGAAAAATCATGAATATTTAGTGTCATTCAAATTACATTTTGCACAGAATTATTATTCTTTAAATCACTTCGCTATTTCTATTATTTATTTATAAACAAGGAATTGTTTATAAATAAGTAATAGAAATAGTTTAAACTGTTTATGGTAAAATTCTGAATATGAATAAATTTGTTACGATTTCGAGCAAGTGATTTTTATGGAGAAAAATTAATTGTTTGCAAATTATTGATAGATAACGCTCGTAATATTAAAACATTCAATTTTCTCAATTCTTCCATCAAGCATTCTCCGAATGTAAACTTTCTGATTTTTTTTAGATTAAAAAAATGTTTTCTAACGGCTCAAAGTGTAAATAATAAATTCACTGTAAAATGTTCGAAAACGTAGGGTCAAAAGCGACTCAAGTGAAAGCCCTGATGTTCGACTCCAAAAGTCGAAATGCATTTCACCGAAGAAGAAAAAGTCCAAGTACTTGGATATCCCTAATTTTAAATTTGAATGAAGAAAAGCGTCTCCCAAGTAAATGAGATGACAGAGCAGCGCGCGCGTCCTATTCCACCCATTTTCACGGAATAATTTAACAGAAATTGACCTTCTGAAAGATTCCCCATCATGAAATTTGTTGAAATTCCCGTGAAACCACTGGAAAAAAAGCTTCACCACTCAATTGATTACTCATCCGCTTCAAAATCACCCCATTAACCCCCGTTTTAAATCGTCAAA
This sequence comes from Diachasma alloeum, assembly GCF_001412515.2. Lineage (NCBI taxonomy): Eukaryota > Metazoa > Arthropoda > Insecta > Hymenoptera > Braconidae > Diachasma > Diachasma alloeum. The sequence continues at coordinate 1,364,730 of NW_021680408.1, read as the reverse complement.
ATTATTAAACCATCCAACATTCATTGTACAGTTGACCACACTGGACAAATCCATCCGACCACAACCCCGTAAACGTATTCTACCTGATCCAACACCGCTCTTCGTTAATCGTGTATTCCCAACTTAATGCACAAATTTCGATTGAATATCAATAAAAAGTCGTCTCCAAACCCAGAACCCCCGGAAAGCCCTCAAACCGTCATCGCACCCTCTCCCCCGAATCCCCCCTGTCGAATTACGTTACGTTAACACCAGAAACTCTTCACAAAATGGCGTCGCGATTATTAATACCCCCTTAAAGCCGAAAAAACCACTCACCTGTCACCTTCCCGCGGGAAAACCTCCCCTATCACTACTTCACACAACAATAATCCAAGAGTACCTTCAACTTATTGCACTATCAACATATTTACAACCGCCGAACGTAGCATTGATACATTCGTCCGCTGCTCCACTGGCGGAACCCGAAAATTCACTTCTCCGGACTGACCAGAGCTTGCCGGGCGATTTTTCCCTCAAAATAACTTCATTAAACTCAACAATCACTCAGAGTCTCCTGATGACAGCCGGACTCCCCTCAAGTTGAAGAAACTTCCCCGGAAATTCCGCAACATCCGAACAAATCACAAAAAAAACTCAACCGAAAGGAACCAAGGAAAACAAAAAATCGTGAATGTAACAGAAAAAAAAACTGTCAAGTGTTGCAGTCAATTATATTCCCGACAAGACGTAGGTGAATAGCAGCTCAACTTTTCACGGTAACTTTAGTTGTTACGGTATCTTACCGTTGCGGGGTTGCCGTTCGCAAACGGGTGGCAGCAGCGGCGCTGTTGGCACAAGAGGGTGGCACGGCGGGGGGGGGGGAAATAAACGATATATGCAATAGCAGCACACCTTGGCACACCATGGGCTCTCTCTTCTTCACGTCAAAACGTATAAACCCCCCCGAGCCGAATAGCGGAAGGTAAAATGGAAATGGGCGTGTGCAACTTAAACCCCAAGGCGTCTCGTGTAGTACGCAAGTTTTAACGGCGGTGGTGGGGAGCCAATGGTCGATGATGAGCGCTGTGCGCTGGCGCGAGAGTGTTTTATAGAGGTACATGGGTACAGTTGACTGGTGGCAAGCCCAAGGGTATTGGGGATTTTAGAGTTGACTGTATACCAGATCCGGTTCCGGAATACTCTCGACGGCAACTGCGAAAGACTCGTAAACATTCGGCCTGCCGATGGATTACGAGGTATTGCATTCTTGAGTGCATTCAATTACAGGAACGGGGAGGTTGTAATTATTGAGAGTTTAGGGGGTCGGTGGCTGGCAGATTGGTATCTTTGGATTGGGTTATCATTGTTGGGGTAATTATAAGGACTCGAGTGGGAATTTTAGTCAGGTCTTGATCAGACACTGATCAAGTTATCATATCAGATTCTGATCAGGTATGTAACGCTATAATTTTTGATTTTCCACTAGGGCGGGGAGCGAACTGTGAGTTCCGTAATTTTTATTGAGCATTTCTCTCAGCGAATCTCATTATAAACCTCCCTCCGACAATTTCCACCAGTTCCTCATAAATAACCAGACAATGATAACCCACGCGAGTGTTCATCCAAAGAAGGTCCCAATCTGCCCGCCATCGACCACCTTAAACTCTCAATAATTACAAACTCCCCGTTCCTGTAATTGAATCCACTCAAGAATGCAATACCTCGTAATCCATCCGCAGGCCGAATGTTTACGAGTCTTTCGCAGTTGCCGTCGAGAGTATTCCGGAACCGGATCTGGTCTACAGTCAACTCGAAAATCCTCAATACCCTTGAGCTTGCTATCAGTCAGCTATACCCAACGACTTGAATCAAGTACATTTGACGACTTGAAACCTTTCTTCTCCAAATAATCAAATTTAGTTAGTTAAGTTATTAATTCAAGATGTATGACCTCTCGGCCTTTTACATTTTTGCACCCCTCCCATAAAAGTACAAGTAGAAAACACTTAGAAAAATTGAAATAATAACACATCTTAGATACAATGTCTAGGTATTTTAATTTTTTAGTTAATAGAATCTGGATTATATCATTTCTGGACATGGCCCTTAACGAGGAGAAAAAAGTACCAGCTAGGCTCCTACCAGGGTCCTTAGAGTTGTACTAAATATTATTACTGGTACAATAAAATAATCAAATTTCAAATGGTCATTCCCACCCAATAAATGCATTTTTTCCAAAGGATAATTAAGTGAATTCAGAATTTTTTCTATACTATTGCTATTTTTCATTTCTCTTCATTTGCTGCAATTCATTTATTGATTTTTGTATCAAGAAAAGTTGTATATATTTGTGTACTTCTATGGATAGGCTTTGCTGGCACAGCAAAAACGAATGTCTGAGTTTCCCGGACCTTTAGTAGACATTCTTCAGAAACTGAAAAATATCTGAGTAAAATGAAAATTTGTCCGAATTTCGGACGACCCGGTGCCTAAACATCTTAATTCATGTTCGAAATTCAGACAAATTATCATTATCATTATCATTTATCATTTTATTCCCAAGTTTTTTAGTGGCTGAGAATTGTTCAACAAATGTATGTAAACTTCAGACATTCGTTTTTGCTGTGCGCCTGAAGTCTTAACAAATAAATTGGAAATAAAAAATTTCCCCAAGAGGAACGCTCAGTGCGTTCGAAACTTTCTGCGCCTACTCAACTACATCGAGGAGTTCTTTAGTTTTTATGGCACGCCGTGTAATAAGTCGAGTTTATCGCACGCTGCGCGAAGCGTGTCGCTTCAAACTCGACTTCTGCATGATGTGGCATAAAATAGTATAGACCAGTCGGGCATAAACTTCGTTTTCAACGAATGTGAATGCAGGCCTCGCCTTTGGCTCGGCCTGTAAACTTCACATTCGTCGAAACCGAAATTTGTGCCCTTGTACTCTAATGTACTATTATTTCCTTTTCTTTCCATTCATCAGCAGCAGCAACTGACCGAAAATTGGCCCAGAACTTGAACAACCATCTATATCAGAACGATGGAGAACTTCGTTTTCATAACTTACACAAAAATTTCCCCCTCAAATGATCAACATCCCACAATCTCCTCATAATCCTCCCTCCGACGATTTCCACCAGTTCCCCTAGTGGAAAATAAAAAATTATAGCGGTACATACCTGACCAGAATCTGATATGATAACTTGATCAGTGTCTGATCAAAACCTGCCTAAAATTTCCACTCGGGCGATTACGGAATCGACTCAGAAAATTCAAGTGACGGTATCGTAATGTTTCACAGGAGAGTCAGGTAAAAATTACGGATCGCTCTGGAAAAATTCCGGTATTTTAGGTAAAAATTATGTGACAGTTCCGGAAAGTTTCGTACAACCACATTGTTATACGCAATTATGGAGAAGATACGTTATTTATATTGAATATTTCGTATGAGGGGGAAATTTCCAATTTCACAGTTAAAAATTGTTGTCCGAAATTTCCGCTACACTTTTTTGAAATTTTTATCGAATTTAATTACCACTGAAATTTCAAGAAATTTCGTCATTAAAAATTCAGAATTTCATGGAAAAATCAAAGAGAGCTCCTTCAGTTCCATTTTTCCCTGAAAATAAATAGAAAACGAAGAAATTCCGGTTAATATATTATTGAATTTTCAGGATAGCGACACTGAATGCGATTTAGGGAGGAAAAAATCATGAAATTTCAGATTTCACTGAAAATTCAATGTAATTTGGCAAGGGATATTCATATTAGATTGGAAATTCAAATAAATTAAGGAATCCGTCTCTTTATACTGCTTAAAATTCTGGAATTTTCTTAAATTTTCAGAGAAACCTGAAATTTCACGATTTTTTCTCCCCTAAATCGCATTCAGTGTCACTGTCCATGAAATTTCATTTTTTTTAACAATGAGGCTTCAACTTCGTCAATGGAATTTCATTTCCATATCTTTGAATATTAGTACTTCAAAACAATACCTCTATTTGCAGATAATTAATTGGAGAAATCTCGTAAAATATCTTCATCCAAAATGATTGAATATGTGAAGCTGGAGCTGCATCGGTTTTCATGAATAGCAGCACACAGTGGGGTACATCGTTAAAGGTGGTTCGAATAAGACACACCCATATAATTATACCCTAGAGTGGAGAGCGCGCCTGGTTGCACGCGGTCACGACCAATAGGCGCTGTAACGAGAGGATTTCTACATCCCCAAGAATGACAATCGAATATTGTCGGATGACAATCGAAAAATAACCTCAAAGGTAGACCCATTTTACCCCGATTTCTTCTACATACATTCTTCTTTTGTGTTATTGTCCGCAGCAGCCCACCCATGTAATTGAGGGCTAACTCCGTCTTGTTCGAGTCATTGCGTTCTCTCGTCTCAGGTGGAACCTCCAAAAAATTTTATAATCTAATGTTTTTTAATAGCAACATGTCAATTATTAATTTTCTTCATGGATATGCTGCTTTATAATTTTGATATTGATTCAACATTATTATCTTCGCACACTGAGAAAAAATTTTAATACACGGAGATCTCCGTGTGACTTGCGAGTCAGAATGAGTGTAGTTTTTGTGAAGGGGGATCGACGTCTATACCCTGGAGAAACATTATTAATGTGTTGAATTAGTGATACAAGATGAATTTTTTTATCAGGAATAAATCGAATATAGACAAATTTTGGATCATTTGTTTAAATATTTGCTGTGCCCTAATAATAACGTTTCCCATAATATTCATGGCGAGCTTCTCCGGAGTTTGAATTGTTACCTACGGACAAGGTTGCACGGAAAAGTTATCGCGGAAACCAGGCGCGAGGTAACATAGCGTCACCGCTTCACCCAAAGGCATTCTAGCCTTGTTACCTAGCGACAAGTTTAACTCTTGCAAGTGAATCTCGCGTCAAGCTGGATGCTGGAAGTTTCGATTTCTGCCTGGGGAGAAATATTCAATAAAAATTACGAAACAATTCACGTAATTCGCGATGGGGAATCGTTTTCCGGCAATTTTTATAGGAATGGAAGAGAAGAAATCTGAAACGCTCAGTGAATTTTCAGGTTCATCACCGAATAAAGTACGAAATTGTCACGTAATTTTTTCCGAAGAAGTAAAATTTTACAGAAACTTGCCGATTTATTGTACCTCCAAAAGGAAAAATTCTTGAACGTTCACCAATTTTTATGAAGCTGGTGAGTTATTTCTATGTTCCGTTCCGTCAAATTTCTCAATCGTCGGGGAAAAATTACGGAACGACTTGTTGTCCCCACAGCGGTCAGTCATTAGACGGGTGGTTAATTTTTACGGAACAAGTCGTAGAATTTAGGTGGCGATTCGCACAATTTCAGTTCCGACTCACACTTTTTATTGAATTTTACTTCGCTCGCGGATGACGGATGTAATTTTTACGTTCTTTTCTGGTGCTTTTTATTGAATTTTTCTCTTCGTGTTATATGCCCGAAAATTATTGGACTTGTGACAAAAATTAGGGTATCCATGATTATTTGCACACAGTATAGTAATTTTTGACTGACGTTAGTTAATTATACGTACTGGTACAGAAAATTGTAGTATATTCACATCAATTCATATTGAATAACAACGAAAATGAATTTGAGGTGCATAAATTTGATAAAGTTATGTGAAAATTAGAGTTATTTTTTACAGTGTGCTTGAATATTGTCATAAAAAATATCTTTAAAAGTATCAGAAAAAATTCCAAGAGAATATTCCTATAGAAAAATCGAAATCTATTGACTTTTTCCTGTCAAATGTCTCACAGGATCGTCGCAAAAAACGAATAGAACGAGAAATTTAACGAGAATTGCCTAGAATTTTAATAGAATCCCAATAAAAAAACCCTGGTATAGATCTTGTAAGCTTACGAGAAAGGATATAGTAACTGTTAACCGGGTTAGAGCCAATCATTATTACCACCTTCCAACCTCCCTAGCAAGAGTTGGAATAATTAGTGATCCAAGCTGTTCTTGCGGAGCAGAAGCTGAAGATTTTGAACATGTTCTATGGCATTGTCCAAAGTACACTCAGCAACGATTAGAACTACTAAATAAATGAGAAAAAACCAACTGCTCACGGCTTTACACCTCGAAAAAATTCGCAGATGCAAATGACTACAAATACATAGAAGAAATATGTAGGGGAGGTTGGGGTAAAACGGACACTTTTGACTTTTTTTAAAAAAGTAAATGAGGGGTGGAAATGCTGAGGAAATTTAATATATTTTTTTTTCAATACAAAGAACAATTCTTTCCCTTTGTGATGAGCCTAAACTGCGCTCAATTGATAGATTTATTTCTGAGTTATGAATAATTTTAAAAAAGTCTAAACTGTCCATTTTACCCCACCCTCCCCTAAATATTAAAGAAGTTGTAGTGTACAAATTTAAGTGTATGAATAAAAAAAAAAGTAACATAATGACAGTGTAAATAGCCCATATTACGGGTTCCAATACTTTAAATAAATGAAAAAAAAATCCCAATAAAATTTTGTAGCGAATTCGCTGAATTTTTCTATTAAATTTTTTCATACGTGGCTTCATGAAAATTCGCCGTATGACGATTATCCTCATGAAAACCGCCTTACTTTCTTCATTTATTCAAGATATTGCCCATGATTTTTTTAGAAATAGCATCGTTATAAATAATTTCTGCTGAAAATGATTTGTTTTCTCAATGAATTTCGGTAATTAGTTTTTCGAAAAACCCCAATAATTTTTTAAACACTTCAATTGAAAAGGTCAATTTCTTTTTTAATTTTTCCGGTTAACAAGACAATGACAGTTAAAGAAAAATCGATGCGCTGAGGCGTGATCTTTATGGCGACCAATCTAATAGGGTTAAGTTCAATATTTGGCCAGCAGAATCACACCGAACATTTCCTCCATCATGAATGACAAATGAGCCAATGCCCTCTCCCTGATTGATATCGACAATTACCAGTACAAAAGAACGGTAGAGTAAATTGGTCGTGAATTTATGAATGGGAGATCCCCGCGTGACTAAAGTGGCGTCACTTCGGTGCAGGTTTATGAAAGCAAGCTGGTTTTAGCCTACGCTAATAGTATAGTAATACGGGCTGATCTTTTCGAAATCCCGTAAGAGCATTAACCGCTCACACGTGAGCAAGTTAAATTGCTATGTTGTTGGGTTTATGTGTATTTGGTATCCTGTATCTCACTATTGCAATTCACAACTCACAAGTTGCAATATTTGTATCATCTGGAGACTTTTCATCGTCCAGAGCTTTCGCTTGAATTCCGATGCAACCGATGATTCTGGGGTCGGATGGGGGAGCTTGATTAAGGTTTAAGTAGTGTAAACATAGGCTGAATTTTGAAGATTACAATCTGAGATGAATTTTAAATGAAAGTTAAAATTCATAGAAAGATTATGGTTCAGTTTATGCTTAATCGGCAGTTTAGTATTGTTGGTAATAATTAATCTAGACGTGTGAAACTAACGCAGAGTCTTATGAGGAAATGAACTATTCGAGGTTGGGGAAAGATTAAAATGTTGAAAAAATGTAAAGAAATGAGAAAAAAATGAAAAATCTATGCATAATATCAAAATTATCGTCGGTGACAAATTTTTGTAATAAATAATTTATACTTCTACGTGTCTGAAATCACGGATAAACCTACCGAATTCGCTAGACAATTCTATTGGATTTATATTGAACTTTCTATTAATTTTCGGCCGATTCTATTGAAGTGTTCAATCGGAAATATTCTATAGAAAAAGTCAAAAGAATTCGATTTTTCTATACAATTTATTCTATTGAGATATTTTCAATAGATTTTCCTAGGCTCAAATTTTCCAAAATTTCAACGTTTTTTTGGTTGATTTTCTTGATGAAAAGAAAAGAAAATTAGAATGAAAAAAACTCGGAAAATTTGAGCCGAGCAAATTCTATAGAAAATATCTGAAGTGAGTAAGTTATATAGAGAAATGGAATTCTATTGACTTTTTCTGATGAATATTTTCTATTGAACATTTCAATAGAATCAGCCAAAAGGTAATAGAAAGTTCAATAAAAATATAATAGAATTTTGTAACGAATTCGTTAGGTTTTTCTATTAAATTTTTGCGTGATGGACAATAATTTCTTGGATTTCTTTCTTGTGAAAACATTGACTTGAGCCGTACGAGTAGAGCTACTTTAGTGGTATAAACATAACTCGAATTTTGAAGGTTAAAATCTGAAATAAATTCTAAACGAAAGTTGATATTAATAGAAACATTCTGGTCGAGTTTATGCTTATTGACAATAATTAATCTAGAAGTGCAAAATTAACAGAGTTTTATGAGGAAGTGAGGTTTTCGAGGTTAACTGTCAGACACCTGGTTTTTCTCGTGCAATTCCTTGCCTTGTCCGTTAATTTTTCTCCATTTCTCTTTTCTTTTTTGTCCGAGTAGACACTTGAAAATGATTGAAAAAGTGATAACACACAATAAAGCATTCCTATTTACCCCCCATCAGTCTCATCATCTAGAAACAGGACAATTGCCTGCATGGAATCATGAATTTATTCATTTACCCATTTATTGAATGTGTATTCCCAGTAGAACGATGACGAAGGAATTACACGCATTTGGCCTGGTGGCATTCAATCCTTCTGTTGTTGTATCGCTCTAGTCCAATCGGTTTTTTTCGTCCCCCGAGTATTACACTGCAGAAAAGATCAATGGAAACTCGGATTGGTGGCTCTGCGGGGGAGAATGCGCGTACCCAGCAGCTAATGATACTTTATGAAACGTAAATTCCGCCTGTTAGCTGCAGCAGAATAGCTTTTTCGTGCTTTGACGTCACTCTCGGCAGCTCCAATTTGACAGATAAGCCCAAATCGTTCATGAGGCTCATCAGAATTCATCGAATGTAGAAGAGTAAAGCAAGAACTAGGGGACAATAACCTGTTGCAGAGCAAATGTGCGGCTCGATGGTGAATCCTCTGCGGGGGAATAAGATGACCAGCATTATTGCTACAATCTATGAAGACCAGAGATGATGTCAGCTTCTGCCCACATTCTTTTTACCGTGCAAGCGACACTTCGGGAGAACCCAACTATGATCAATCATGATCAATAGCCGAATGTCAAAGTAGTTCATTGTTGGTGTTCTTTCTCACGAATGAAGAAAGAAACTTGCTTTCAGAGTCTATCAAATATTCGTTTACTTTTTTTCGCAGTATTTTATTAAGTCATCGTGACACAGGTGAAATGAAACGGATATTTCTCGGGAAAAATCGAGCCCTCTCTCTGGCTATTGTACGCGGAGAGAAAAGTTCGATAAAAATTATCGTATGTATTATACCACGAGAGCTTCAAAATTATCAGGTGTTTTCCGATACGCTGATAGAAAAAATTATTTTTATTGAGATGTTTCTTTCGTGGAACGAGTATTATATACTTGAACCAATTTCAAATAAATAAGATCTTATATGGTGAATATCAATCATTTTTTCTTGAAATATATTCACTTGAATCAAATAAATCAGTCCTTGGCATCAACTCACACGTATTCACCACAAAAATGGAAAAAGTTCTATTTTTTTAAATGTAATATCATCTCCAGTCGAGAAATTTTCTACTTTCATGAATTGATAAAAAATTCGTACCTAGGAGATGATTATATTGAGGAATGAATTGAATGTTGCTTTCTCGAATGAAGCCGATGATTAAATTGAGCTTTCCGTACATCACATTGAACGAAATTTGTGATATCCAAGTTTGTGTTGAATTGCTGTAATTTGTGATTCTGTTATTGTAAACTAATGCCATTTTTTTAGTCAAGAAATATAAAGTTCTTTCAACTCAACGACATCTTACTACAATCTCAAAGCTTTTTCCGCGTAACAATATTCATCCTGATTTGACATACGAAATGCTCACTTCAATTATAATTTACTTGGAATAACGTATGATCGTGTCGACTGAGATAACAACGTATTTAGTCATGAGAATAATTTTTATGTTTGAGTATACACGGAAAGAAATATTCAGTAAAAATTACGGAACTTACAATTCGCTCGCCGATTATGGAATCGACTCAGAAAATTTAAGTGACCGTATCGTATTTTTTCACAGAAGATTTAGGTAGAAATTACGGAACGCTCTGGAATAAATCCGTGACAGTTCCGTAAAATTTCCTACAACCATATTTCGCTTCGGCATTACGGAAAAGATACGTAATTTTTATTGAATATTTCTCTCCGTGTACCAGCGAATTTCTTGGGTTAGCAAACTTTTGGCTGGAAAGAAATCAAATACACTGATAGAAAAAATCTCTGACACGTAGAGTACAAGTTCTTGGCTCAAGAAACTAAATCATTCGCGCCGTTTTAACTGAATGAATTCTTCATGACTTTGGATCAAAGAAATAGGGGAACTTGGCATAAAGTATTAAATATTGGACGGAAAGAGCAGGAAGTTTCGCGTGCATCATAATGCTTTCCATATTAGATCAGACTCGCTGGAAAGAATCTCTTGGCGGAAAGTAATCTTGCTTACATTTAATATCAATCTGATGAAGTTTCTATTCTCTTGTGTGAAGAATTCGTACTTTTCGCTATAGATAATTCTGTTTTTCATGATTTTCGACAGAGGTGATAGGGTTTCCAATCAAGTAAATCGGTCCTGAGGGCACACATCTTCCTCTCAGAATATACTTCAATTAGGTAAAACTAAGAATCTCTTGTATCAAGAGATTCATGGTCAAAACCCCATTCTCTTGTCTCAAGAAACCACTTCTGTCGTGTCAGAGATTTTTTCTATCAGTGTACTCTCATTATTGCGACACATAAAAAGAACTTAAATTCTAGAGAAGTTCGATTTCTGCCAATGAAACATGTCTCAAGAAGATGTAACTGGTTTTTACTATGAAATCATGTTTATTTGAAAATTACCAACCAAATGATAGGTGATTGAAATGAAATTCTCTTGCAAACAAACAAAGGAGTCAAGTTTTTCTTTAAAAACTTGGCGAGTTTGTTTGTATGAAGGGAACCTTGCAGAAAATAACGGATTAATTTTGAAGCTCGAGTGATATTCGCAAGAGAATTTGTCCATCCAAATTTCGACCAAGAGAATTGTACTATATGAGACAAAATTCATTTGTTAGTTCCAACGAGGGGCTCACTCAACCAGGAAACACGGAAAAATACCTGAATTGAGTATATTTTACACCAAAATTGAGTATATGGGGAGACCTGATTCAAGAATGAAATATACCTGATCCAACTATATTATTCTTGATTCGAGTATAAACTATACTTGATTCAAGTTGATACTTTCTGAACTCTCGTTGAAGAAAAATTGCGTTCCGAAAGTCTTAATTTTAGGCATTCAAAAGTATCAACTTGAGTCTATAAAAATCTCAAATTAACCTTCCAATCTCAACTTGAGACTTTCAGAAAGCTTAAATTGAAATCTCAAAGTCTCAAATTCAAACATTCGAAACTTTCATCTTGAGATTTTCAGGCTTCACATTGATACTTTTAAAAATCTTATTTTCAAACTTTTGAAATCTCAAAAAAATATATTATTTTTCGGCTTTTTCGAACGCAATATTTCTCTTCAATTGAGATCATTTGTTCAGGAGATATGGAAGGTGCGCGGAGATCCATCCCTCGTCCCATGTAGGCTCTGATAATGTGACTGTTCCAGACAGATCCTCCCATACATATATCCCCCAAGAAATCAAAATATTATCGTTATGTCAACCGGAAAATATTTTCATTGAATGTTACAGAAATGAAGAGAGTGTAACGCCATCAAACGAGTGTATGTTTATATGCAGCATAGGGCCTGGATTTCACCGGGGTATTGTAGAAACGATAATAGAATGGGCTGGGTATATATATGGCTTTGTGTAACGGAGAGATGCAACTGCACTGAGCTTATCCCCACTTCCATTCTCTGGCCTCTCCTTGTTGCACTCAGTTTGGGGTAGTGAGTAAGCGTCATTCAACGATTTGTATCGAGATATCCTGTCCATCGAATGTGCATCCTAATACCCTTGGGCCTCAGGCACGATGGTATTTCGAGAGTGAATACATGGTGGATGGAAAATCGGTGAATCGTGGACTGTACGCGCTCTCGAATAATTCTTCGATATGTAGGATTGGAAAATGCGTGTGGAGGTGAAAATATTTCTCTATACTATAAAAATCCAAATCGACTTCTGGTGATGAAAATTTGGTTCTCGAAATTAAGACTCCAAAATTAAGGGTTAAAAATGAAAGGTCAGAAACTAAGGGTCACGAGAGTTATAATGAGGGTCAGAATAAGGGCCATGAGGCCCTTAAAAAAAAAAATTCTAAGAGAATTAGAATTTAGAGAGAAAAAATTTCCGCTTCACCCAGCCGGGAATCGAACCCGGGTCTCCCAGATACGCGCCGGGCACTCTTACCGACTAAGCTACCGGCTCTCTACATTATCAAAATCCAGATAACCTTCTGATGATGAAAATTTGCTTATTGAAATTAAGACTCCAACATTAAGGGTTACAAATAAATGGTCAGCCCGGTGGCTTGGCGCAGTGGGTAAGTTCGTTGCCTCACATGCGAAAGGTTCCGAGTTCAAATCCCGGCCGGGTAGAATGGTGCGATCTAACCATTTAAAGTCTTGATCATCATCGCAGTATACCCTAACCGGGTCGAAGCGATGTAAAATAATGATAAAAAAAAATAATAAATGGTCACAAACAAAAGGATCACAAGGGTAAAAATGGGGTCATGAGGTTTATAATGAGGATCAGAAAAAGCGTCAAAAAAGGGTGATTGGGTTCAAAATAAGGGTCAGAAACAAAGGATCACAAGGGTCAAAATGGGGTCACGAGAGTTATAGTGAGGATCAGCAGAAACGTCAAAATAAGGGTCATGGGGGTCAAAATAAGGGTTAGATTAAGGATCATTGGGTTCAAAATAAGCGTCGTGCGCGTCAAAATAAGGGTCATGGGGGTCAAAATAGCAGTCAGAGTAAGGGTCGTGGAGATCAAAATAAGGGTCAGAATAAGGTTCATGAGGGCCATATGGAACTCTTTCTATATTATCAAAATCCTAATAAACTTCTGGCGATGAAAATTTGGTAATTGAAATTAAGACTCCAAAATTAAGGGTCAGAAACAAAGGATCTCAAGGATCAAAATAGGGTCACGAGAGTTATAGTGAGGATCAGCAGAAACGTCAAAATAAGGGTCATGGGGGTCAAAATAAGGGTTAGAATAAGGATCATTGGGTTCAAAATAAGGGTCGTGCGCGTCAAAATAAGGGTCATGGGGGTCAAAATAGCAGTCAGAGTAAGGGTCGTGGAAATCAAAATAAGGGTCAGAATAAGGTTCATGAGGGCCATATGGAACTCTTTCTATATTATCAAAATACTAATAAACTTCTGGCGATGAAAATTTGGTAATTGAAATTAAGACTCCAAAATTAAGGGTCAGAAACTAAGGATCACAAGGGTCAAAATGGGGTCACGAGAGTTATAGTGAGGATCAGCAGAAACGTCATAATAAGGGTCAGAATAAGGTTCATGAGGGCCATATGGAACTCTTTCTATATTATCAAAATCCTAATAAACTTCTGGCGATGAAAATTTGGCAATTGAAATTAAGACTCCAAAATTAAGGGTCAGAAACTAAGGATCACAAGGGTCCGAATAAGGGTCATATTGGGGGTTGGCAAGCGGAGCGAGCACGGGGCGTAGCCCCCTAGTATGCAATATATTTGGGAGTGTTTAAACTGGTCTTGCGGTCATAATGAAGAAAAATCTAATAAAACTGTTTCTTCCGAGTTTTTCTATTCATTCCGGCAATATTTTCATCGGGAGTCAATATAGACTCGTATACTTATATCAATGAAAGTGTTATATGAAATAAATAATTCATTCATTTCAAATAAAGGACTATTACACGTTAATACATTCATTCTCCAAAATTCAAGAATATCTGTCCGATTTTTCCGCATTTTCAGGAAATAATTGCATTAAAATGATAGTTTCCATATATTTTTCCATGAAATTTTAAATTTTGAATGAGGGAATTCGTTAAATGTTCTAGGAAACTTTAATGTGATAAAAATTTCCAAAAAGGTTCCACGAAATTTCACCCAAAAACATTCAATACTTTATAATTCACCACCCGAGTGGAAATTTCACTCAGTTAGCTTGGATCTACATTAGTTTTAGGTTCAATACTGGTCAGAATTTATTGATTAGACTTTCGGATCAGGATCTGATGAGATTCTGAATGGAGTATTTGTATTCATTGTGGCGGAGTGAATTGTGATCCTATTCTGATCAGTCAAATCTCGAGTAGATCCGTATCGGATCCGGTACTGTTCAGGAATATCAAATCCTAGAATTTTGACCAAGCATGGACCCAAACAAGCGTTACATTTCTGATCGAAAATTGATCAAAATCAGTTTTCACTGGTCAGTCTCTTATTCTATCCTAATTTGAATTTCCACTCGGGCAAATGCACTGAGTAATCAATTAAATTTTTTCATGCGTTATCCACCGCAAAATCAAGAGAAATAATAAAGTACCCAAGTGGAGGTAATGAGAGACTACAGAAGGAAAAGAAAGGAAGCAACAGACGGATTCCATTTGCCGGTGGGACCTCCCAAGATTTCCCATGGGAGTTGGCTATTAACGATCACAAATAGGCTATTACATAGCCATTAATACAATGCTGGTGGTCTAGCCATGCAGCAGGACTTTTGCGCGAAGGGGCAGGGGGGATCGGTTGAAGGGTGAATTGCTCCCGCGAATGGACATGCAGGGAGGGGCTGAGGGAGAAACCACCCTCTCAATAATGCGTTCAAGAAAACAAGAATTCGCCTGTGGGTTCCAATCGCGTACGCCACGGGGACACACACGCGCGTCTCGGTGTAGGGTTTCGATGCATCCCCAGAGATTGAGTAATCCGAGATTCACTTTGTGCCTTGAGAGTTTCGGGACAAATCCCTTTGGAATGGAAAAATTGGAAATTTTCAATCATTAGTTTTTACAGGGGTTTTGGCTCAATCAAAATGCTCGGGGAGAGTTTTTAACTGGACGTGTCGATGCAGCCGTTGGATGCGTCAATTGCGTTGGAATTATATCATCTCCTGTTACTAATGGATTCGGGGGATTAACATTCCTCGGGCTCGACTGGCATAACAGCATGTCAATTTTCTTCGTTTTAAGTGTATTTATCGCGTCGTGAGGACTTGACTGGAAAATGATCCGGTTTTTTGTGATAATTATCATGTTGAAAATTTTTTACTGTCACTTGTCATACGCTTTTTGGAGAGTTTTGTCGAGAGGGGTTCACGGAAATTTCGAGGAATTTTGTCATTCAAAATTTATAATTCGAGGAAAAAACAATGGAAACTGTCAATTTCAGGTCAATTGACACATGAAAATTGATAAGAGTGAGGGAAATTTCGATAAAGATATTCTTGCTTGACAATATTTTCGCTCTCTGTTTGAAACATTGGTATTCCCTTGAATTTTCCGGGAATTTTGTCATTGAGAATTTACATTTCGGTGAAAGAGTTAGTGGAAACTGTCATTTTCACTTCAATTCTAAGCCTTCAATCCTTAAACTCTTTTATCGATTTAGTTAATTTCAGACAAATGAGACTGTTCTTTCCCATGAAATAATCTCCACGTTTTAAAAATAACTGGGGCAGAATAGCTCATTCTTTGCAAAATTCCTGATAATTATGGCTCGCCCCAGCGACTTTAAAACCTAAAAATATAAAATCAAGTATTTTATTAAATGGAACCGCCGGTTTTTCTCTTTCCAGAATCACTAAGGTTCTTTCGGATAGGGCAATGGCTCATAAACCATCATACACATATATATATATCTATGTATCCACATAAAGGAAGGCAGAGGCAGAGAGAGTGGAGTAGAAAGCTATATGATGGCAGAGGGTCGGTTGTCGTCGGGATGGAAGCGAAGGCAGAAACAAGTAGCGACTCGGGGGTGAGTAACGAGGAGAGGGGAAAATCGTAAGCGGCTTACGCCCGCTCTGGAGCGGAAAGCGACTCCTCGCTAATTATTTATAGGACCCTCTGGGCTGCGCTCTGCCTCTCGTACCCAATAGTGAAATATCCTGAAAAGATAGAGAACCAAAAGAGGAAGTGCCCGTGAGTCTCATTCGTGGACAAGCGTGGAAGCTCACTTCACTGTACTTTTTTTTTCAGTACCTTTTCTTTCATCTTTTGGAGAGACTACCCTTGTGCAAGATGTAGCATGATTTTCGGAATCTGGGGGGAGTCTAGTTCTCATTCGTCTATTCATATTTTTTTTAATGAGGATTGGGATATTTGTAAGAAATTTTTTTCGCTCAATTTTTTATGCGCCTGAGACCCATTTTGATGATTTTTACAACATCTGGATGGACATGTAGTTAAGGTAAATGAGGTGAACACATCATCACTCCGATATTTCTGTCAGAATGAGTGTGAAAACAGGTTTGGTGTGCACTGATACACTGAGAGAAAAAATTATTTTTATTGAGATGTTTTTTCCTTGCCACAAGTATTACATACTTGAACCAATTTCAAATAAATAGGATCTTCTAGTGAATATCAATTATTTCTTCTTGAGATACATTTACGTGGATCAAATAAAGTAGTTCCTGGCGTCAAGTCACATGTATTCACTACAACAATGGAAAAGTTGTATTTTTTTAACCTAATGTAGTCTCCAGTCGAGAAATTTTCTACTTTCATGAATTGATGAAAAATTCGTACCTAGGAGATGATTACATTGAGGAATGAATTGAATGTTGTTTTCTCGAATGAAGCCGATGTTTACATTGAGCTTTCCGTACATCACATTGAACGAAATTTGTGATTTCCAAGTTTGTGTTAAATTGCCTTAATCTGTGATTCTGTTTTTGTAAACTAATGCCATTTTTTTTAGTCAAGAAATATAAACTTCTTTCAACTCAACGATATCTTACTACAATCTCAAAGCTTTTTCCGCGTAGCAATATTCATCCTGATTGGACATACGAAATGCTCACTTCAATTATAATTTACTTGGAACAACGTATGATCGTGTTGATTGAGATAACAACGTATTTAGTCATGAGAATAATTTTGATTTTTGAGTAAACCAACGAATTCTTGGAGTTGGCAAACTTTTGGCGAAAAAGAAATCAAATACTCTCATTATTGCGACAAATAAAAGGAACTTCAATTCTAGAGAAGTTCGATTTCCGCCAATGAAATGTATCTTAAGAAGAGATAACTGGTATTCACTATGAAATCATGTTTATTTGAAAATTAACAACCAAATGATAGTTGCATCAAATAAAATTCCTTTGATGAAATCAATTTTTTCTGTCAGTGTAGAAGGATTCGTTTATTCCAAACGAGATTCGTTAACTGTTAACGAATGGTAGAGTTGAATATGACCAAAAAACAAGTGGCAAATTGCTCTTGAATTGCATAGAGTATAGTTATTTTTGCTAATGAATTGGCTATTGCCCTCCGAATATAATTATTTTGTACATAATTTCCTTGTATAAGATATAATTCATTGTTAATTCATTTTTAATTTCATTTTCATTTTTTCATTTGAATTTTATTGAATTGTATATGATGTTCAATTTTCACGATGAGTATGGAAATTCAAGCTTTCATTGAAAAATCAGTGATTGTTTAACATGAAAAGCCCAATTTTCTTGAATTTTCAAGATAAATAAAAAATTTCGGTGACGCTGTGATTGAAATTTCATGCAAAATATGATGGTAATTCTCATGGGAGTGACATTGAATCGGATTTAGGAGAAAAATGGTTACGAAATTTCAACACGGAGAGAAATATTCAATAAAAATTACGTATCTTTTCCGTAATTCCGGAGCGAAATGTGGTTGTAGGAAATTTTACGGAACTGTCACGGAATTTTTCCGGAGCGTTCCGTAATTTTTACTGAACATTTCTCTCCGTGAAGTCTTCTATAGCATTCACGGAAATTCATGAGCTTTCAGTGGAAGTGAGATGGAAATTTCACAACGTGATGGAATTTCAAATTGAACGTGGATATTCAGAAACAAAAATACGTGAATTTTCAATTTTTCCCTGAATTTTCCTGATTTTTCTGAATTTTCACGGAATAATTTAACTGAAAAAGCAAGTATTTTATTGATTTTCAAATCATTCGAACAGAAAATCAAAGAAATATTTGATTTTTCAACGACAATTTTTCCTGAAAACGAAGTGTAAATTTTTAACAGTCTGGTTTTTCAAGTTAAATCGTGTCCAACGTGTCAGCAGCCATCAACGCCACTTCTAGCGCTCTACATCATCCAGAAATCCTCCAGATCAAATCTACCGTCATCCATCTGAATTTCCAGTGAAAATTTTCACCGCGTTGAATTTATTACATATAAAAAAACGTAATCTATCGATCTACCATGTCGAAAGGACTCTCGATGGGGAAATGAAATAAAAAGGGAATAAAGCTGGAATAGTGAGCCATGTAGTCAAGAGGGAAAAGCGGAAACTGAAGGTCCATTTTTTAGGATTACCAAGCGCCCGGGGGAAAAAAAATTGGGCGCTGAAAACCCAGACTGGAATGTATTCAATACGTGTGTGTTTATTTGGATGAAAAAGGGAGGTCTCCACCAACAATGCGCTCTCTCGCGCGCCCCCTTGACTTCCTGGCGGTCTTCACTCTGATCTATTTCATCCCAGCATCTCTGTTTATCTTATTTTTCTCACGTGTATACCTGAAGTCCGACCCAACATCCGCTTCTTCTGGGGAGCATTTTGAGAAATTGATTGGCCGTATAATTTTCTTTCGCATGAATCTTCCCGGAGTATCAATTTCCCCTGAGAAATTCTCGCTTCAATCTTTTTTTCTCTCGCTTCTTCAAAAAATCTCTTGACTTTCTTTGGAGTACATTAAGGGGCAATGACTCTTAAAAAATGTTTACGTTCGACAAGACCCGAAAGATCAAAGTGGCGCACCCCAATTGCAGCAAGTCGGCAGTCTCTGATTTTAAAATTCGTTCAATTCAATTCACTGATTCGATTTGAATTTTCACATCCTCTCTTTTGAGGGCGCGACGCCAGTTAACTATCAGCTTCCACTGAGCAATTGCGATAATCTATTTGAAGAAATCAAAGGCCGAGTGATTCGTAAATTGTGAAAAAGTGGAGATCAATTGCACGATGATGGGACGGGGGAAACTGATGAAATTCAATTTGTGCAACTGGAGATTGCAAATGGGAAGGTAGGTTGGAGCTTAACCTTGTGACACAGTGATGGGCACACTTTACTGGTGGTGAGGATGGACAAATGTCTGCGCGCATGAGCTTACGTTCTCCAGAAGCTGCCGAGAGTTGTTGTAATGAGATCCGGCTAAGTGCAAGCCGATTTTAACTCTTGGGGTTTTACTTGGCCAAGTTCAAGGTCGTGGTATCGGTCCAATCCGCTGTGATTTAGGGGTGTCAATGAGGCTGATGAACATCCGCCGGATTAACTTGAATTTGACTGATGATTTCAGCAATGGAAATGGCACATTCTTGTCTTTTATACACTGTTAGAAAATTACTCGTGAAATTTCAAGTGAAAAATCTTGAAATTTTTAACAACGACAGTTACATGAAATTTAACACATGAAATTCATGAAAACACATGAATTTACAACAATTCACATGACAATTTAACACATGAATTTTACATGAAATTCTTTATTGATGAATCGGTTAATTTTTTTGAATATTCACGCGGGTAGCGTACGGCTCCGGCGGTCGTCCAAGCTAAGCAGCGTTTAGTCTGCCCAGTACTTGGATGGGTGAGACCTCCTGTGCCCATCGAGTCAGTGTGACCGATAGCCACAATAGAATCCCTGCAATATCGGCCGGCTGCACGACTGAGATTTTCCATGGTTTCCCTAGCAGTCCTTGTCCGAATGGGTGCAGTTGGGGAAAAGAAAAACTATCATTATATTTTACTGAAAAGAATTATTATTATTTTAAATAATTGATTTTCCAGTTTCATAATTATTACATTTTATTATTATTATCATTATTATTATCATTATTCTTATTATTCTTATTATTATTATTATTATTATTATTATTATTATTATTATTATTATTATAGGTATATATATATACTACTGTATATCGCCACCGTCCTTCTAATGGCAAATATTATTAAAAACTATCATTATATTTTACTGAAAAGATAAAAAAGGGATGGGAACAAAATGTAAAGACCCGGGAAAGTACACATATGGATGAATAAAATAATTCAAGTAATTCTCGATTTTCAGGTCCATACACGGAGAGATAAATTCAATAAAAATTTCCTGCAAAAAACGTAAAAATTCAGCTTCGAAACGTAATCCGCGAGCGAAGTAAAATTCAATAAAAATTTCCTGCAAAAAACGTAAAAATTCAGCTTCGAAACGTAATCCGCGAGCGAAGTAAAATTCAATAAAAAGTGTGAGTCGGAACTGAAATTGTACGAATCGTTACGTAAATCCTACGATTTTTTTTTGGTCTTTCGTATACCCTTTCGCATTTTTATGATTTGTTCCCTTCCCACCCCCCCAACCTCTTGTACCGTATTCGCCGAGGGCCAAGGAAAAACCTCACTTGAGGGAAAAACCTTGACCAGGTACAGTCGTCCCTTGCGAGACTCCCACTGGGACAATCAATCTATGAAAATTAGAGCGTTAAAAAATCATTTTGCCGATGCTTATTTGGTCACTCAACTTTAACATTCTTCAAGTTGAAGAGTATCTTTGTAAATAGAGGATTTGGTCTACACGCACCCAAAAATTTCATAGGAAAATCGAACTTGATAGAAATTTTTATTGGATTTCTATACATTATTTTCTATAGAATTTTTTTAATTGAGCATTCCGAGCCCGACGGCCTGGCGCAGTGGGTAAGGTCCGTGCCTCACGTGCGCAAGGTTCCGAGTTCAAATTCCGGTTGGGTAGAGCGAGATCTAACCATTTAAAGTCTTGATCATCATCGCAATATACTCAAGCTATTCCAAGCGATTTAAAATAACAATAAAAAAAATTGAGCATTCCGATCAAAAAAATTTATAATCGATCTCCGATGCATGAAAAATCTCACTCCAATTGCCCGCGACTTTTAAAACTCATAGTAGTCTCCATGCACGAAAAAATTTAATAGAAAAAGTCAACAGAATTCAATTTTTCTATATAATTTTTTTTTTCATATATTTTCTATAGAAAAAACTTGGAGAATTTGAGCCGAGAAAATTCTATAGAAAATAGGTCAATAGAATAAGTTATATAGAAAAATTAAATTCTATTGACTTTTTCTATTGAATATTTTCTATTGAACAGTTCAATAGAATCGGCCAAAAACTAATAGAACAGTTCAATAAAAATTCAATAGAATTTTCTAACGAATTCGATAGGTTTTTCTATTAAATTTTTCCATCCGTGTCCCCTTAAATTCAAATCGACAACATTGGAAATCCACACCCCCCCGTAACTGAAGCTCCAAAAAATTTCAAACACGAAGAACAAAAATTATTTGATATTCATCGATGATTAATCGTTCTTCTCATAACTACCCCACGCGTATGAAGATGAATATGATGAGTATGATTCACCTTGTTAGACAACAATCCAAACAAAGAGACGTCCGAAATTCATCAGGATGATATAAACACACCAATTAGTGAAATAGAAGAGAATGGGATAGTCGAGGAGGGCCAAGTTTGGGGGAAGTTCCCCTTGGGCCACCTGCATGGAGCTAATGAACGGGAGTAAAGCGGCAGTAGATAAAATCACTGGAGTCAGGGACCAATCAGATAATCCCACCTTTTGAAAGAAATCGGATTCAATGACTCGAATCTCGTTCATAATCCATTCTAAAGAAGCATTTACATTTTTCATTTCAATAAAATCCTCTATGAAATGTTGAATTCCTCACATGATTCAACAAAATTCATCGAAACCGCTGCGAAAATCCATCGATAAATTCCCCTCAATCCATATTTCATTTCTGAATGAATGAAACTGTGTGTCATATCAATTAACTTACAAACAGACACTCAATACGGATATCTATGGATTTTTTTCTTCGTTTTCTCTCTATATTATAAAATTTTAAATCGACTTGTGGTGATGAAAATTTGG
Source organism: Diachasma alloeum (assembly GCF_001412515.2). Lineage (NCBI taxonomy): Eukaryota > Metazoa > Arthropoda > Insecta > Hymenoptera > Braconidae > Diachasma > Diachasma alloeum. Next base: position 1,342,568 of record NW_021680408.1, on the reverse strand, counting down.
TACTCGAAATGAAAACTCCACAGCTAAGGGTCACGAGGGTCAAAACCAGGGTCAAGAGGTTCAGAATCAGGGCCATGGGGGTGGTCAGAATAAGCATCGCGAGGGTCAAAATAAGGGTCACGAGGATCAGAATGAGGGCCGTAAGGGTCAAGAAGTTCAGTATTAAGATCATGAGAATCAGAATGAGTGTCACGAGGATCAGAATAAACGTCACAAGGCTCAAAATAATGGTCATGATGGTCAGAATAAGGTTTGGAATCAGGGTTATAAGGGCCGTAAGGGTCAAGAGGTTTAGAATCAGAGTCATAAGGGCCGTAAGGGTCAAGAGGTTCAGAATCAGGATCATAAGAGCCGTAAGGGTCAAGAGGTTCAGAATCAGGGTCAAAATAAGCGTCATGAAGGTCAAAATAAGGCCCTCAAAGGGCAGAATAAGGGTCACGAGGGTCAGATCAAGAGTCGCAAGGGTCAGATTAAAGGTCACAATGGGGTTATATGGGGGTTGGCGCGCGGAGCGACCAGGGGGCGTATAGCTCCCTAGTTATTAAGTAAAATCTTCTAAACGTGAGAGTAATTTGTGGCGAAACTGTAAAATTTACCCTGCATTCAATCAAAAATTACCCCACTGAACATGAACGATTGTTCAATATTGTGTATAATTTTTCTGTAACGGAGAATGATTTTTTACCGAACGAATCGTGAAATATCCTCCACAAACCGGTATTTTTTCATTGAACATATTTCGCCCAGCGATTACCTTTCGTACAGTAAAATTTGCCACGATTTTCTCAGTAATTTTTATCTAGCTTTTGTCTCGTGTGAATAATTCAATCATTTTTTTATTAAAAAAATGGTAGGAATCCCTATTATGGATCATCAATGACAACCTATGCTGATTTTCGCCAACACCAGCATCCCCCACATCAAAAGACTCAATTACCAAAATTGATAGCTCCCGGCGATGCCAAAAACACCCCATCAGTTTGATTAAGTTACGTAAATATCACAGTGGGACACAATTACCTTGTGACTTACCTGGAAATGTCTCCCGAGGCCATCCCAAATTCACCAGTTCAGGTTTCCATAATTCAATTGAACATGCCAACTCTGTGATGATGAAACGAAGCTATCCAATCAACCAAATTGTTTCAACAAAACCCTTCACTTTTGAATTGTTAAATTTTGTTGAAAACTTTGCAATTATCTCGTGAAATTTAATCACCTTTGATTGGGTAGGGGAATGTTGTCCAGAAGAATGACACGATGAATTAATGCAGGATAAAACCTCACTCAGTAAATTTATGATTATTCTCTTTTATTATCATTTTTTAACTCGTAAGAAGATATCTTTGTCTCTTTAATTTGTTCCTCTCACTCTACGCAACGGAAAAAATCGTTACGTATTATATTTTTACTGATATATTTATGTGAATACAGTTATGTACATTGGTGTCGAATTCTTATAATATAATTCTGCTCATTCCCAGTAAATTATTTCCGTTCTTTTATTACAAATTAAATGCTTAATGTCTGAAGTGCGCAGAGTATATCTTACTGAAAAATCCTCTCTCCCATGTCTCTACATCATCTTTACCGCTCTATTCTAAGTAATAGTTTCCTTTCTCAATTAATTATCATTTATATCTCTATTTGACGAATAATATACACATTTTAAGGATTCTGCATACATGAAATATACATTGAAGATTATATATTTTCTCATCCACTCTTCGCTCTCCTCACCAATTAATACTAATCATTTTAATTTCTCCTATTATCTAGTTTAATGTTAACATATGCAATTTGTATACAGTCTATTCCACAGTATTCATCACGAGAAGTATTCATATAATTCTTTACAAATAATAAAATTGATTTGATTTCATTAATTTTTGGATGACGGAAAAGATGAATATTCCTTTGTACTCATGCTGAGAAGATCTAGAGATATCTGACGTCAAAGAGTAAACAATGGTCAAATCTATGAAAGTAGAAGCCATCTGTCAATCTCATTAGTCAATGTTTTAGCATCTCCTCAACATCACTTTATCTCCGTACAGTTGGATTTTCATTCAACTCAATCCACAATAGTAAAATTATATTTACAAACTTGCTGGAAAATATTCGGCAATCAGCCATTTTGAACATTGACAACAATCAATGGAATAACGACGACAATACAAATAACAATTGTGCAAATGCTCTTGTTATTTCCCTTGTAAATACATCATGTTCATTTGAAAAATTATGAACAGTCTCGTACAAGTTACGGGCGGATGAGGGTATCATATATGTGCACATATATAATCGGTATATATACATATACATACATAACACATGTTGAAGTTTAATAACCAATTATTCAAAGCCTAGAGAATCGAATAATTATCTTAAAATTCTTCTATTCGTCGTAAATTCCATCAAGGGCCGAAACCACGCGACTCGTTTTTCTGTTCCTGCGAGTTAATCCTGATAACGATCAAACTCTGAAGTAATTTGAGAATTGATTGCGGTTCGAGATCTATTCAAAACTCCCTCAAATCCCGAAAGGATGAGAAATTTCACAAATTTCTCGAAACCCATCATAAATCGAAAAGCTAATTCCATTGTATTCGAACTTCATCATTTTTGCCGAAATGATGGGCAGTCTTACTTCCTGGCAAATCAGTTTTCCGCTTTATGAACAGGTTCCCCCACCTCAGCTGCCTAGAATTTGGAGGCCCACAGTGTCGATTCAATTATATCTAAAACGATGTGAAAACAATCACGAAGAAAGCATGAAATTGAAAGTAATCTGTCGGTGCCCAATGATCAATTGCCTGTAGATGACAGACGGAGTTGGGCCATCTCCATAACCCAAATGAAGTCCTCATCGTCGCCATTTACACGAATTGCATTGTCCCGCTAGATAAAACAAATATTTAAACGTAATTTCTTTCCTCTAATCGACTAGTCATTACTCCATCATTGTCCTTCGATTGATACTTGATTTTCCATGGACCGGCATAAGTCTTCTGCGCTCCTGCAGAGCTTCCGTCAAGTCCATCGGCCGCTAAACCATTGCCTGATACTTCTGCTCAGGTAGTATGTAAGTTTCCGATGAATCAGTGGGTGACGATGTCGTCATATCGTTGACCGAGGCAGCATTGAGATGATGATGGCCAGTTAAGTGTGACATTGACGATGTTAACGTCATGTTGTGGTGATACTGTCCGTGATGGTGATGATGGTAATTGCTCTGGGGACTGTGATGCATGTGAGACAGTTGGGTCTGATAGTAATCACTGGACGTGTAAGGATTCTGATAGCTGTTGTATGTTTGGCCCGGGTAACATTGGCTATTTACGGATCCAGGAGAGGCTGAACTCCAGGGAAAACCGTAATCGCTGTGATGAATTTGATTCATTGGAGGTGGATAGGAGGATGGCGGCAGTTGACTCGAACCCGGTGTCAATGGTGGTGATGGGGTGGTCAGTGCTGAACTGGCACCACTGCCACCAGTCGGTGTGGCACCGAGTCTTGGATATGCTGTATTCGTTGCTACTAATGGGGAGTTTGAGCCCGTTGTTTCCTTGCCACGGGGCGATGATACTGGTGACGAACGACGGCTTGGGGTTGCTGAATTATTTGTTAACTTACTCGTTATGCTCTGGGGCTGACTCGATCTTGGTGATGCTTTTGGCGGCGAGGTTTGGGGCTGCTGCTGACCCTGCTGCTGTTGCTGCAACTGCTGTCTGCACTTTGCCCGGCGATTCTTGAACCAGACCTTTAATCACAGAAGATTTTGCCACGTTAAGACTTTTTCTCATGCCAAAAATACATGGTACAGCCAACAATTTACACAGCGTAGTTTTAATTTGTATCTAGGGTTTTGAAATGAAATTCGTCCCGATGAGAAATGCAAATAAATACGAATTCAAAATTGGCTGTGATAGACCGCAAAATGGCAGAGGATAAGGCATTTTATTATTACCAGTGTGATGATTTGGACAACTATGAGTCGTTGGCAATTAGAGTATATAACTGGTCCAACAGATTTATCGAGAAAACTGGATTAATTCATCATCTATTACAAAAAGCAATTGAAATCAACAAGAAAATTGAGTCGGACTCCATTAGGTAAATAACTTCAAGGTGGTGAGTGGGTCAAATTTTGACCTTTGTGGGGTTCATAGCAGCTGAGTCCCCGTCGCGAACCCTGGGTAATGTTGAGTGCTGGTGAAGCTTAATAGTTGATACTACCTCATAATTGAAATTTTAAAAAACTTCTTTTACAAGGAAAAGCGTAGAATGGGAGGTTCCATACATCTAGAGTTGAGCACTAAAGTTCATGAATAGCCTGAACGTGCATTCTATGTATTCCGTTTACGAACTTTAGTGCTCGACTGCACATGAGCATACACGTTACTAAGTGTAAGAGCTCAAGGAGGTTAAATTCATTTATAGCAGCCAGTTTCCGACACAATACTTCCAAAAATACTTCCAAATACTTCAAAATCACATATAAAAACTAAATATTTACCTATCAGTATCCCGAAAAAATTGGAGTTGCGATATTAGCTAATTACCGATTCGTTCATTCATGTTTCATAGAATGCTATTCAATTCTCTTTTGTTTGTCAGACGGGCTTCATGAAAATTCGACGCAAGAGGATTGTTCTCGTGAAAACCGCCTTGCTTTCTCCATTCGTTCGAGATATCCGTCATGCACTGATAGAAAGGATTAGTGATCGTTAAAAAATGGATTTGGTTGGAGGCTACACTGATAGAAAAAATCTCTGACACGACAGAAGTGGTTTCTTGAGACAAGAGAATGGGGTTTTGACCATGAATCTCTTGATACAAGAGATTCTTAGTTTTACCTAATTGAAGTATATTCTGAGAGGAAGATGTGTGCCCTCAGGACCGATTTACTTGATTGGAAACCCTATCACCTCTGTCGAAAATCATGAAAAACAGAATTATCTATAGCGAAAAGTACGAATTCTTCACACAAGAGAATAGAAACTTCATCAGATTGATATTAAATGTAAGCAAGATTACTTTCCGCCAAGAGATTCTTGCCAGCGAGTCTGATCTAATATGGAAAGCATTATGATGCACGCGAAACTTCCTGCTCTTTCCGTCCAATATTTAATACTTTATGCCAAGTTCCCCTATTTCTTTGATCCAAAGTCATGAAGAATTCATTCAGTTAAAACGGCGCGAATGATGTAGTTTCTTGAGCCAAGAACTTGTACTCTACGTGTCAGAGATTTTTTCTATCAGTGTAGGGTCTATTCGGTCTTATCAAATGTTCATTCAGTAATAGTTAACAAATGCATATTTGAGGAGCCGTCTTTGACTCGACTTTCACCTTTCAAGTGAACCATTCGTTAACTATTAACGAATATTTATTTGGTCATATTCAACTCTATCATTCATTAATAGTTAACGAATCTCGTTTGCAATAAATGAATCATTCTATCAGTGTGTTCGAGTTCTCATTTTTCATTCGAAATATTGCAAAAGGGTTGCAGGTGGTTGCAATAATTCTTCGATGAAAACCAAACAATTTTCTCTTCAGGAAAAAATCAGGAAATAGGTCTGCACCGATGGAGAAAATGTAGGGGGAGTTGAACATAATCATAACGTTACATTAGATCTCAAAGATGGTACTGAAGGGAGGTAACGTAAAAATTGAATGAATGGATGGTGATAAAAGGAGTTAAAGACTGCCGCGATGGGCTCTCCCCTGGTATAAAAGAAATTCAACACAACCTCACGGTGGTGTTAGTGTAACAACAAACAGACGTTGCACTCCCCTCTGGTTTTTCACCATTGGGCGGGCGGGAATATCTATGTGGGACGCTAAATCCACTCTCCTTTATTCATGTACACAGGGCATGAAGAAGGAAAAAGAAGCATCACCCCCCCCCCTTTTTTTTTTCTCTTTCTCTGTTCACATTCTACCCCCTGACGTAGGTCCTATGTATATGTATGCCGCAATCATGTACACCAAGAAACGCACCACTGTATTTCCCCTAGGGTATAATCCCTGCGCAATACAATGTGACCAAAGGGGCGATGTCATGAATCTATGGTACCTTCAAAAACCGGATCTATAAATTATTATTGTTATTTAGATTATTGTCGTAAAATAAATCTTTAGAATGTGAAAATGGGGAATTGATGATTTCACGTTTGAAAAAATTTATGAAAAATATCTAGCGAATTTTGAATTTAAAAAATTTGATTGATAAATTTCACAGTTTATGTTGTCACGTTGTTTTTCAATGGAAAATATTCTATATCAAAAATCAATAGAATTGGAGATTTTTTCTATAAGTTATTTTATTGAGATATTTTCTACAGAAAATCCTCGGCGAAAATTGTTTGAGTTTTGGGTGATTTTTTGAATGAAAAGAAGAGAAAAATAGAGAGGAAAAAGCGCAATTTCATGCCGAGGAATTCCTGTGGAAAATGTCTCAAGATGAAATTTTGTATAGAAAGATGAAATTCTACAGATTTTTTTCTACAAAATGGTTTTTATTGGACATTTCACCCATTTAATTTTCAGTGATATTTTCAATATTTCTCTTGGAACTTCCTATTAGTTAATGGTGGTGGTTAATGAAAAATACTCTACAGAAAAAATCAATAGTGTTCAATTCTTGTAGACAAGTTATTCTATTGAGATATTTGTTATAGAAATTCATTGGCTTAAATTCTTCAAGTTTATTTGTTTAATTTTTTTTCAATTCAAAAGAGGAAAAAAGCTTGGAAAATTCATGTGGAGGAATTCCTATAGAATAAGTGTCAATAGAAAATTTTGCATAGAAATATGGAATTCTATAGATATTTTCTATAAAATAGTTTCTATTAGACATTTTCTATTGAAAAAAGGCTCAGTAAAACTAATAGAATTTTCTATCGAACACCTTGAGTTTTTCTATAAAATTTTGCGTCCACGTTGGACAGGATTTTCATAAAATATCGATCATCAGAGCTGGTTTTTTTAAAGGAAAGATCGATCACGCGATGTTTTTTTCTATTAATATTTATCAATTGTTATTATAGCGGAAATATTGAAAGCCAAAATCTGCAACGCTCATCCCCACGCGGCCTAAAAAAACAGACCGCCTGCAGGGCGGATATATCTTCACCCCATGTTAGTATAGTCTCCAACTTATCGTGTTCGCACCCTTCATTTATAGTGAGGTGCAAATTGTCATCACCATCTGGTTTATATCGCCCGATAACCGATCTTTCGTATATCGATATCATCGCTGCATATTTGATACAAATGATGTATTTATTGTGGTTTTTTGTTTCTATTTTACGCACAGAACAACCTAAACGTCAATTACATTTTGCTAAGCGTACGCTATTTGAAATTTTTGAAAATTTCATGGAAGATATTATAGTAAATCTCATGAGAGTGACATTGAATCGGATTTAGGGAAAAAATGGTTATGAAATTTCAAGTTTTAAGTAGAATTCACGGAAATTCATGAGTTTTCAGTGGGAGTGAGATGGAAATTTCACAACTTGATTGAATTTTCAGTGGAAAATGAACACGGAAAAAAAATATACTCGAATTGATTCAAGTATATTTTATACTCAATTCAAGAATATTTTTTTTCCGTGAATATTCGGAAACAAAATGACATGAATTTCCAATTTTTCCCTGAATTTTCCTGATTTTTCTGAATTTTCACACAACAATTGAACTGAAAAATCGAGTATTTTATTGATTTCCAGATCATTTAAACAGGAAATCAATGGAATATTTGATTTTCAATAACAAGATTTCCTGAAATGTCAGTGGGTCTTGAACACGATAAAAATTTCCGGGATTCGGCACGAAAAATTCAGACGCAAATTTTTAACATTGTAATTTACAGTTTGATAAACGTAATTTACGCTTAATACCAAGATGATGTCTGGTGACTTGTTTCCGTCATGAAAATGAAAAATCGGAATTTAGGCTTCAAAAAGGCGCATTTTACGGTCACTGAGCGCAGTTAACGCTGAAGAAATTACGATGTAAAATACGATCTTAATAGAAACGTATTTTACGATTTATTTATGCGTAATTTACAAAAACAAACACCTTATTTTACGCTCGAAATAACTTTTTTCCTTCGTCATTAATTATGGATAAGTAAACGTAATATACGGAAATATCATGGTAATTTACGAATACGAAACCGCAAATTATGTTTATGTAACCGTAACTTACAGCGCTTTTGAGCGTAATTTATGAATAAGTGATCATACACGGAGAGAAAAGCTGAATGGAAATTACCTAGAAAACCGTGTCAAATTTTACTGCGCGACAGGTAATCGTGAAGCGAAGTGTAATTCAATGAAAAAATACCTGTTTGTGGAGGATATTTTACGATTTGTTCGGTGAAAACAAACACACCTATGGATGCAAAAATTATCCTCTTGTACAATAAAATTTCCCACACCAGTAAGGTATGTATTGCTTTGCACCCACACTGTTAGAAATTTTTAGAAAACTAAGCAAAAGTAGCACTTCAATTCGCAATGTTGTGAGCCAACGGAGAAAAAGTCACTAATCGTCTCGCACTTTTTCCCCGATATACGTCAAGAAAATTATTTATTTAATTACTAGAGAAGAATTATTTACTTATTTACTTATTGTAAACAGAATCTGAAGTTCTGTTTACAATAAGAAAATAGTTGAGGCAGTTTTGGTGAACGAAATTTCAATGGTAATTTCAACTACAAGGGAATTGTCAAAAAAAAAAAAATAGTTACGGTAACAATAAACATTGTAGATTCAACTATTACATTAAAATGAAAAATTACATCATAACGGTGATGACAATATTTGACATGGTAAATCGAACGATGAATCCTAGTTTAATCTACAAAGTTTATTGTTACTGCAAATATAATTTCTTTGACAATTCCCTTGTAGTTAAAATTACCATTGAAATTTTTCTCCATCGAACAACTTCCACGAACAACTTATGGATTAACAAGGTATTTAATAAGTTTCTTTATAATTTATACAATTGTGTTTTGCAATTTTGTTGAAATATTATTACAATAGAACTGTTTGATTTTGTTTTGGTTATACAGAATAAATTATTGCCCTGATGAAGGACACCTCGTGTGTCCGAAACGTTGGCAGAAATGGAAATCTTTTGGGATCTTCTGTTTTTTTATAAATTCGAGTGATTATTAAAATCGTTTTAATGGCCATTACTGGCTAAGAAGTTGGAGTTTTCTGGAAAGATTAAGAACGGTTGAATGAATTTGTGAATAACACTGAGAGAAAAATATAATGAATTATATCTGCGGGAATGTAACTCATTACTTGAAAAAACTAGTACAAATAGTAAAAATTGAATTCAAAAAAATCGAAAAAAGCAAAAAGCGGGGGGGGGGCGCTGTATATATGTGTACAGACAATAATTTTTTTTGTTCGATGAAAAATGTCACACATGCCTCCCTTCCCGTGCAACTGGGATGGAAAATACACAGGACAGAAGCAGGAACACAGCTGCATCGCTTCTCGCCGCGTATATATCGCGGTCTGAAACCCTCCAGGAGAGAGGGAGGGTATATAGCACCGATGGGAGGGTTATAATCCACAAACAAATCGACTGTATGTCGTTCCTAACGTTTCAGTCTCGCTGTTTTTTCCTCGTCCCCCCCCCCCCCCCCCCCTCCCCC